>NC_083234.1:13732875-14068233 GCF_032191835.1 Heteronotia binoei
TAATAATAATACTGCAACATAAAAATAGCCTAGCAGTGCATTAAAAGAACTTATAACAGATGGCTAGAAGGATAAAACAGCAGCATAGAAGCACAGCATGACAGTTTCGACAGGCAATTAAACACACACAAACACATCTCAGGGAGGGCAACCCAAACAAAATGAAGCACAATCGTATGTTCATTAACAAAATGCCTGGGCAAACAGCCAGGTTTTCACCTGGTGGAAACTTCAAGGACTGGGTCAAGTACAAAGCTTTGGGAAAGGCACTCTATACAGCCCAGGCCCCACCACTGAGAAGCCCCTGTTTTTGATCCCTCCTGCCTTACTCCCGCCAGCGGAGCCCATGGAGGAGAGCACCCAGATGTCAGTTTCCACAGAGGGACATTTTTATGAAATCCTGACGTGTTGCAGTTCCTGCAGACGTACAAGACTGGCACAAGTACTTCATAATCATTTTGGTGAGCTAAGGAATGTGAGGCTTCATTTAAAACCCCCCTAAAGACTGCATTTTGCTGTCTTTTCTGGAGAGGAGGAGGAGAAGAAGAAGAATTGCAGATGTATACTCCGCCCTTCTCTCTGAATCAGAGACTCAGAGTGGCTCACAATCTCCTATATCTTCTCCCCCCACAACAGACACCCTGTGAGGTGGGTGGGGCTGAGAGGGCTCTCACAGCAGCTGCCCTTTCAAGGACAACCTCTGCCAGAGCTATGGCTGACCCAAGGCCATTCCAGCAGCTGCAACTGGAGAAATGGGGACTCAAACCCGGTTCTCCCAGAGAACAGTCTGCACAGAACCACTACACCAAACTGGCAAACAGCATTCCAGATATCAGCAATTTCTGACAACTGCCTCCCCGCCCCCCCCCCAAAAAAGGGGCAGGTAGCATTGGAGGCGTCAGATCCTGACATGTAACAATTTCTGACAATCTGTTTGTTCTGAGGAAGAGGAGAAGATTGGATTTATACCCCACGCTTCACTTGGAGTCTCAGAGCAGCTTACAATCTCCTTCCCTTCCCCTCCTTACAACAGACACCCTGTGAGGTAGGTGGGGCTGAGAGAGCTGAGAGAGAACTGTTCTTGAATGTATTTGAGAGAACTGTGCTTGACCCAAGGTCACCCATGTGGAGAAGTGGGGAATCAAACCTGGCTGCATGTGTAGAAGTGGGGAATCAAACCTGGCTCTCCCCGATTAGAGTCTACTGCTCTTAACTACGACACCAAACTGGCTCTCCCAAGAGGCAGATAGCATTCCATATACCAGAGACATATAGCCATTTCTGACAAGTTTTATTTCCTGTAGAGGCAGATAGCATTCCAGGTGTCAGATCCTGATGTGTTGCGATTTCAGACAAGCTGCTTTTTTCTGAAGAGACAAGTCGCTTTGCAGGTATGAGATCATGACATGTAACAATTTCTGGCAATCTTTTATTTTCTCCTGAAGAGGCAGATAGCATTTTAAGGCATGAGATCTGGACATGTAGCAATTTCTGACAATCTTTTTTTTTCTTCCCCCCTGAAGGGGCAGATAACATTCCAGGTATTAGATCCCGACAAGTAGCAATTTCGGACAATCTGGGTTGGTTGGTTTGTTTTTCCCCTGAAGAGGCAGATAGCATTGCAGCTATGAGATCCTGATATGTAGGAATTTCTGGCAATCTGGTTTTGGTTTTTTTTTGAAAAGGCAGAAAGCTTTGCGGGTGTCAGATCCTGGCATGTAGTGATTTCTGACAATCTGTCGGACTGCCACAAAGTGATGGCACATAATTTTGCTCCTATGAAGCGGAGAAGGAACTCATGGGGGAAGTAAGATAATGCTGGGGAGGTGAGATTGTGCAGTAACTTTAAAAGCATAAGCTTTTCTTGAGGGTATGGTTTACATGCCAGAATTGATTGAGCCCCTCAAACTCTTTGCATATGTCCCCAATAGAAGTGTGCGCCATCGTCACAGGAAGTGAAACGGAAGCTCTTCTTTGAATATTATGCTGCCAGCCAAGATGTTCCCAAACTACCCCACCTCCTGTTGGTTAAAATATCTGACCTTTGAAAAAGAAATTGCCAAGAAATTATCAAACAAAAAAAATGCACAACATAGAAATGAAACAAGCAGGCTGCAAGCATAGACAGCTTCAAGAGGGGAATGGATAAGCATACGGAACAGAGGTCCATCAGTGGCTATTAGCCACAGCGTATTGTTGGAACTCTCTGTCTGGAGCAGTGATGCTCTATAATCTTGGTACTTGGGGGGGGGCACAGTAGGAGGACTTCTAGTGTCCTGGCCCCACTGATAGACCTCCTGATGGCACCTGGTTTCTTTGGCCACTGTGTGACACAGAGTGTTAGACTGGATGGGCCATTGGCCTGATCCAACATGGCTTCTCTTATGTTCTTATGTCTGGGGCAGTGATGCTCTGTATTCTTGGTGCTTTGGTGGGGGGAGGACATAGTGGGAGGGCTTCTAGCCCCGCTGGTGGACCTCCTGATGGCAATTGGGATTTTTTTTTGGCCACTGTGTGATACAGAGGCTGATTTCGCATTCACCTTGCTCCGGGACAGGCTTCCATTTCTGTGCGGAGCAAGCTGGCAATTTTGCACCATTTGCTCCATGCCGCCATTTTATGTGAGGCAAACAGGTTTACACTCCGGTGCAGCAAATCGCGGGTTTGCCCCATGCGCAACGGCGGCGTGGAGCAACTGGTGCGAAATCGCCAGCTTGCTCTGCACAGAAACGGAAGCCTGTCCCAGGAGCAAGGTGAGTGCAGAATCAGAGTGTTGGACTGGATGGGCCCTTGGCCTGATCCAACATGGCTTCTCTTACGTTCTTATGAAACGATCATCAAATCAGAAAATGCCAAAACAGCGTTGCGATGGTTTTTCACTTTCTGTCATTCTTATTATTCTTTTTTCTGCAAAGGTATGTCTGTAAATGACAGATTAGCACAACCACTGATGTGGCCACAAACTGCAGAAGGATTCAGCCACTGGTCCCCCGGTACCAATGAGGCCAGGATCAAATATCAGGCACAATAACCACAAAGAGTAGCTGCTAATGCTTCTGCAGAACTGAGAAACGACACTGTGTATTGCAAAGAGGGAAGGGGGGGGGGACCCAAGGCTGATAATCACACAGAGCCCTCTGCCTGCTTTCTGAAAAGGAAGCTGTTGGAAGGGATTCTTAAATTACTTTGCAAAGAAATGAACCAAAAAGACCTAGCGCCTGCCAAGGAATTTGTTCTTGTGTCCTCGGAGGATAGAGCACACCCATAAATCACGGTATAAAAGAGCTGGCTGAAATTAGGGACAAAGATGTCTTCATCTCCTGCAGTGTCCACCCATCCAACACACAAAGAAGACTAAAACTGCCCCAGTTTCTTCCAAGAAGCTGTTGGTTGCTTCCCAGATCTGTCTTGGCCTCTTGCTGCGTTAAACAGCAAAGTCTTTGGCTTCTAAACCTCTCGTCCTAAAGTCGTCCTGGGAATTGGCAACCAGGGTTCTCTTCTAGACTAGGGTTGCCAGGTCCAATTCAAGAAATATCTGGGGACTTTGGGGGTGGAGCCAGGAGACATTGGGGATGGAGCCAGAAGCAAGGTTGTGACAAGCACAGTTGAACTCCAAAGGGAGTTCTGGCCATTGCATTTAAAAGGACCGCACTCTTCTTAAAAAAGAGCCCTGTGGCACAGAGTATTAAGGCTGCAGTACTGCAGTCCTAAGCTCTGCTCACGACCTGAGTTCGATCCCCGGCGGAAGCTGGGTTTTCAGGTAGCCGGCTCGAGGTTGACTCAGCCTTCCATCCTTCCAGGGTCGGTAAAATGAGTCCCCTGCTTGCTGGGGGGAAAGTGTAGATGACTGGGGAAGGCAAGGGCAAACCACCCCATAAAAAGTCTGCCGTGAAAACCTTGTGAAAGCAACGCCACCCCAGAGTCGGAAATGACTGGTGCTTGCACAGGGGACCTTTCCTTTCCTTTTACTCCTTTTAAAAGCCTTCCCTCCATTGGAAATAATGGATAGGGGTACTTCATAAAATTGGACCCCCGGTTCAATCTTTTTGAAACTTGGAGGGTGTTTTGAGGAGAGGCATTGGATGCTACACTAAAAATTTGGTGCCTCTACCTTAAAAAACAAGGGGCCCCCAGAGCCCTAGATACCTGTGGATCAATTCTCCATTATGCCCTATGAAAATCGGTCTCCCTAGGGCAGGGGTAGGGAACGTTGGCTCTCCAGATGTTTTTTGCCTACAACTCTCATCAGCCCCAGCCATTGGCCATGCTGGCTGGGGCTGATGGGAGTTGTAGGCAAAAAACATCTGGAGAGCCAACGTTCCCCACCCCTGCCCTAGGGAATAACAGAGTGCCCAGCAGACATTTCCCTCCCCCCCCCCAGCTTTCTGATGACCCTGAAGTGGGGGGAGGGCCTCCAAACTGCCCCCAACTGGAGATCCCTATTCGGACCCTGCGTTTGCTGCTGAGCAGGGAACATGCTGAGCTATTGGGCTATGATTGCCTTTGCTTTAAGAATTTGCTGAGGTGTATTGCAGCAGCTTGAAGAAGCTCTTTGCTAAGATGTCTATCACAGCTTGAATATGCTCTCTAGCAAGAGGTTTATTGCAGCTTGAAGAAGTCTCTGCTAAGAGGTCTTTTATAGCTTGAAAAAGCTTTTGCGAAACAAGGGTATTAGTACAACCTTGTCCCTTTCCTCTTTGAAAATTTGGCTGCATCCATTGAGAGACACTCATCATTTGGAATATCACACCAGGATTATATGGAAAATCTGGACAATTTTACCATATAAAGGAAAAGAACTCTTGGTGTAAATGCTTCCTTTTGTTCAACGGACTGAGTATTATGGTTGTTTTGATGAAAGCAATATATGTGGGTTAAATACAATTGTTTATATATGAATGAACAAACATGTGGACAAAGGCGACCCGATAGATGTTGTTTACCTTGACTTCCAGAAAGCTTTTGATAAAGTTCCTCATCAAAGGCTCCTTAGAAAACTTGAGAGTCATGGAGTAAAAGGACAGGTCCTCTTGTGGATCAAAAACTGGCTTAGTAATAGGAAGCAGAGAGTCAGTATAAATGGGCAGTCTTCGCAGTGGAGGACAGTAAGCAGTGGGGTGCCGCAGGGCTCGGTACTGGGTCCCATGCTCTTTAACTTGTTCATAAATGATTTAGAGTTGGGAGTGAGCAGTGAAGTGGCCAAGTTTGCGGATGACACTAAATTGTTCAGGGTGGTGAGAACCAGAGAGGATTGCGAGGAACTCCAAAGAGATCTCTTGAGGCTGGGTGAGTGGGCGTCAACGTGGCAGATGCGGTTCAATGTGGCCAAGTGCAAAGTAATGCACATTGGGGCCAAGAATCCCAGCTACAAATACAAGTTGATGGGGTGTGAACTGGCAGAGACTGACCAAGAGAGAGATCTTGGGGTCGTGGTAGATAACTCACTGAAAATGTCAAGACAGTGTGCGTCTGCAATAAAAAAGGCCAACGCCATGCTGGGAATTATTAGGAAGGGAATTGAAAACAAATCAGCCAGTATCATAATGCCCCTGTATAAATCGATGGTGCGGTCTCATTTGGAGTACTGTGTGCAGTTCTGGTCGCCGCGCCTCAAAAAGGATATTATAGCATTGGAGAAAGTCCAGAGAAGGGCAACTAGAATGATTAAAGGGCTGGAACGCTTTCCCTATGAAGAAAGGTTGAAACGCTTGGGACTCTTTAGCTTGGAGAAACGTCGACTGCGGGGTGACATGATAGAGGTTTACAAGATAATGCATGGGATGGAGAAAGTAGAGAAAGAAGTACTTTTCTCCCTTTCTCACAATACAAGAACTCGTGGGCATTCGATGAAATTGCTGAGCAGACAGGTTAAAACGGATAAAAGGAAGTACTTCTTCACCCAAAGGGTGATTAACATGTGGAATTCACTGCCACAGGAGGTGGTGGCGGCCACAAGTATAGCCACCTTCAAGAAGGGTTTAGATAAATATATGGAGCACAGGTCCATCAGTGGCTATTAGCCACAGTGTATGTGTGTATATAAAATTTTTTGCCACTGTGTGACACAGAGTGTTGGACTTGATGGGCCGTTGGCCTGATCCAACATGGCTTCTCTTATGTTCTTAATGGTTTTTCTTGTTATGCAATTTGATATAGAAGCTGGTTCACGTGGGGCTTTTTGCTTTTTGTTTCCTCACCTGGAGGATGGCAACCCTAATTTTAGCCCACTGAACAGGATAGAATCATAGAGCTGGGAGGGACCTCCAGAGTCATCTAGTCCAACCCCCTGCACAATGCAGGAAACTCACAAAGACCTCCCCCTAAATTCAGGATACCTCGAGTGCAAGTTCTAGTTGTGCCAACGGTTCTCTCACTTTTAGTCTTTGACTATCGATTGTTCTGGGCAGTTTAGATGCATCTTCTCCAAAGGCACTGTGAGCCAATTTGGTGTAGTGGTGAAGTGTGCAGACTCTTATCTGGGAGAACTGGGTTTGATTCCCCACTCCTCCACTTACAGCTGCTGGAATGGCCTTGGGTCAGCCATAGCTCTAGCAGAGTTGTCCTTGAAAGGGCAGCTTCTGGGAGAGCTCTCTCAGCCCCACCCACCTCACAGGGTGTCTGTTGTGGGGGGAGAAGATATAGAAGATTGTAAGCCCCTCTGAGTCTCCGATTCAGGGAGAAGGGCGGGGTATAAATCTGCAGTCATCTTCTTCATTCGCACCTGCGGGGTTGGGAGAGGCTGGAACAGGTAGGCATGCCAGCCTCCAGATGGGGATCTCTTGGAATTATGGCTCATCTCCAGACTACAGTGCAGGGACAGCCCTAGAATGTCTGGCACCCTAGGTAAGACTAACTTCTGGTGCCCTTCCCCCACACTGATAACATCACCAAGTCACATGGGGAGCAGCCAGTTCGGTGCCCCCAGAAGACCAGCGCCCTAGGCAGTCACCTATTTTGCCTAGTGGCAGGGCTGGCCCTTCTACAGAGATCCGTTTCTCTGGTGCAAAGGGATGCTTGGAGGCGTGACTCTGTGTCATTGTACGCCGTCCTCCCCAAGCTCCACCCCCAAATCTCCAGGAGTTTCCCAATCTGGAGAGGTTGCTGGCAACCCTACCCTCCTGTCTCCACCAGGGGACAGCGGGGACCTGGCAATCTTAGGAACAGTCTTACTCTGTGTGCTGAGAGTCTGCAACAGGACAGTTTGGGATTTAGGAGCTGACAATGGCAAGGGCACCCGGATGCCATGAATTCAGCCTTGCCTTTGTGCACCTTATGCCAGCCTGTAATGCCTGCTCAACCTGTACATTTGTGGATATAAAAGCGCTATTTTTATATCATATATGAACATATGAAGCTGCCTTATACTGAATCAGACCCTTGGTCCATCAACGTCAGTATTGTCTACTCAGACTGGCAGCGGCTCTCCAGGGTCTTAAGCTGAGGTTTTTCTTACCTATTTGCCTGGACCCTTTTTTGAAGATGCCAGGGATTGAACCTGGGACCTTCTGCTTACCAAGCAGATGCTCTACCACTGAGCCACCGTCCCATCCCTTTGTGCTGTGAAAGGAAACCATTGCCTTGACTGTAGCCTGAGGTATACAACAGCTATATTCCTCCCCAATCCAATCCTCCTCCATTCCCCCCATCCCCAATTCCAATCCACTTCCCCTCCAAATTAGGATAAACTCAAATACATAAAAAGAATATCTAGACTAAATAGAATTCAGATCAAGCCCACTACTGCTGTTTTATTTATTTATTTATTTATTTATTTATTTATTTATTTATTTATTTATTTATTTATTAAGGCGATTTATAGTCCACCCTTTCCCAAAAACGGGCTCAGGGCAGATAACAGAGTAAAAAAAAACAACAACAATATAAAACATACTGTTAAAACCAGGCCGATATGGGAAAATCATAAATAAGGTATAAGTGGCAGCCTAGTTGGGCACATGTTAAACATGCTCTTGTAAAATATAACTTCAGGGGTTGTAGGGCCAGCAATCTCCATCTAAAAGCAAATTGTTTTGTAGCAGCGCACCTACGCAATCAAAGGGCGTTTTCGCACTTACCTTAAGCCGGAGCGATGTCCCTCTTCACCGCGCAGCGTCTGCACGGTTTTCGCACTAATTGCTCCGGAGCACCTGGAAGAGCCGCAAAGTCCCGCGGCTTTTGCATCGCAAATGTAAACTGGTTTTTGGCGGTTTACATTTGCGACGCAAAAGCCGCGGGACTTTGCAGCTCTTCCAGGTGCTCCGGAGCAATTAGTGCGAAAACCGTGCAGACGCTGCGCGGTGAAGAGGGACGTTGCTCCGGCTTAAGGTAAGTGCGAAAACGCTCAAAGTCTCTGAAAAAGCCTGTATCGGCGCAATGTGCAAAACCAGGGCAACTCACACGCAGGGCTTTTCTCGTAGCAGGAACTCCTTTGCCTATGAGGCCACCCCCCCCCCCGATGTAGCCCATCCTCTTGGAGCTTACAGTAGGCCCTGGAAGAAGAGCCCTTTAAGCTCTTGGAGGATTGGCTGCATCAGGCGTGTGTGGCCTAATATGCTTTAAATATTTTATTTTTCCCCCAATGAATACATAAAGAAACATAAAAAGACACACAAAAATCAACACAAAATACAAAAAAAAATAAACTGGAGAGTAAGAGCTAAAGTCCGTTACTTACCATATATTTCATCATTTATATTTACAGTTTCTCCTTTAACCAAACCCCAGTTTTCTTATTTCTACTTTTTTTCTTATTCCTCACCTATCTATTCATTTTCAACCAGTCATACAGAAGTTGGCATGTTTCTTTACATGGCATATTTCCCTCGTTCCATTTCACTGAAAGGTAGTCCATTTCCGCCGTTTCAAGTGATTTTTGAACTAATTCTTCTTTCTTAGGTGTCTGTGGTGTCTTCCAGTGACTTGCACATACAATCCTCGCAGCCGTAGCTGCGTGCACTAAAAATCTAGCTATTAATTTAGGAGTGGAGGTTTGACATATGCTCAATAGATAGAACTCGGGTAAATGTTTTATGCTTATTTTTAATATCTTTTGCAGTCAATCATGAATTTGGATTCAATATCTCTTTGCCTTCTCACATTGCCACCACGTATGGTAGAACGACCCAACCGCCTGCTGACATTTCCAACATCTATTAGGGGTATTTGAGTACATCTTTGACAATTTATCTGGGGTGGAAAGGAAAGGAAAGGAAAGGAAAGGAAAGGAAAGGAAAGGAAAGGAAAGGAAAGGAAAGGAAAGGAAAGGAAAGGAAAGGAAAGGAAAGGTCACCTGTGCAAGCACCAGTCATTTCCGACTCTGGGGTGGCGTTGCTTTCACGTTTTCACGGCAGGCTTTTTACGGGGCGGTTTGCCATTGCCTTCCCCAGTCATCTACGCTTTCCCCCCAGCAAGCTGGGGACTCATTTTACCAACCTCGGAAAGATGGAAGGCTGAGTCAACCTCGAGCCGGCTACCTGAAAACCCAGCTTCCGCCGGGGATCGAACTCAGGTCGTGAGCAGAGCTTAGGACTGCAGTACTGCAGCTTTAACACTCTGACGCACCACTAATATGCAAAGGAGTTCCTGCTACAAAAAAAGCCCTGCTCACATGTGTGCTACTTTGACTTGTTGCGGCAAACAAACACACACCAACTGAAAAAGTCCCTCCACCTCCCTAAAAACGTCTGTTACTAAGTTCTGCGTATCTTAAATCCGCACTCTGTTCCCGCCGGGAGATTACTTCCTTTTGGCTGACATCATAAGAAGTGGCTTTACTGTAGACCCATTATGTTCATAATAAGATCTCAGATTGGCGGGAAACAATCGAGCCCTTTGGTTTGCAGGCCAAGAAAACTTGGCCGGACTCTGCTGGGAAAAAAGGAAAAGATTAAATGGTAACCTGTGTGGCTAGTTTTGTGACCACCTTATGAGATTTGGCATGGTGAGAAAGAGAACGCTAATCGCGACCAAACCAAATACTGTATAAGAGGATACCCAAACTAATTTCCCTCTCCAGTTGCTTTTCTGAAGACGCTGAGATCTGGGGTATATTTATATTATATACTTGGACAAGTTTTACTGTCTTTCCTGGGAAATAGACACAAGTCCAGTAGCGCCTTTCTAAGGTATGAGCTTCCCAGAGTCAAAACTCCCTTTGTCAGATACAAGAGCTCTGGCTCTTGGAAGCTCATATCCCCAAAATCTTGTTGGTCTCTAAGATACTTGTTGTCAGGGCTTTTTTGTTTGTGGTAGGAACTCATTTGCATATTAGGATACACCCCCCCCATGTAGCCAATCCTTCTGGAGCTTACAGTAGGCTCTGTAAGAAGAGCCCTGTAAGTTATTAGAGGATTGGCTACATTAGGGGTGTGTGGCCTGATATGCAAAGGAGTCTTTTACACTTTCCCCCCAGCAAGCTGAGGACTCATTTTACCGACCTTGGAAGGATGGAAGGCTGAGTCAACCTGCTTGTGTTGCTGTTCAGTCGCACAGTCAAGACTGGGAGTCTAGGGCCGTTCTGCCGCAGACCAAGCCAGCTACCCTCTGAAACGTTCTTCTGGGAATTACAGCCCAGAAAGAGGCTAGGAAGTTGGAATAGAATTCTCAGCCCTAGACTCCCTCACTAAACTACAGTTCCCAGGATGCTTTGAGGGAAGCTATGGAAAGTCAGAGGAATGAACCTGACTGGAGTGTAAAGGTAGTCCCCTGTGCAAGCACCAGTCGTTTCCGACTCTGGGGTGACGTCGCTTTCACAATGTTTTTCACGGCAGACTTTTTACGGGGTGGATTGCCATTGCCTTCCCCAGGCTTTTACACTTTCCCCCCAGCAAGCTGGGGACTCATTTGACCGACCTCGGAAGGATGGAAGGCTGAGTCAACCTGAGCTGGCTACCTGAACCCGGCTTCCGCCGGGATCAAACTCAGGTCGTGAGCAGAGGGCTCCGACTGCAGTACTGCAGCTTTACCATTCTGCACTATGGGGCTCTTCGACTGAAGTGTAGATATAACCAAGCGCCCTGATCTGGCAAATAAGCTCTGTGCAGGTTTCCAGATACACATCACTTGTTTGATTATGAATCATGGACATATATCAGAATGAAAACTAGGAGGCCCGTGGCACAGAGTGGTAAACTGCAGTCCAGCCTCTGAGTTCAATCCCGGCGGAAGCTGGGCTCAGCCAACTCAGAGTTGACTCAGCCTTCCATCCTTCTGAGGTCAGTAAAATGAGAACCCAGCTTGCTGGGGGTAAAGTGTAGCTGACTGGGGAAGGCAATGTAAACAGTCTGCCAAGAATATGTCATGATGTGATGTCACCAGTGTTCCCTCTAAGGTGAATTAGTGTGAGCTAGCTCACAGATTTTTAGCCTCCAGCTCACAGGTTTTTGTCTTAGCTCAGGAACATTGACCCCGGAGCACACTAATTTTTGCAGTAGCTCACTACTTTAATACCAGTAGCTCACAAAGTAGAATTTTTGCTCACAAGACTCTGCGGCTTAGAGGCAACATTGGACGTCACCCAAGAAAGCATGGTGATGTGACGTCACCCAAGAAAACATGGTGATGTGACGTCACCCCAGTGGTCGGTGAGAACTCGGTGCTTGCAAAGGGGACTACCTTTACCTTTTACTGAGAGGGTTGCCAATCACCAGGTGGGCATGGAGATCTCCCAGAATTACAACTAGAGTTGTCAACCTTCAGGTGGTGGCTGGAGACGTTCCTGCTATTACAACTGATCTTCATGCAAAAGAGATCAGTTCACCTGGAGAAAATGGCCGCTTTGGAAGATGGATTCTAGGACAATATGCCCCACTGAAGTCCCTCCTCTCCTCTCCTCTCCCCTCCCTAACCCCCCCCCTTCCTCAAGTTCCACCCCCCAAATCTTCCAGCATTCCCCAAGGAGGAACAGACAGTGCTGGATCAAACCCTGTGGAAGCCCCTAGGCAGTCAAAATCTTGGGGACCCCCTTGCAAATTATCTGAGCACCTGCCCCTCCGTCCACGGCCCCCACTGCAGGCACCTTCTCAAAAGCCCCTTTGACAAGCTGCAGGGGAGATGCAGAGAGAGGCAGACGCGGCGACGACACCAGCAGCAGCCTCACCGGGCAAGTCGGGCAAAGAGCAGCTCAATCGCTGGCTGTGTGTGGAGGCTGGGAGGGCTGCAAGCAGTGGGGAGAATGAGGGGAAGCTGGCCCAGGGCCTCTAAAGGCATGGGGGCCCACAGGCCAGCGCCTACTTGGCCTAATTGTTAATCCGGCCTTGGGGACAGGCAATCCTAATTATAATTTGCCTCTCTTCCCAAAATCCCACTCTCCTCATGTTCTACCCTCAAATCTTTATGAATTTCCCAACTGGGGAACCCTAGCTGCATATATGAATATCTATACCACGTTGCTTTCAAACGGGCGAACGCCTATATGATGCACACACCTTCTGATTCAGCTAGACTTCTGTAAATAGCTTTTAAACAGAAGACTGCAGTTGGCTCAGGGCAAGGAGTAATCATTAGGAGGACCGCTTAGGCCTGTAATGATCCCTAGCGCTTTCCTATCATCGCTTTCCCTAGCATGTTTTAATTGTTAGTTTTGGAACTCACAGCAATCCAGTTGTTTCAACGGGCAGCGTAAAAGGAGCTGTATCCAAGTGCCAGGCAGCTTCCCCTCAGCAACAGCCGCCGGGAAAGGAAATCGCTGCATGCGGGGAAAGGGGAAATGCTGGCCCGGGTTACCAACGAAGCCAGGATAGGCCTGGACAGGCTTCAGATTCAGCAGGAGCTCACAAGTCCTGAACCTTTCTGAGGGCTCCCCCTCTTCCTCCCCACCTATCTTGTCCATTGAATAGTAGGTGCAGCTGCATAACAATCCCTGGATTAGGAGAGAGGGCAGCCAAGGCTTCCCAATCCCCAGGTCCCAGGGGCGATCCCCCGGTTTTACAGACTTCCCCCCCGCTGCCAGCCAGCTGGCCAGGAGGAGAAGCCCCACCCCTCCACAGCCACCGTGCAGCTCTAGATCTCCGGCAGGTTTAGAAACGTGCAAACAGGTCCGTTTCAAAACGTGTGTGCGTCTGTGTGCCTTGAACGTTGAGCAGGAAGTACGTACTTCATGGGAAGGCTCAGCAGCAGCAGAAGAAGATATTGGATTTATATCCCGCCCTCCACTCCAAAGAGTCTCAGAGCGGCTCACAATCTCCTTTCCCTTCCTCCCCCACAATAGACACCCTGTGAGGTAGATGAAGACACTGGATTTATATCCTGCCCTCCACTCCGAAGAGTCTCAGAGCGGCTCACGATCTCCTTTACCTTTCTCCCCCACAAAAGACACCCTGTGAGGTAGATGAAGATATTGGATTTATAGCCCGCCCTCCACTCCGAAGAGTCTCAGAGCGGCTCACAATCTCCTTTACCTTCCTCCCCCACAACAGAAACCCTGTGAGGTGGGTGGGGCTGGAGAGGGCTCTCACAGCAGCTGCCCTTTCAAGGACAACCTCTGCCAGAGCTATGGCTGACCCAAGGCCATCCCAGCAGGTGCAAGTGGAGGAGTGGGGAATCAAACCCGGTTCTCCCAGATAAGAGTCCGCACACTTCACCACTACACCAAACTGGCTCAGAGCAAAAGTCTCTGAGTTTGTTTTGCTTTCGTTTCAGGGCAACTAAGTGCGTGTGTGTGTGTGAGAGAGAGAGCGCAGTGTAGCCCCTGTTCTTTTCAGATGTCGTTGTGGGGGAACCAGACCCAGTAAGTGTGTGTGTGTGAGAGAGAGAGAGGGTTGCCGATCCCCAGGCCCTCCCCCCATGCTTTAGGGTCATCAGAAAGTGGCGGGGGCAGGGAGGGAAATTACTGGGCACTTATTCCCTATGGAGAACGATTCCCATTGGGAATAATGGGGAATTGATCGGCGGGTATTGGGGGCTCTGGGGGGGATGTTGTCTGAGGTAGAGGCACCAAATTTTCAGTATAGTATCTAGTGCCTCTCCCCAAAATACCCCCCAGGTTTCAAAACTATTGGGGGTGGAGCCAGGAGACTTTGGGGGGTAGAGCCAGGAACAAGGGTGTGACAAGCATCATTGAACTCCAAGGGAGTTCTGGCCATCACATTTAAAGGGACAGCACACCTTTTAAAATGTCTTCCTTCCATAGGAAATAATCAAAGATAGGGGCACTTTCTTTTGGGGCTCATAGAATTGGACCCCCTGGTCCAATCGTTTTGAAACTTGGGGAGTACTTTGAGGAGAGGCACTAGATACTATACTGAAAATTCGGTGCCTCTACCTCAAAAAAACAGCTCCCCCAGAGCTCCCGAAACCTCCAGATCAATTCCCCATTATACCCTATGAGAATCGATCTCCACATAGGGAATAATGAAGTGCTCAGCAGACGTTTCCCTCCCTGCTCCCCGCCACCTGCCGTTTCTGGCGACTCTGAAGGGGGATTGGCCTCTCTACTCACGAGTTGCTGCCAACTTCTTCACAGCAACACAGTCACACCATCCCAAGAGGAAGCCCTTCAATTGGCGACTGAAGCCTCCGGAGGTGGAAAGTCACATGGTGGCTATGGGGGCGGGGCTTCCCCCTGCTGGCCAGCTGACTGGGGGCGGGAAGGAGCCTGGGAAAGTGGAAAAACTCCTGCTGGGACCTGGGGATTGGCAAGCCTACTGGCAACCCTACTTGCTGGGGCTGCTGTGACTTCTGTTAGTGGAGGAAGGTCCCGAGCTTGCAATCTAAAACTTGACATAAGGCAAGCAAAAGGGCTATTTGGGTGCCTCTGCACCTGGTTTTAAAGCAGAGACAATGAGAGTCAGTTTTGGTTGCCTGCTGTGGTGTTCAGGAAGGGGAGGAGCTGATGGCTCAGTAGTAAATCATCCACTCAGTGTGCAGAAGGTCCCAGGTTCAATCCCCAGCATCTCCAGCTGGAAGGACCAGGGGGTAAGCGATGGGAAGGACCTCAGGCTGAGACTCTGGAGAGCTGCTGCCGATCTGAGTAGACAATACTGACCTTGACAGACCGACAGTCCTGTTCAGTAGAAGAAGAAGACTGTAGATTTATACCTCACCTTTCTCTCTGGATCAGAGACCGATTTCGCACTCACCTTACGCCGCTCTCACGTTTGTCATCTCAGTGTGGCTTCCTTCCGATTTCACACTATCTGCCCCAGGGCTGCAGCAAGCACCGGCATTTTCACGCAGCAAACAGAAACCGCTAAAAACCAGTCAGGTGAGTGCGAAATCGGTTAGAGTCTCCGAGTGGCTTACAATTTCCTTTACCTCTCCCCCCACACAACAGACACCCTGTGAGGTAGGTGGGGCTGAGAGAGCTCTCCCAGAAGCTGCCCTTTCAAGGACAGCTTTGCGAGAGCGATGGCTGACCCCAGGCATTCCAGCAGCTGCAAGGGGAGGAGCGGGGACTCAAACCCGGTTCTCCCAGATAAGAGTCCGTGCACTTAACCGCTACACCACGGCTGTGCCATTCGTTCACATGAGTTCGACACCGATCCGATTACTTCATCTGGACGGAACCCCATCTCCCAGCAGAGAGCAGAGGAGGCTGTTCAAAGTACAGTACAAACCCCTCAGTACAAAAATTTTTTTCCCCCCTTTCCTTCTAAATTGCTTTACCAAAGCAATACACTTAACCTTTTGCACACCCCAGTGTGGGGAAGTCCCGCTGCATTTGAACTGACTTGAGTGACTGCAGCCTTGTGTCTTAAGCTTTAGCTTTAAAAAAAAAATTAAGTAATGTGGCAGGAGACGTTTTAAAAAAAAAGCCTCCTTACCTTAGTCCTCTGAGTTCACGCTGTTCTTTGCTGATGAGATCCAGATGTACCTTAAAATAAACTCTCTTCCATTAACTCTCCCTTCTCGTACACTATAGGATGGAGGATGGAGCTGGCTGAAAAACGCATCCACCCATTTCCTCCTGCAAAGAGAAAAATGGCCTTGGAAACCAGGCTGAAAATGGTGCTCCATGGCTCCTTTCCTGCTTGCAGATGGCATCGCCCATTGTGATATGTTGCAGCTGGCGTTGCGCGGCAAAGGAAAGGCCTTGGCTAAAGGTCAGCACAGACATCAACGGGCTTGGTGGCCTTTGCAGAGCCACACAGTCTTCCGCCCCAGTCCTCCCTCCTTTCCTCCCTTAATACTAATAACATGGACCTGCCTTTTAGGTTTGTTGTAAGCAGGGGAGTTTTTTGAGCAGGAATGCACAGGAATGCAGTTCCGGCTGGCTTGGTGTCAGGGGGTGTGGCCTAATGTGCAAATGAGTTCCTGCTGAGCTTTTTCTACAGAAAAGCCCTGTGTGGAACAATGGTGGTGTTGGGGTGTGGCCTAATGTGCAAATGAGTTCCTGCTGAGCTTTTTCTACAGAAAAGCCCTGTGTGGAACAATGGTGGTGTCGGGGTGTGTGGCCTAATATGCAAATAAGCTCCTGCTGAGCTTTTTCTACAGAAAAGCCCTGTGTGGAACAATGGTGGTGTCAGGGGGTGTGGCCTAATGTGCAAATGAGTTTCTGCTGGGCTTCTTCTACCCAAAAAGTCCTGGTTGTAAGCATTATCAAGATCCATCAGCTATTAGCCACAGTGTGTGTGTGTGTGTATATATATATATATATATATGTGTGTGTGTGTGTGTGTATGTATATGTGTGTGTATATGTGTGTGTGTGTATATATATGTGTGTGTGTGTGTATGTGTGTGTGTATACATATGTATGTATATATATGTATGTTTGTATATGTGTGTGTGTGTATATATATATATGTTTAAGTTTAAGTTTATTTCAATTTATATCCCGCCCTTCCCACCGAAGCGGCTCAGAGCGGCTCACAGCATATAAAATCTAACATAGAATTTTAAATTTAAAATACATCAATTACACAGTTAAAACAGTAAAATAATAAAACATATAAACAGCGATCTATCAAAATACTACACTGAACCTTCTATAGAATTTCTAATGCCAGTTAATTATAGGCCAGCCGGAAGAGAGCTGTCTTACAGGCCCTGTCTTACTGGCCAAGGTCCCGCAGGGCCCTCACCTCTTCTGGCAGCTGGTTCCACCAGCAAGGAGCCGTTACAGAAAAGGCCCTGTCCCTGGTGGATTTCAGACGGGCCTCCTTTGGCCCGGGAATAACAAGCAGATTTTGAGAGCCCGATCTCAGTACTCTCTGGGGAACATGTGGGGAGAGACGGTCCCTAAGGTAGGCAGGTCCTAGGCCATATAGGGATTTAAAGGTAATAACCAGCACCTTGTACTGGACTCGGTATATTATCGGCAGCCAGTGCAGGCCCTGGAGCCCCGGCCTAATAACAGCCGGGCAGTGGCATTCTGCACTAACTGCAGCTTCCGGGTTTGGCACAAGGGCAGCCCCATGTAGAGGGCATTACAGTAGTCCAACCTCAAGGTGACGGTTGCATGAATCATTGTTGCTAGATCGTCATGCTCCAGGAAAGGAGCCAACTGCCTCGCCCGCCTAAGATGAAAGAATGTAGACTTAGCAGAGTACTAACCACTATACGATCACGGCCACGGACTTAGCAGTGGCTGCTATTTGAGCCTCCATCGTTAGGGAAGGCTCCAATAGTACCCCCAAACTCTTGACCTTGTGCGCCGGTGTCGGTGGCGCACCGTCAAAAACTGGCAGGGGGATTTCCCCTCCCGGGCCACGACGGCCCAAGCAAAGGACTTCTGTCTTCGCCGGGTTTAGCCTCAGCCCACTCAGCCTGAGCCACTTAGCCATGGCCTGTAACGCCCAGTCCAAACTTTCTGGGGCGCAGGCAGGCTGTCCGTCCATCAGCAGATAGAGCTGGGTGTCATCAGCGTACTGATGACAGCCCAACCCATACCTTCGGGCAATCTGGGCAAGGGGGCGCATATAGATGTTAAATAACATCGGGGAGAGCAACGCCCCTTGAGGCACTCCGCAATCAAGCGTGTGTCTCCGGGACAGTTCATCCCCAATTGCCACCCTTTGTCCCCGACCCTCAAGGAAAGAGGAAAGCCATTGTAAGGCCAGCCCCTGAATCCCTGCAGGTCAGTAACCGATGGTCGACCGTCTCGAACGCTGCCGATAGGTCCAACAACATCAGCACCGCCAAGCCGCCCCGATCCAGATGTGTGTGTATGTGTGTATACGTATGTATGTATGTGTGTGTGTATGTATATGTGTGTGTGTGTGTATGTATGTATATGTGTGTATATATGTGTGTGTGCGTGTATATACACACATACACACACATATATTGGCCACTGTGCGACACAGAGTGTTGGACTGGATGGGCCATTGGCCTGATCCAACATGGCTTCTCTTATGTTCTTATGTGACACAGAGTGTTGGACTGGATGGGCCATTGGCCTGATCCAACATGGCTTCTCTTATGTTCTTATGTGACACAGAGTGTTGGACTGGATGGGCCATTGGCCTGATCCAACATGGCCTCTCTTATGTTCTTATGTGACACAGAGTGTTGGACTAGATGGGCCATTGGCCTGATCCAACATGGCTTCTCGTATCTTAATATATAAGTTCTCTGAACAATTGCAGAGAACTTCTAGGCCAGGAAGGCGCAGGGATTCTGGAGGGTTTGTTTTTGTTGGGCTGCCAATTCCCAGGCGGGGTCCTGGAGAAACCTGTGTTAAGAATTACCACTCTAGTAATTCTGTAACAAACATGTAGTGACTATGTTGATTTGCTTAGCAAATGAGTTAATTTACTATTCAAAATATATCAAATGATGATACACAATCACAATGAATGAATATAAGCTTCAAATAGCGTTCCTTAGACACACCATCAATTCAACAATCAATATTAGGAAAAGTCCACAAAAAGGAATAATATCTTCGGGGCATTTAAGGAATTCCTTGAAGGTGCTGCAAGGTCTCTTCATGAAGAGTAGCGATGCTGGTAAGTAATATTGCAGTAACACGCTTCCTAGCTTTTGAAAATCACGTGTTTCGGTGACACCCTTCATCTGACCAATTTATTCCACCTTGCCTGGAACCAATGCTCAAATTAGTACAAATTAGTGCACTAATTTGAGCATTGGTTCCAGATTTTGGTTCCAAATTTTCAGCATAGCATCTGGGGACTCTCCTCAAAACATCCCCCAAGTTTCAAAAAGATTGGACTGCGCGGGGGTGTCCAATTCTATGATCCCCCAAAGAAGGTGCCCCTATTCTCCATAATTTCCTATGGAAGGAAGGCATTTAAAAGGTGTGCAGTCCCTTTAAATGCGATGGCCAGAACTCCCTTCGGAGTTCAATTGTGCTTGCCGCAACCTGCTCCTGGCTCCGCCCCAAAGTCTCCTGGCTCCACCCCGAAAGTCCCCAGATATTTCTTGAGTTGGACTTGGCAACCCTAGTTTTTGACCTTCTTCTGGGCATAAAGCAGGGGTCACTGAGGAAGTGTGGGGGGAGTAGTTGTGTATTTCCTGCATTATGCAGGAGGCTGGACTAAAGGACCCTCGAAGTCCCTTCCAACTCTGTTTCTATGTTAAGCTCGATGTTTCTATGCAAACAGCAACCGTTTGAGTTAATTTCTATGGGAAATCACCCGAATGATTGAATTTCCACTCTGATCGGCCTCTCTCCACTCCCACCCCATCCTTCCCCAACTGATGCTTGTGCCATAAAAAATCTTCTAAGGAGAAGCAATTTCATACCCTTCTTAATACCCTGACCCCTGATCCTCCAGAGAAAGATTTCCACTGATGGACTCCGAACAGCCAAAAGCTTCACTGGGAAGGACCATAATTGCAATCCACTCAAGCAGCGGTGGGAGTGGATATTAACTGGATTTGGGGATGTAAAGAATACTGCAGGGAATGATCTGAATGACATAACTGTGACAAACACCTCCCCCAAAAGGGGTGGGGGGTAGGGTAAGGGGGTGGACTGCAGATCGAAGTCAGTGTTGCTGGCTACCAGGGGTCGTTTTGTAGAAAAATAGGCGGCGGAGCTCATCCAGGGATTGTTATGCAGCTGCACCTACTATTCAATGGACAAGGTGGGAAGGAGGAGGTGGAACTCTCGGAAAGGTTCAGGAGCTGCGCTCCTGTGAGCTCCCACTGAATCCAAGCCCTGCTGGTTACCAATTTTAAACCTTTAGTATAGATTTGGCATACTACACATAGTATAGATTACATAGTATAGATTTGGTAGGGTTGCCAGGTCAGCCTCAAGAGATATCTGGGGACTTTGGGGATGGAGCCAGGAGCAAGGGTGTGAATTCAGAAGGGAGTTCTGGCCATCACATTCCTTTAAAATGACGTCCCTCCATTGGAAATAATGAAGGATAGGGGCACCTTCTTTGGGGGCTCATAGAATTGGACCCCCTGATCCAATCTTTTTGAAACTTGGGGGAGAGGCGCCGGATGCTATGCTGAAAATTTTGTTGCCTCTACCTCAAAAAGCAGTCCCTCCCCCCCATCCCGAGCCTCCAACACCCGTGGATAAATTTCAGAGGCTTGGTCTGAGGCAGGACAGCTGGATACGAGTCTTCATTATTTATTTGGAGATGGAAAAGGACATGCGGAGCAGCAGAGAGAACCAGCAGGGCTAACTTTGAATGCAGCATCGATCCCGCAAAATGCAGCAGGGCATTTTTGCCATTCCCTATAAACTGCTTAAGTATTTGGTTTCAAGGGGGGGGTGGTGGTAAAAAAACCATCTGAAAACCTTTTTGTTTGGGCTGGCCAAGCTGACTCAAAACAGTGTGGCTCTGTGGTAGAACATTTGCTTGGCATGTTGAAGGGCCCAGGTGTCAAATCCCGGCATCTCTAGTTTAAAGAATCAGATAGTAAGGGATGTGAAAGGCCTGAACGTGAGACCTTGGAGAGCCGCTGCTAGTTGGAGCAGAAAGCACTGACCTGGATAGACCTGTGGTCTGACTCTGATTCAATATGAGGCAGCTTGAACAGGAGGCTGTGGCTCATTGGCAGAGCATCTGTTTGGCATGCAGAAAGTCCCAGGCACAATCACTGGCATCGCCAGCTGAAAGGCTCAGGTAGTAGGTTCAGTGAATGATTTCAGCCCGACACTGGAAACAGAGTTGCCATCTGTTGGGTTTTGGCCATTGTGGTTTTGGCCCCTGTGTGACACAGAGTGTTGGGCTAGATGAGCCACTGGCCTGATCCAACATGACTTCTCTTACATTCTCATGTCTGGGGCAGCGATGCTTTGTATTCTTGGTGCTTGGTGGAGGCAAAAGTGGGAGGGCTTCTGGAGTTCTGGCCCCTCTGGTGGATGTCCTGATGGCTTCTCTTACACTCTCATGTCTGGGGCAGTGATACTCTGTATTCTTGGCGCTTGCTGGGGGGCAACAGTGGGAGGGCTTCTGGAGATCTGGCCCTGCTGGTGAGCCTCCTGATGGCTCCTGGTTTTTGGCCACTGTGTGACACAGAGCATTGGGCTAGATGGACCACTGGCCTGATCCAACATGGCTTCTCTTACATCCAACATGGCTTCTCTTACAGTGATGCTCTGTACTCTTGGTGCTTGGGGGCAACAGTCGGAGGGCTTCTGATGTTTATTATATGTGGCTCTTATATTAAGCAAGTTTGGCCATCCCTGTTATACAGAGTCAGAGCACTGGCCTAACAAGGTCAGTCTGGCCCTGCAGGTGGACTTCCTGATGGCACCTGGTTTTTGGCCAACTGTGTGACACAGTGCATTGGACTAGATGGACCACTGGCCTGATCCAACATGGCTTCTCTTATGTCCTCCATGTTGGGAAACGCTGGGAGCTTGGGGAGGGCAGTGGAGGGAGCTCAGCAGACATGTGATGCCATAGAGTCTATCCCCCGGGGGAGCAATCTCTGTCATCAGGAGATTCTAGGAGAATTCTAGCCAGCTCTACCTGGATAGCCACTGGCACTCAAAATAAACAAGACTGACCTTGTTAGGCCAATACTCTGACTCTGTATAACACGGGTGGCCAAACTTGCTTAGCGTAAGAGCCGCATAGAATAAATGTCAGATGTGTGCAAGCTGCAAGACATGAACATCAGATGTTTCAGAGAAGGGAGGGAGGGAGGGAAGGAAGGAAGGAAGGAAGGAAGGAAGGAAGGAAGGAAGGAAGGAAGGAAGGAAGGAAGGAAGGAAGGAAGGAAGGAAGGAAGGAAGGAAGGAAGGCAAATAGATGGGGGAGGGAGGAGAGGTGGAAGAAAAGCAATTTTAAATGCATTCTCCAAGCTGCAGGCTGGCTTGGCGAAGTGATTTAAAGAGACAAATGCCTTCTCCATGCTGGCCGATGGGGTGGCAGCGGCTTTGAAGGAGCCAGTTTGGTGTAGTGGTTAAGTGTGTGGATTCTTAACTGGGAGAACCGGGTTCGATTCCCCACTCCTCCACTTGCACCTGCTGGAATGGCCTTGGGTCAGCCATAGCTCTGGCAGAGCTGTCCTTGTGAGAGCCAGTTTGGTGTCGTGGTTAAGTGTGCGGAATCTTATCTGGGAGAACCGGGTTTGAATCCCCACTCCTCCACTTGCACCCGCTGGCATGGCCTTGGGCCAGCCATAGCTCTGGCAGAGGTTGTCCTTGAAAGGGCAGCTGCTGGGAGATCCCTCTCCAGCCCCACCCATCTCACAGGGTGTCTGTTGTGGTGGGGAGAAGATATAGGAGATTGTAAGCTGCTCCGTGTCTCTGATTCAGCGCGGATTATAAATCTGCAGTCTTCTTCTTCTTCTTCAGCAACACGACGTGCGTGAAAAAGCCACATGTGGCTCCCGAGCCACATTTTGGCCACCCCTGCTGTATAAGGAAGCTTATGTGTCCGTGTGCCACACTGTTGCCTGCTCCCCTCTACCTACAGAGTGTGTGTGTGTGTGTGTGTGAGGGTCTGCAGGGTTGGCAGCTTCAGGTTGGGAAACTCCTGGAGATCTGGGGGGTGAAGCCTGGGGAGGGCAGGGACCTCAGTGCAGTACACCACCATAGTCCACCCCCCAAAGCATCCGTTGTCTTCAGGTTAACGGATCTCTGTAGTCTGGAGATAAACTGTAATTCCGGGAGATTCTCACACCTGGAGGCTGGCATCCCTATGAGAGGCATTATTTTACCCACCGGCTCAACGCCTTCCCTTACTCTAGGGGTGGCCAAACTGCAGCTCAGGAGCCACATGTGGCTCCACTGGCTGGCTTGGAGAAGACATTTCTTCCCTTTAAATCACTTCTCTAAGCCAAGCCAGCTGGTGGCTTAGAGAATGCATTTAAGAAGAAGAATTGCAGATTTATACTCCGCCCTTCTCCCTGAATCAGAGACTCAGAGCGGTTTACAATCTCCTTTATCTTCTTCTCCCACAACAGGCACCCTGTGAGTAGGTGGGGCTGAGAGGGCTCCCACAGCAGCTGCCCTTTCAAGGACAACTCCTGCGAGAGCTGTGGCTGACCCAAGGTCATTCCAGCGGCTGCAAGTGGAGGAGTGGGAAATCAAACCCGGTTCTCCCAGATAAGAGTCCGCACACTTAAGCACTACACCAAACTGACTGAAATGGCCCTGAAATCTACTTATGAAGGGACTAATTAACCTTGTCCGTGTCTCCTGGTAAAACTGGCACGAAAGGAGAACGTGTTCAACACTTTCGATGGCCCCTGCTCCACAAGGGCAGACCCTCTCATTCTTAGGGATCTTTCTATATCTCCGCTCTAAAACTGCAGAGGGGAGTGCGTGCCTTCTAGCATGCCCTTTGCGTTAGGACCCAGATGTGCCACAGAGTGTGAATATCGCACAGTGGCCCTCCATGGCACTGGAAAAGACAGCTGCCCTCTCCTTGGTGCTCACCCTAGTAGGAGAAGCAGGGCGTTCCAGCCCATCTATTTATCATGCAAAGCCAGGAGCTGGGTAACCTCCTTAAAGGTCAGGAAATCCATCTTCTCAGTGCCAGCCAGAGAATCCAGGGCATATCCTCATGCCTCATTAGGTATTGTATTTGCATTTCAGGTCTGACCCTGCCTCTGTGGAGAGGAAGCGAAGGCTGTTTGCTCCTCAAAGGACTCGTGGCTTTCCGCTGCAGCCTTCTGCAGAGCTGGAAGTGTTGGGCACTTGGGTCTCAGCCAGTCCTCCCGGTAAGCTGTGGAGTCTTGTGAGCATAAATTCTACTTTGTGAATTACTGGCATTAAAATTGGGGGCTACTCAGGGGTGGAATTCTAGCAGGAGTTCCTTTGCGTATTAGGCCTCACCCCCTGATGTAGCCAATCCTTCAAGAGCTTACAAAAAAGAGCCTTGTAAGCTTTTGGAGGATTGGCTACATCATGGGGGAATGGCCTAATATGCAAAGGAGCTCTTGCTAGAATTCTACTCCTGGGTCACACACCCCTGATGTAGCCCATCCTCCAAGAACTTACAGGGCTCTTATTCCAGGGCTTACTGTAAGCTCTTAGAGGATGGGCTACATCAGGGAGTGTGGCCTAATATGCAAAGGAGCTCTTGCTAGAATTCTACTCCTGGGTCACACACCCCCCCCCCCCCCGTTGTAGCCCATCCTCCAAGAGCTTACAGGGCTCTTATTCCAGGGCTTACTGTGAGCTCTTGGAGGATGGGCTACATCAGGGGGTGTGGCCTAATATGCAAAGGAGCTCCTGCTAGAATTCCATCCGGGAAAGAGACCCAAGGTGGGTGGCCATTTAGTCTGTAGCAGAAGATGAGAGCAAGAGTCCAGGCGCGCCTTCAGGCCCGAGGGTGACCGAACTTGCTTCATGCAAGAGAATAAATAATAAACAGATTAACTGAACATAATAGCAAAATAAATAAACAGAATAAGTGAAGCAACTTTAATAAACATCAGATGCGTGAGAGCTGCAAGACATGCAAGTCAGATGCTCGAGAGCTGTGAAACGGACAGATGGAAGGTAGGAAAGGAAATAGGTAGGGGGAGGGAGAAGTTGAAAGAAAGCAACTTTAACTCTGAAATCATGCCGAGCCTGTAATGGGGAGGGCAGGATATAAGTCTAATAAAATAAATGCATTTTCTAAGCCACCATCTGGTAAAGTGATTTAAAGAGAGAAATTCCTTCTCCAAGCCGGCCACATGTGGCTCCTTAGTCCTGAGCCACTGTTTGGCCACCCCTAGGAACATAAGAGAAGCCATGCTGGATCAGGCCAGTGGCCCATCCAGTCCAACACTCTGTGTCACATAAGAACATAAGAGAAGCCATGTTGGATCAGGCCAGTGGCCCATCCAGTCCAACACTCTGTGTCACATAAGGACATCAGAGAAGCCATGTTGGATCAGGCCAATGGCCCATCCAGTCCAACACTCTGTGTCACATAAGAACATAAGAGAAGCCATGTTGGATCAGGCCGATGGCCCATCCAGTCCAACACTCTGTGTCCCATAAGGACATCAGAGAAGCCATGCTGGATCAGGCCAGTGGCCCCTCCAGTCCAACACTCTGTGTCACATAAGGACATCAGAGAAGCCATGTTGGATCAGGCCAATGCCCCCTCCAGTCCAACACTCTGTGTCACATAAGAACATAAGAGAAGCCATGTTGGATCAGGCCAATGGCCCATCCAGTCCAACACTCTGTGTCACATAAGAACATAAGAGAAGCCATGTTGGATCAGGCCGATGGCCCATCCAGTCCAACACTCTGTGTCCCATAAGGACATCAGAGAAGCCATGCTGGATCAGGCCAGTGGCCCCTCCAGTCCAACACTCTGTGTCACATAAGGACATCAGAGAAGCCATGTTGGATCAGGCCAATGCCCCCTCCAGTCCAACACTCTGTGTCACATAAGAACATAAGAGAAGCCATGTTGGATCAGGCCAATGGCCCATCCAGTCCAACACTCTGTGTCACATAAGAACATAAGAGAAGCCATGTTGGATCAGGCCGATGGCCCATCCAGTCCAACACTCTGTGTCCCATAAGGACATCAGAGAAGCCATGCTGGATCAGGCCAGTGGCCCATCCAGTCCAACACTCTCTGTCACATAGTGGCCAAAAAAAACCCAGGTGCCATCAGGAAGTCCACCAGCAGGGTCAGAACTCCAGAAGCCCTCATCCTGTTGCCCCCCCCCCCCAAGCACCAAGAATACAGAGCATCACTGCCCCAGACAGTAAGTTCCCACAATATGCTGTAACTAACAGCCCTGTGCAAGACTCACAAAACGTGGCACCGGGTGTCCGCTTTCCTGAATCACGGCTTACTTCTTCAGACACCGAGAGGCAGGCTGTTATCTGAAGTGAGGAGCGAGTGACTCACGAAAGCTCACATCCCTGCCTGCCACAAATGTGAGTCGAAGGCGATCCTGGGCCCTTGCACTTTCCCGCTTCTTAGGCTTGTCCGAGCACGACTCCAGCCGAAGCACAGATCTCGGAAGCCGGCGCGTCTTTCCAACCAGGCCCTTTCACGTCTCTGTTGTAAACGATCCCCGCGGAAACCCCTGGCCTCCCCGCGCCCCCTCTCGCTTTTAGGCCGTGCCCTACTTCTCCCGGGGTCGGCCGAGCAAAGACGATTACGGGCGACAGCGAGTTTTTGCAGAACAAAATAGGAGTCAATTGCACCTTTAAGACCAACTTAGTTTCATTCAGAACGTAAGTTTTCGTGCGCATGCTTTCGTGCGCACATCCAACGTGTGCATACAGATTGTGTGCAGAAAGAACGTCAGCTTTCGTGTGCAGATCCAAAGAGACATCCGTGTTGGTCTGAAGTAGTAGAACAAAGTAGGAGTCCATTGCATCTTTAAGACCATTCAGTTTTATTCAGGACGTAAGCTTTCGAGTGCAGATCCAACGTGGGCATGCAGATCGTGTGCAGAAAGAGCGTAAGCTTTCGTGTGCAGATCCAAAGAGGCAGCCTTGTCGGTCTGAAGTAGTAGAACAAAATAGGAGTCAATTGCACCTTTAAGACCAGCTCAGTTTTATTCAGAACGTCAGCTTTCGTGTGCAGGTCCAAAGAGGCAGCCGTGTGGGTCTGAAGTAGAACAAAACAGGAGTCAATTGCGCCTTTAAGACCAACTTAGTGCATGCACACCCGAAAGCTTACGTTCTGAATGAAACTAAGTTGGTCTTAAAGGTGCATGCACACGAAAGCTAAGTTGCATGCGCACGAAAGCTTACGTTCCGAATAAAACGAAGTTGGTCTTAAAGGTGCAATTGACTCCTATTGTGTTCTACTACTTCAGACCAACAAGGCGGCCTCTTTGGATCTGTGTTTGTGTGGCGCCTGCACGTGACTGGCGCCCACCCGGGGCTGGGGCCGGAGCTGCCGCTGCCGCCGCCGAGGCTGCTTGGCTGAAGTCGACGGCAGAGAGCGCGGCCGTGCAAAGAAGGGGCTCGACCCGCGAGCAGCAGCAGCAGTCGCAGCGGCGCCGCCTAGCAGAGTGCAGCCCCGGGCCCGTGGCGCGCGCTGGAGCGCGAGCTGCCCGGGCACCAGCAGCAGCAGCAGCGCGCGGGATTTGCAGGCTGCCGCTTCGGCGGCTTTGCAGAGCGCCCGGCTCGGCGGGGGAAGGGAACATGGCGCCAGGGAAGAGAAGAAGCGCGCCCGGGCAGCCTGGCTCTTCTCCCCTCCGCCGGCCGCTCTGGCTGGGGCTGCTGCTGCTCCTCGCCTGGAGCCCGCGGCCGGCCGACTCGCGGAGGAGCCTGCTGGTGCACTCCGCCGCCCGGCCTCAGGATCGGGGCTTCAGGGTGCTGCAAGCGCCGGCTCGGGATGGCACGGGGCAAGGGCGGCAGCAGCAGCAGCCGCCGCGGAGGAAGAGGAGCGTCGAGCCGCCGCCGCAGGAGCCCATGAAGGTGTACGGACAGGTGAGAGAGAGAGAGAGAGGCCACCTGGGGGCATCCTCGCCGGCTGGGCGCGAGAAGCCCCCCCCCCCAATGGTGCGGGTTGGTGCAAAGCAGCCCCCGAGGCGGCGTCACGTGAAATTGGGAGTTAGGGGGGCGGCGGGCAGCCAGTCTTTGCAAATTGCAAGCCCGCTTTGTGCGGGGAGGGGACATCTCTCTCCCCCCTCCGTTTGCAAAGGGGGCTTTTGTTGGGAGTCCTTGAGAGGGGGCTCGGCGATGCAAGCCTCAGCCCTCCGTGTTTTCCTCTTCGATGCGTGGTCGGTTCCAATCCGTAATTTTGCAGTCTTTCCTCTGCACCTGCCCGTCTCCTGCATCGTCCCTTGTTGTCCCAACAGATTTGCTGTTTGGGTTTTTTTTTTGGGGGGGGGGGGAGGGAAGGCAAGGCAGCTTTGCAGCCAGGTGACTCACGCACCCAGTCCAATGGCTGTGGAAGTGACGTGCGTGCAAAATGGCCCTGGTGGCACGGGAAATCTGTTTTGGTGCGCCCCATAGGATGGGCTGCGGAGGGAGCCCTCCCGCGGCCTCCATGCCCTGGCCGGTTGGGCAGGGGGTCCAGCTGGCTCTCCCTGCTTCTGGCCCTCTCCAGAGAACTTTGCAAGGGGCTCCTGGTGTGCTCTGTAGGGTGGCAAGTGAGACTACCCTTTGCAGAGCAGCTGTGACCCCAGAATTGTTGGTTTCCCCAGAACCCTCCTTGAGTTGCCCGTTGATGGCCTTGAAATGGCCAGGGAGGAGGGAGAAAAAGAACTTCTGCCAGACTAACCTGGTTTTGCCTGGAGGCTGCCGGTGATTAATGGCTTTCGTCATTAGTCACAAGCTCATGTTGTCTTTCTTGGAGCCATTAAATCTAGCCGGGCACTGTGGCAGGCCCCACCCCGGTGTTCTCTGGCTGGTGTCACTTTGGGTACCCCCTCCATGACCTGTAGATGACCCAAGGCAGTCCTCAGGACAGACACAACTCTGGAATTCCTTGTTTGTGGAGACAGGGTCTTGTTATCCCCAGAGACCGACCCTCTGGTTTTTTAATTTTATTTCTTAGATTTTTAGTTATTTTTCTCTTCTGCCAAGAAGCTCAGAGAATACGTACAGTAGATTGTTCCTTTCCTCTCTTTTCATTGATGTGGGGGCGGGGGAGAGAGACAACTGTTCTTGGTAGATGGTAGAATTTGAACCCAGGTCTTCTTGGTCTTCGATAGCCTTGGCGTGGATTGGGGCCACTTGCATACTTCTGAGTCGAGGCTCCACTGGAATTGACAGGAGAGACGGAGTCTGTTTTCAGCTGTCATTTCCAGGGAAACCATATCAAAAAGTAATATACTATCATTTAGTGCAGCTCTTTGATTTTGTCAAGGCAGTCCTAAACAAACTTAAAAAGGCAAAGGTAGTCCCCTGTGCAAGCACCAGTCTCTGGGATGATGTTGCTTTCTCAACGTTTTCACGGCAGACTTTTTTACGGGGTGGTTTGCCCTTGCCTTCCCCAGTCATCTACACTTTCCCCCCAGCAAGCTGGGGACTCATTTAACCGACCTCGGAAGGATGGAAGGCTGAGTCAACCTCGAGCCGGCTACCTGAACCCACCTTCCACTGGGATCGAACTCAGGTCAGGAGCGGGGAGCTCGGACTGCACTACTGCAGTTTTACCACTCTGCGCCACGGTCCGTCTAAATGAGGGGTGTCAAACTTATTTGTTATGAGGGCCAGAACTGACATGAATGAGACCTTGTCGGGCCGGGCCATGTGTGTCTTAAAATGTAATGCCAGTATATAAACTTTATAAAGGACACAGACATAAAGATTTTCTTTAAAAGACTGAAAATGAAGCATGCTTAAAACATTAGCACTTGTTGGTCTTAAAGGTGCTTTCTTTGTATCTCTCCCATGGCATCCAGGGAACTGGGCCAAGGAAGCTCTGGCTCTTTACTTCCCTCCCCAGGTAGCAGAGATATAAATTTTATAAAGGACACAGACAAACACAAAATATATTTTTAAAAAACCTGTAAATAAAATGTTAGCACTCTTGCAATATTTTGTTTATTTAACAGTCTCTGATAACTGACACCTCTTCTTCTGAATTATTGTATCTAAAGCTGGAGGCAATGTCTGTGCTGTAGCAATCTTGAGTATGCTGCTCAGGTGTTGTTCGGGTGTGTGTCTGAACGTTGCAAACCTACCTTTGATGTATTGACATTCATTACAGAATCTCACGGTCATTGCTTTGAGCCTAAGGCCCAGGGGGAAACATGAAATGGCTGGGCATTGTAAGCTTTTGTACATGTGCTGGTCAGCCAATGGAGAAAACAGGCTTTGCTCTGTAGCTTGATTGATCAAGCCTGGCAAAGCAAACTGTGATGCAGAAGGAAGCAGGCAACAGTGAGTGGCTCACAGGCTGATCTGGCCCACGGGCTGCGTGTTTGACACCCTTGTTCTAAACCCAGTGACTTCAGTTGAGTCAAGAGGATGTAGGATTGTTGCTTAGGATTGTGTTGCACACCTCTCAGCTCCTCCACAGATGGAATTTTCCTGCTCTGCCATAAGTAAATAAGAACATAAGAGAAGTCATGTTGGATCAGGCAATGGCCCATTGTGTCCAACTCTCTGTGTCACACAGTGGCCAAAAAAACCAAGAGCCATCAGTGGGGCCAGGACACTAGAAGCCCTCCCACTGTGCCCACCCCCCCAGCATCAAGAATACAGAGCATCATTGCTCCAGAAAGAGAGTTCCAAAGATACGCTGTGGCTAATAGCCACGGATGGACCTCTGTTCCAAATGCTTATCCAATCCCCTCTTGAAGCTGGCTATGCTTGTAGCCTCCACCACCTCCTGTGGCAGTGAATTCCACATGTTAATCACTCTTTTGGTGAAGAGGTACTTCCTTTCATCAGTTCTAACCCGGCTGCTCAGCAATTTCATTGAATGTGCACGAGTTCTCGTATTGTGAGAAAGGGAGAAAAGTACTTCATTCTCTGCCTTCTCCATCCCATGCATAATCTTGTAAACCTCTATCATGTCACCCTGCAGTTGACGTTTCTCCAAGCTAAAGAGCCCCAAGCGTTTTAACCTTTCTTCATAGGGGAAGTGTTCCAACCCTTGAATCATTCTAGTTGCTTGGAGGCCAAAACTGAGATTTGGAAGCTTTCCCTTTGGCCCCCAGCACAGCCCTTGTACCAGGAACTGTGCATATGTTAACACCCCCCCACCCTAAATCCCTTTCTGCCACCAGTGCTGAAACTCATACAGCAGCCTGCTGTATGAACAGCAAAAGGATCCCTCTGTTCCTTATGTTCCTTCTGTGCCAAAAAATCAGGCTCCGGGGCCTGAACTGCTGTTCACATGGGGAGGAAGGGGTTCAAGAGCCCTTTGCTGTGCAGAATGAACATTGCTGGCCCTGCATTCCTTGTGCAGTTCAGAAAAGGAACTCCTGTTTAAAATGACCAGGCAAGTGATGTTTCCAGTTCAAGGGAGGGGAAATGCTTGGCTCTCTGCACTCACCCATGCAGTCCACGACCCAGCAAAGGGCTCTTTAACCCCTTTCGCCTTCACTGTGAACGGTAATAAAGATCTTCATATGAACATATGAAGCTGCCTTATATTGAATCAGGCCCTGGGTCCATCAGAGTCGTTATTGTCTACTCAGACTGGCAGCAGCTCTTCAGGGTTTCAAGCCGAGGTTTTTCATGCCTACTTGCTTGGACCCTTTTTAGTTGGAGATGCCGGGGATTGAACCTGGGACCTTCTGCTTACCAAGCAGATGCTCTACCACTGAGCCACAGCCCATCCCTGTGTCTCTCCAGGGTCTCAAGCTGAGGTTTTTCATGCCTACTTGCCTGGACCCTTTTTAGTTGGAGATGCCAGGGATTGAACCTGGGACCTTCTGCTCCCCAAGCAGATGCTCTACCACTGAGCTACCATCCCTCCCCAACATATACGAACATACGAAGCTGCCTTCTACTGAATCAGACCTTCGGTCCATCCAAGTCAGTATTGTCTACTCAGACTGACAGTGACTCTCCAGGGTCTCAAGCTGAGGTTTTTCGTGCCTACTTGCTTGGACTCCTTTTAGTTGGAGATGCCGGTGATTGAACCTGGGACCTGCTTCCCAAGCAGATGCTCTACCACTGAGCCACAGCCCCTCCCTGTGTCTCTCCAGGGTCTCAAGCTGAGGTTTTTCATGCCTACTTGCCTGGACCCTTTTTAGTTGGAGATGCCGGGGATTGAACCTGGGACCTTCTGCTCCCCAAGCAGATGCTCTACCACTGAGCCACCATCCCTCCCCAACATATACGAACATATGAAGCTGCCTTCTACTGAATCAGACCCTCGGTCCATCCAAGTCAGTATTGTTTACTCAGACTGACAGTGACTCTCCAGGGTCTCAAGCTGAGGTTTTTCGTGCCTACTTGCTTGGACTCCTTTTAGTTGGAGATGCCGGGGATTGAACCTGGGACCTGCTTCCCAAGCAGATGCTCTGCCACTGAGCCACAGCCCCTCCCTGTGTCTCTCCAGGGTCTCAAGCTGAGGTTTTTCATTCCTACTTGCCTGGACTCTTTTTAGTTGGAGATGCCGGGGATTGAACCTGGGACCTTTTGCTTACCAAGCAGGTGCTCTACCACTGAGCCACCGTCCTTCATCTTCAGGCAACATAACTTCAGATTTGATCCCAAAAGCATCATAGAGAACAAAAAAAACCCATTTGGGATGTGAGCTTTTGAGACTCGAAGCTCCCATCATCGAAGAGTCAGAGCTGTGACTCTCAAAAGTTGAAAGCTTAATACCTCCAAAAATGTTTAGGTCTCTAAGGCACTACTGAACACTTCAGATCAACATGGCTACCCTCTGAAATAGTCATAAATGGAAGGAAAGGCTGTTTCCCTGATTGCATGGCAGGAGGAAGAGGAGCCCTTTGCTTAAAGGAGTCCTTTGCTTCTGTCTCTGTGTGGCAGAAAATGGCTCAGGTATGCAATATTTGTGAGCCCATGTATGCGTGTTTTGAGGGCTACAGAGGTCGGATTTGGACCCCAACCCTCCATCACATCTCAGCCTAGCTTATAAACGGGTGGCCAAACTTGCTCAATGTAAGAGCCACGTCGAATAAACATCAGATGTCTGAGAGCTGCAAGACATGAGCGTCAGATGTTTGAGAGCCGAAGAAGGAAGGAGGGAAGGCAGTAAAATAGATTGGGGGGGGAGGAAGAGGTGGAAAGAAAGCAACTTTCACTTTAAATGCATCCTTCAAGCCTCCATCTGGCTTGGCTTGGAGAAGTGATTTCAAGAGACAAATGCCTTCTCCAAGTTGGTTAATAGGGCAGTGGGGGCTTCAAGAGCCACACAAGATGTGTGAAAGAGCCACATGTGGCTCCCGAGCCTCAGTTTGGCCACTCCTGGTATAAAGCAATCAGACAAATTCCATCTGCATGAGAGATTTGGATTTCAGAAGCTGCAAGTGAATGTTGCCCTGTTATTATCGCTTCACGTGCCTTCTCCCAGTAAAGATTGTTCTGAAGGGAACCTGCCTTCTCAGAGAAGGAGAGAAGGGTGTTTGTTTTGAGGAAGTGCTGGGGAGGAGAAGTGCTCGGCAATGATGGTGGGGGAAAAAACCCCCTCATTCTTATCCATGCTGAAATCAGAGTTCTCTGTATTTCTAATCCACCACTGGGTCCGCTTTCAGAAATGGCAACTGCCGTTTTTTGGAGAAGCAGAAAAGGAGCATTTAGAACCTGCTGTGCTTTCACCCCGTTCCCAGGCCTCCCACAGAGTTATGCAAATGGTGTTTATCTGGCTCATTTTTCAGGAAATTATTTTGGATGACCTTTCCCGGCCTCTTGTTTCAAGGCAAATGTCATTCTGGCCTAGCAGCTTGCATGATCTTATTTGCAAGGTTGTCACGCATGGTTAACGCAGTTTGCCACTTGGTATCTGATGCTACGTAGAGACTAGCGTGGGGAGCTAGTGCCGGGTAGGGATTAAGAGCATCAGGCTAGTATCTGAAAGATCCAAGCTTGATTTCCGACTCATGCCATAGACTCTCTCTGGGTGACCGTGGATCAGTCACAGTTTCTCAGCCTGATCTACCTCACAGGGTTGTTGTAAGGATGAAACGGAGGAGAGGAGAATGAGATAAACTGCTTTGGGCCCCATTGGGAAGAAAAGCAGGATACAGAGGAATCAAATAATAAAAAGCCGTATGTTTTATTGCCTCTGGCACCAAATCTTGGCCTTTGATAGAATAAAGTTAAAATCCAGTTGCAGCTTTAAGACCAACAAAGTATAAGCCAGGTGTGACCAAACTGTAGCTCGGGAGTCACATGTGGCTCTTTCACACATATTGTGTGTTTCTTGAAGCCCCCACTGCCCTGTTGGCTGGCTTGGAGAATGCATTTCTCGGCGGGGGAGGGCGGAATATAAGAATAAATTTATTATTATTATTATTATTATTATTATTATTATTATTTAAAGTTGCTTTCTTTCCACCTCTCCCTCCCAATCTGTTTCCTTCCTTCCTGCCTGCCTGCAGGGGGTTGGACTAGATGACCCTAGAGGGCCCTTTCAACTCTTTGATTCCTTCCTTCATATCTTGCAGCTCTCAAATATCTGACATTTGTTCTATGTGGCTCTTACATAAGCAAGTTCGGCCACCCTGGGTCGGCTGTTTTTTCTCCTTCACCCCACCCTGGAAATTGGAATTGTTAATTTAATGGTTTTATTCTCTTTGAGAGAGTGAACTTCACAATAAAAATGGAGATCCCTGAACTTCAGGGTAGTAGGACTGATCCAAGCAGAATATGCATGGACAAAATAGGCTGTTTGTGAATAGTCTGTGCACTGACTCCGTATAGAGTTGCCAACCCGCAGGTGGGGCCTGGATATTACAATTGATCCGTTTCCCTTGGAGGAAATGGCTGCTTTAGAGTGCGGACTCTCTGGCATTATACCCTTCTGAAGTCCTTCCTCTTCCCAAACCCTGTTCTCTCCAGGGTCCATCCTCAAATGTCATGAATTTGCCAACCTGGAGATGGCAACCCTAATTTTGTGTGCTGATATGTATCCATGCAGAGAGCCAGTTTGGTGCAGTGGCTAAGTGTATGGACTCTTATCTGGGAGAACCGGGTTTGATTCCCCTCTCCTCCTCTTACAGCTGCTGGAATGGCCTTGGGTTAGCCGTAACTAACGCAGGAGTTGTCCTTGAAAGGGCAGCTTCTGGGAGAGCTCTCTCAGCCCCACCCACCTCACAGGATGTCTGTTGTGGGGGGGAGAAGACACAGGAGATTGTAAGCCGCTCTGAGTCTCTGATTCAGAGAGAAGGGCAGGGTATAAATCTGCAGTCGTCTTCTTCTGAGACCTGCAAACCTGTGAACCACACAGGTGCGCTTGGTCCATCAGCTGTATTGTGGCCTTCCAGGAAGTTGGCGTCTCCTGTTTTTTGCAGTCCCAGGACAGCAGCCAGAGCAGACTGTGTGTTGTGCTGATGGGGCTTCATTGACAGGCCAGATCTTTGCTCTTCGCTTTCCCGTGGTTTGTGCAAGGCCGGAGATCCGATCGGCGTCCCTGTTATTCAAACAGATTTACAGAAGCTCAACTGTTATAAGGAAGTGCCTTTCAGAAAGGAAAGTTCCCACAGTCAAGTTATGACTTGTCACAGACCTGGCTTTGGGAACGGAACGGAAGTGGACTCAGGGGCGGTGTCCTGTTAGGAACAAACCAGACTCCCTGTTCGCTTTAGACTGGCATGCAGTAGGACTCAAAACGGATAATTCATGTTCTCCAAATCCATGGCGTGACTCATGTATTTGACAGTGTAACCCTGCGGCGGTAATAAATCTGTTTTTGTCGACTGCCTGGCTAATGTATCCAACTTTAAAAGTCGAGGGCCATTTTGGTGTAGTGGTTAAGTGCGCGGACTCTTATCTGGGAGAACTGGGGTTGATTCCCCACTTGCTGCTGCTGGAATGGCCTTGGGCCAACCATAGCTCTCACAGAGCTGTCCTTGAAAGGGCAGCTTCTGTGAAAGCTCTCTCAGCCCCACCCACCTCACAGCGGCTGTAAGCCGCTCTGAGTCTCTGATTTCAGAGAAAAGGGTGGGGTATAAATCTGCAATTCTTCTTTTTCTTCTTAACTTACTTTTCTTCCATCCCGAACACCTGACGCTGCCTTACGCAGAATTATACTACTGATTCATCAAGATTGGTATTATCAAAGATTTCAGGTTTTCACGGCTGGTAACATCATTAGGGTTTGTAGAATCTTTCGGGCTCAAGTGCCGTGTTCTACTGGAGAAAGTTTTTCTTCCAGTCGTTTCGTTCTCGGCTGCGGAGAATATCCTCAGTGGCGTTGCAGCCGGAGCAGGCGCTCTGACCTTCTTGGCTGCTGTGCACAGGACTGGAAGAAAAACTTTCTCCAGTAGAACACGGCACTTGAGCCCGAAAGATTCTACAAACCCTAAAGATTGGTATTGTCTACTCAGGCTGGCAGCAGCATTCCAGGGTCTCAAGCAGAGGTCTTTTACATCACCTACTGCCTTGTCTCTTCACCTGGAGTTGCCAGGGATTGAATCTGGGACCGTTTGCATGCTAAGCAGATCTGCCACTGAACCACAGCCTCCTATTTATACTGCCTTACATTGAATCCCCCCCCCTTGGTCCATTAATGGCAGTATTATTTGCTAAGTTTGGTCGCAGCTCTCCAGGGTCTCAGGTAGAGGTCTTTCACATCACGTCTTGTCCGGTCCTTTTAACTGGAGATGCCGGGGATTGAACCTGGGGTTTTCTGCATGCCAGGCAAATGCACTACCGCTGAACCACAGTGGCAACGCATACGGGCAGGATCCCAGGGGTTATCCCATCTAAGCATTGACCAGCCTGAGATGCGCCTAACTTCAGCTACGTTACAGGCCTCCTGGAGCTGTTTTGGGAGGATCTTCATCTATATGGATGAAAGGGCGTTGCCTGGAGATCCGCTGCAGACAATGAAGGCAGCTGAGAGCGCTCGTTTTGCCGTCGACATCATGTCTGAATTTGGCCAACCCAGTATTTCTGGAGAAGTAAGCGTGAGGGAGAGGCAACTGCAGCGACTGCTTCACAGATGTGTTGAGATTCATCTGTGTCAAACATTTCTGTCTAAGCAGGGGTGGGATTCTAGCAGGAGCTCCTTTGCATATTAGGCCACACACCCCTGATGTAGCCCATTTTCCAAGAGCTTACAGGGCCCTTATTCGAAGGCTTACCCTTGCATCTAAGACTCTCTTCTGATAGACCTGTTTATGTGTGGGTATAGTGCCATCAAGTCACAGCCAAATAAAGGCGACTCCAGCAAGAGACAGTCTTATTTGGTGGTCTTCCTTCTAAGTGCCCACCCTGCTTAGCTACTGAGATCTGATTAGATTGGGCTATACGGTGCTGCCTTCCCTCTCCCAGTAGATCAGGGGTGGGCAAAGTTGCTTAACATAAGAGCCACATAGAATAAACATCAGATATTTGAGAGTCGAAATACATGAACAGCATACGTTTGAGGGCAGGCAGGCAGGAAATAGATGGGGAGGGAGGTGGAGGTTGAAAGAAAGCAACTTTAAATGCATTCTCCAAGCTGTCAGCTGGCTTGGCTTGGATAAGTGATTTAAAGAGACAAATGCCTTCTTTAAGCCAGCCAATGGGGCGGTGGGGGCGTTGAGAGCCACTCAATACGTATGAAAGAGCCACATGTGGCTCCCAAGCCGTGGTTTGGCCACCCCTGCGGTAAATCGTCTGAGGAATGTGATTGTCAGTGTTTCTGCTCTTAGGCGATACTTTCTGCATCAACCTCTCCGGTGAAGATCTGCTGGTATGTCTGTTATGGATTCCTTTTGTGTTGCGGAGCATTCTGGGAATGTTCTAGGCATTAACTCCTTTTTCCAGGGTCTTTTGGGCTTCACTCAGCTTATCTGAATTGAGAGCATGGCCTAGTACACGCTGAACTCATTGGTGTATAGGGATGCTTTCCAGTTCCTGCTTGGCCAATTGCGAGTTGCTTATGTTGTGGGATAGAACTGTTGGAATTCTGTACCTGTCCTGCATGTCTTTGCAATGATCTAGGTTCCAGTCATTATAGGGTTAAAATGTTTAAAGGTAAAGGTAGTCCCCTGTGCAAGCACCAGTCGTTTTCGACTCTGGGATGACGTTGCTTTTTCACGGCAGACTTTTTACCAGGTGGTTTGCCATTGCCTTCCCCAGTCATCTACACTCCCCCCCCCCCCAGCAAGCTGGGCACTCATTTTACCGACCTCGGAAGGATGGAAGGCTGAGTCAACCTGGAGCCAGCTACCTGAACCAGCTTCTGCTGGGATCAAACTCAGGTCGTGAGCAGAGGGCTCCGACTGCAGTACTGCAGCTTTAGCACTCTGTGCCACATTTACCTGTTCTCTATTGTCTGCCTGACCTAGGAAGAGCAACTGGGCCAATGAAGAAAAAGTCTGCAAAAGGACTGTATGTTTGTTTATGCTATCGGTCTGTTAGTCAGATGACTTCCTTTGTCTAGGTAGAGAGAGGTCAAGGAGAAGGAGAAGGATCTCCATTAGCAATGTGCCTTTCTTAGTGATAAGATGTAGCTTAGTGCTTCTTACTTTCTTCCCAGTTCCCCATCCCTGTAGAAATAAACTTATGTTTTGCTTTTTATACTAAAGAGCTCTCAATCTCATTTTGACGCAATGATCCATGGAACTGTTTGGGATAGAAATTGATTTTCCAAACAAAATACCTCTAAAGAACTGCACGGGCGTTTTCGCACTGACCTTAATCGGCAGCGACGCCCCTCTTCACCGCACAGGATCTCCGCGGATTTCGCACTAATTGCGAAATGGAAACTGGTTTTTGGCGGTTTCCGTTTGCGCCGCAAAAGCCGCGGGACTTTCCGGCTCTTCCGGGTGCTCCGCGGCAATTAGTGCAAAATCCGCGCAGATCCTGCGTGGTGAAGAGGGGCTTCGCTGCTGATTAAGGTCAGTGCGAAAATGCCCCACATGTGTTGACGGTGTATTGTCCAGGGGAGGGTCTGTGGCTCAGTGGCAGAGTATCTGTTTTGCATGTCGAAGGTCTCAGGTTCGATCCCTGCCATCTCCATCTTAAAAGCAGTAGGTGATACAAAAGACCTCATCTGGAGACTCTGAAGAAGAAGACCGCAGATTTATTCCCCGCCCTTCTCTCTGAATCAGAGTCTCAGAGCAGCTTACAATCTCCTTTACTTCCTTCCCCCACAACAGATAACCTGTGAGGTGGGTGGGGCTGAGAGAGCTCTCCCAGAAGCTGCCCTTTCAAGGACAACTCTGCGAGAGCTATGGCTGGCCCAAGGTCATTCCGGCAGGTGCAAGCGGAGGAGTGGGGAATCAAACCCGATTCTCCCAGATAAGAGTCCGCACACTTCACCGCTACACCAAACTGGCTCCTCTTGGTTTCCAAGAGGAAACAAGACTGTCCTTGGTAGACCTGTGGCCTGACTTGGTATTAGGCAGCTTCATGTGGGTTTTCTTGCGATGGCAGCTGCTGCCAGGGGAACATTTTAAAACATCTGCACAGCCAACTAAATCTCCAGTGGTCAGTGCTGGCCTGAACCTCTACCTGACTCCACTTCCTTGCTAAAAAAGCAAGCACCAGAAAAGCTGTTGGGTGGTGCCATGGTGCCCAAGGGCACCCAGTTGGGGACCCCAGGCAGGAATAGAATCATAGAGTTGGAAGGGGCCATACTGACCATGTAGTCTAACCCCCTGCTCCATGCAGGATCAGCCTAAAGCCGAGGTGGCCAAAATTGCTTGATGTAAGAGCCACATAGAATAAATGTCAGATGTTTGAGAGTCACAAGAGAAGGAAGAAAGGAAGATGAGGGAGGGAGATGTAGAAAGAAAGCAACTTTAATATTAAATGCATTCTCCAAGCTGCTGGTTGGCTTGGCTTGGAGAAGTGATTTAAAGAGAGAGACGCCTTTTCCAAGCTGGCTGATAGATGGTGGGGGGGCTTCAAAAGCCAGATATGGCACCTGAGCCATAGTTTGGCCACTCCTGGCCTCAAGCATCTCCAACAAATAATCATCCGACAAATAAGTTTATGTGGATGTCTGTGCAGTATGTTGGCATGGAATGGTTCTCATAGTTGCCGGGGAAATCTTGGGACAGTTTGCGATGCAAGAGGAACTCGATTGGATTAAGCAAGAAAACAGCTTTTTATAAAAACAAATGTAAAATTATTTTGTGAACGCAGCATCACGAGCGCGATGAAAATGGATGCCTGCATTGACTGTGAACCATAGTTAATGTCAGCCTAATTTGCTGGCTTGTCAACCCGTAAAAAGTCTGCCCTGAATACATTGTGAAAGCAACGTCACCCCAGAGTCGGAAACATAAGAACATAAGAGTAGCCATGTTGGACCCGGCCAATGGCCCATCCAGTCCAACACTCTGTGTCACATAAGAACATAAGAGAAGCCATGTTGGATCAGGCCAATGGCTCATCCAGTCCAACACTCTGCGTCACATAAGAGAAGCCATGTTGGATCAGGCCAATGGCCCCTCCAGTGCAACACTCTGTGTCATATAAGAGAAGCCATGTTGGATCAGGCCAGTGGCCCCTCCAGTGCAACACTCTGGGTCACATAAGAGAAGCCATGTTGGATCAGGCCAGTGGCCCCTCCAGTGCAACACTCTGGGTCACATAAGAGAAGCCATGTTGGATCAGGCCAGTGGCCCCTCCAGTGCAACACTCTGGGTCACATAAGAGAAGCCATGTTGGATCAGGCCAATGGCCCCTCCAGTGCAACACTCTGTGTCACATAAGAGAAGCCATGTTGGATCAGGCCAATGGCCCCTCCAGTGCAACACTCTGTGTCACATAAGAGAAGCCATGTTGGATCAGGCCAGTGGCCCCTCCAGTGCAACACTCTGGGTCACATAAGAGAAGCCATGTTGGATCAGGCCAATGGCCCCTCCAGTGCAACACTCTGTGTCACATAAGAACATAAGAGAAGCCATGTTGGATCCGGCCAATGGCCCATCCAGTCCAACACTCTGGGTTACACAGTGGCCAATATATGTGTGTGTGTACACACACACACACATATACTGTGGCTAATTGCCACTGATGGACCTCTGCTCCATATTTTTATCCAATCCCCTCTTGAAGCTGGCTATGCTTGTAGCCACCACCACTTATGGCAGTGAATTCCATGTGTTAATCACCCTTTGGGTGAAGAAGTACGTCCTTTTATCTGTTTTAACCTGACTGCTCAGCAATTTCATTGAATGCCCACGAGTTCTTGTATTGTGAGAAAGGGAGAAAAGCACTGGTGCTTGCACAGGGGACCTTTCCTTTCCAACCCTGGAGTCTTTCCAAGAACAATCTTACCTTTCCAAGAACCTTACCTTCTGAGTATCCTGGGGTTTTTTTTTCCTGCATGGTGTGTGCTGCTTGAAAGCAAATGAAAATGCCTTGTTTTGGGAGTGCAGCTTCAGACGTTAAAGTTCGGCTTCTCTCGGTAACATTTTTCCAGATTGCTGCTTCAGGAATTAGCATACCCTAGGTGAATTCTTTATGGCATTTCACTCATTAGCAGCCCTGTGATTTATTGTCTTAATTATGCTGACAGTGGAACTGAGGCTAGAGAGGAAATGGATATTCTGCCTAAGGCCAGCTGGTAGAATAGATGGCAGAGAATGGGGTTTGGAACCACATCTTGGATCCCTCCAGAACAAGACAGAAATTCAATTATTTTCCCTGTGAGTTTTTCCCCCCCTTGCTGTGCACCTGAAAGTTAATATGCTTCATTTAGAAGAAGACTGCAGATTTATACCCCATCAGAGACTCAGAGCGGCTTACAATATCCTATATTTTCCTCCCCCACAACAGACACCGTGTGGGGTGAGTGGGGCTGGAGAGGGCTCTCACAGCAGCTGCCCTTTCAAGGACAACCTCTGCCAGAGCTACGGCTGACCCAAGGCCATTCCAGCAGCTGCGAGTGGAGGAGTGGGGAATCAAACCCGGTTCTCCCAGATAAGAGTCCGCACACTTAACCACTACATCACACTGGCTCTGTGAGGTGCGTGGGGCTGAGAGAGCTCTCCCAGTAGCTGCCCTTTCAAGGACAACCTCTGCCAGAGCTATGGGTGATCCAAGGCCTCTCCAGCAGCTGCAAGTGGAGGAGTGGGGAAACAAATCCAGTTCTCCCAGAGAACTTAACCACTACACAAAACTGGCTCTATACTCTTTCCTTCCGCCTCGATGGGGACCCAAAGTGGCAAACATCATTCTCCTTGGTTTCATTTTATACTCACAACAACCCTGGGAGGTAGGTTAGACGAAGAACATGGGAATGGTCCCAAAGTCACCCAGCGAGCTTCCGTGGCACGAATGGAGATTTGAACCTGTGTCTCCCAGATCCTAGTTTGATGCACCCCCTATAGCCCATCATTTTTTTCTCCATAACTTCAGCAGCTTGTTCCAAAAACATTTATTGGCTTGGGGATTTGGTATGGCTGGCTAGTGCAGTCCATCTGTTGCACAAAGATCCCCTCTTGTCTTCCGGGGTTTGCATCTACATTAGTGCAAACTGCGGTGAAGGAAAACGATGCGTCGTCTCAAGACTGCGATTTAGTTGAAATGCGATTGCATGCCGTGGTTTCTTTGGCAGCCCATGGAGCTGGCTGTAATCTGCAGGCCTTCCTACCATGGGCATACACAGGGCTTTTTTTTTTTAGCAGGAGCTCTTTTGCATATTAGGCTACACCCCCTTTGATGTAGCCAATCCTCCAAGCGCTTACAGGGCTCTTCTTACAGGACCTATTGTAAGCTCTTGGAGGATTGGCTACGTTGGGGGGGGGGTGTAGCCTAATATGCAAAGGAGTTCCTGCTTCAAAGAAAGCCCTGAGCGTACGGGATAGGGCCTTTTTAGTGGTGGCCCAGAGACCATCGAACTCTCTTCTGTAGGAAGTTTGTCTTGCTCTTTCCATTGAGGCATCAGGTTAGAGCTCTTAGGAAAGCACTGCCCTTCCTTCCATGTGGAACCTTCATTTGCTGTTTTCTGCCTTTTGCACGAATCTGTTTCTGATGTTGCTGTTGGATTCTGCTTTCTGTAGGGTTTTTCCTCTTACGATTAACTGCTTTTTCAGAAGTAGTTCTGGGGCAATCCCAGAGGAATTTACGATGACCCACGTGAACTTTTGCGGCCTCTTCTTGAAATCCAAAATGTGAATTGAAGAGCAGGAATGTTAATTGCCTGCATCAGGCCCTTGGAAAGGGCTGGGCTTAGTTCTCGGTGGCGATATGTGTAGCTCCACCCCTTCATCTGCATATCCCTGCCTTGGGTTCTGTTAAGGGGGGGGGGGGACAGAGCCTGAAATGATACACAGCATGTTGTCCACCCCCCACCCCCAGCAATAAGACTTTTCCGGTGAAATGGGAGGATGAATTCTGTTCAGCTCTCGTGTTGAGATTGTGGCTGGAACCTGGCAGGTGAGATCTGCCAGGGTTTGTGTTTGGCCTAGGCAGCCTCCGGTGAGTGCTTCTGCTCAGTTGCTTCTGAGAGAGAGAGCGGCGGCAGTGCCGTCATTCAGATCTGGGATGGGTTTGTTGCATAACAGCAGGCACGAGGATTAATTATGATCTGCTCTCTGGAGGAGAGGGACTAAACCCTGGCTGTTTTGACGCAGTATGGATCTGCCGATAGCCCCGTTATGATCCTTCTTCTCCAAGGGAGGTGGCTCGGGAGGCTTTGCAGTCTGTACATTTGCCACCAGCTTTTCCCAGCAGCCTTGCTGCTAAGCTCAAGTTACTAGACCTCAGGAGTGCACGCTGTTTATGCTGAGTAAGGGCTGGCCAAACTGCGGCTCGGGAGCCACATGTGGCTCTTTCGCACATTTTGTGTGGAACCAGTCGTTTCCAACTCTGGGGTGATGTTACTTTCACAACATTTTCACGGCAGACTTTTTACGGGGTGGTTTGCCTTTGTCTTCCCCAGTCATCTACGCTTTGCCCCCAGCAAGCTGGGGACTCATTTTACCGACCTCGGAAGGATGGAAGGCTGAGCCAACCTGGAGCCGGCTACCTGAACCCACCTTCCGCTGGGATCGAACTCAGGTCGTGAGCAGAGGGCTCCAACTGCAGTACTGCAGCTTTACCACTCTTCGCCACAGGGCTCTTCTCCTTTAGGCATAGTTAGCTTTAAAAAGGAATTAGGCTGATTCATGATTCATCGAGGGTAGGTCTTATGAGTGGCTCAACCTCTGAATCCCAGAGTCAGGAGGCGATATCAGGGGAAGGCTTCGGCCATTGTGTCCTATTTGTTTGGCCCTCTTGAGAAACTGGTTGGCCACTGTGCAAGACGGGATGCCTAGACTAGCTTGTCCCCAAACTGTGCAACACTGCATTATTCAAGAACGGGTGCTTTTTTTGTACAGGCAATGTGGTTGTGCCATACAAGATGGTTCAAAAGCTTACTTGAATAAATGAGTAAGGACTGCGGTCGACACCAGTGTTCCTTCTAAGCTGAGTTAGTGTGAGTTAGCTTGCAGTCTTTTAACCTCTGGCTCGCACATTTTTGTCTTCGCTCAGGATGGCTGGCTCCAGAGCAAACTAAGGGCGTTTTCCCACAGAGCTTACCTCGGAGCGACGTCCCTCTTCACCACGCAGCGTCTGTGTGGATTTCCCACCAACTGCTCTGCATAACCAGAAAGTGCCAGACCCTTTTGCGTCGCAGATGTAAACCGCTAAAAACCAGTTTACGTTAGCGACGCAAAAGCCGCGGCTCTTCCTGGTTATGCGGAGCAGTTGGTGGGGAATCCGCGCAGACGCTGCATGGTGAAGAGGGACGTCGCTCCGAGGTAAGCTCTGTGGGAAAACGCCCTAAGTCACGCAGTAGCCAAATTGCTCGCTTACAACTTTAGTGCCAGTGGCTTACAAAGTAGGATTTTTGCTCACAAGACTCCACCGCTTAAAGGGAACGTGTATAGCTGGTTTTTAGTACAATCCTATTATGTAATTTTTGGACCACGGAATGTGTCATGTGAACACTGACGCTGTGCTCCAGGTTGGCTGCAGACTTCTGCAATCGTCATGCATTGTTCATTGCACGGTGTCGAACTCATTTGTTATGAGAGCCGGGTCTGACATAAATGAGACCTTGTTGGGCGGGGTCAGACTATGTTGGGGCCAGGCCATGGGTGTACCTATTTAAGATTAGGTAGCAGAGATATAAACTTGCTTAAAACATTAGCACTTGTTGGTCTGAAAGGTGTTTTCTTTGTATTTCTCCCGTGGGATCCAGGGAACTGGGCAAAGGAAGCTCTGGCTCTTTCCTTCCTTCCCCAGGGGACCAGGAGGGGGAGGAGCCTCAACCAATGGAGAAAATTGAGGTTTTGCTCTGTAGCTCCTGTGCAATTGAGCAAGCCTGGCAAAGCAAGCTGTGATGCAGAAGGAAACGAGAGAGAGGGAGAAGGAAGCAGACAACAGCCAGTTGCTCAGGGAGCCCGATTTGGCCCCTGGGCCGCATGTTTGACTCCCCTGGATAAGGTAAAGAACTAAAACTAGATGGACCACCAGTCTGACCCAGTAGAGCTCCTATGTTCTTAGAGCCTTGTGATGCCAGCATTGGATAGGGCTGTGGCTCAGTGGTCGGGCACCTGCTTTGCACGCAGAAGATTCCAGATTCGATCCCCGGCATCTCCAGTTGAAGCATCAAACCATTCTCTGCGTAAAACCCTCTTGGTGGACGGTACTGAGCTAGCTGAAATGGTATTCTGTATAGGGTTCCTTGCCTGACTGTGATGCTGTCATATGCCGTTAAAGGTGTTGGTGGATGTTGTTGTTACAGGGTACTTGCAAATCCACCAGCGTGGGTCTGATTCATTGCAAGCAAATGGCTGTTCATTGGCTCATTGTAAAGGGGTTTTATGATGATATTAAAACAAAAGAAAGGCTGCTCGGCAACAGGGTAAAGGCGTAAATTTGGCCATGGCAGTGGGCGGGAAGAAGTCATAAAGCCACATTTTATTAATTGGGTTTTAAAAAAAAAAATGACACTATTTAGTGGGCTTTGCATTCTGTAAAGATTTTAAGAGTGGTTCCTGAAATAGAAAGGTCTGCTAATGTGTGGTTTGTTACTTGTGGTTTTGCTCTCCCATGAAGCCCGCCGCTTAGGACTTCACCGATAAGCTTTGCAGTTCGCGACGAGGGTTTGCCCGCATCCGGGTTGCTTTCTCAGAACTTCCCAGGGTCTGGGTCTTGTTCATCGACGTTTACATCTTTAAAAAGAAACTTCCCCTCGTTCCTCAGACTCGGTCTCGGGCACGCAGTTACCCTTTTTACCGACAGCTGGCATTAACGTGCATTGACATGGCTGGCCCGATCTCATCCGATCTTGGATCTGACCAGAGTCAGTCTTGGTTAGTACTCAGATGGAAGTCCACCATGGAAGACTGTGTTGCTCAGAGGCAGGCAATGGCAAGCCACCTCTGCTTATCTCTTGCCTTGAAAACCCCACGGTTCCGAGGTTGCTGTTTTCCGCTGATGTGGATGGCCCCAGACAAGCCCGATCTCTCTCATCAGGTCTCGGAAGCTAAGCAAGGTCAGCCCAGGTTCGTGGGAGGATGGGAGACCACCAAGGAAATCCAGGGTCACTGTGCAGAGGCAGGCAATGGCCAGTCACTTCCTGTGCGACCTCTTGTCTCTGTGCGACCTGGATGGCCCAGGCTAGCTAGAGCTCATCATATCTCAGAAACGAAGCAGGGTCAGCTGTGGTTAGTGATGGGCAAGCCCCAAGGAAGTTCAGGGTTGTTACGCAGAGGCAGGCAATGGCCAACCACCTCTGGATGCTTCTGCGTCTTGAAGGCCCTTTCCGCCACCAGCAATAATGCTGCTGAATCCGTGCTTTCTTTGGCAGTGTGAAGTTCCAGGGGTCAGAAGAACTGTTAGATTTGTGTTTCTTTAAGGAGGAGAGCGGTGGAGAATTAGGCGGCTTTTTAGTACTTGCTTTTGAAGAGACAGACAAATGTGCCTGTAAAACAAGAGACGTTCTTACAGAACAGCCTCATGTCAGACGATCTTGGCCCCCCCTGTCTGGTTTGCTTGAAACTGGCTTAGCTCTGTGTGTCTGTTTCTCTCTCTCTACTCCTTTCCAGTCTCCCTTTCCTGTGCTTAGCCTCCAGTGGGATGTGCTGAGCTCCTTGGTGTGCCTGAGAGAAAGAACTGTACGTATTTCTGGGCACCATCTCCAGACACATGGCTCTCCTTGGTAGAACTTTCATGGACCACTCTTGGCCATTAGCCAAGGGAACGGGCAGCCTGCAATCATATTCCGGGTTCTAAAGCTGCTTTGATTCCCCACTGGGGAGAAAAACTGGTATATAAATAAATGCGTGACTATAACAAGGAGAGCCCCAAGTGAATTGTGGGAGGGAGTTCCTCATTTGGGCCTGACCTGTCAGACCTTGAAAGATGGGGGCCGGGGAGGGCCGCTAACCATACTCTCAGTGGACAGTTTCATTTGGAGATTAATACCGGCCTACTTCGTATTGTCGTTTAATGCAGGGGTGGCCAAACTGTGACTCGAGAGCCACATGTGGCTCTTTCACACATCTTGTGTGGCTCTCAAAGCTCCACTGCCTCATCAGCGGTCTTGGAGAAAAGATTTCTCTCTTTAAATCACTTATCCAAACCAGGCCAGCCAGTGGCTTGGAGAATGCTTTTAAAATTAAAGTTGTTTTCTTTCCACCTCTCCCTCCCCCCATCTATTTTCCTTCCTTCCTTCCTTCCCTCCCTCCCACATCTGGCATTCATGTCTTTTGGCTCTCAAACATCCGACATTTATTCTGTGTGGATCTTAAGTTGAGCAAGTTTGGCCACCGCTGGTTTAATGTTTACCGCCATCCCTTCCATGGTGTGCTTTGAGCACTTGGAGCCACCGTAGTAATGTTAAATCACCGTTCTGAAATCCTTGTGGGGGAGGTGCAGATAGGTTGCTGTAAGAAAGCTTGAAGCCAAAGGCAGTTTATGGGGAAGGTCAGGTGATCCCAAGAAGTCGCCCATTCTGGAGGTGACCTGGCTTCAACTTGCTCGGCTTTAGTGAATGGGCTGAAAAAAACAACTGTGTAGACAAAATTAATAAAGTTTTGAAAATTCCTCCTTATGTTGTGTCAGATCTCGTTTATATCGCATGCTTATAAACATGCCCACAGTCATAACCAAATCTCCTAAACAATCATGCATACAAAAGACATCAGTTGAAATCAGCTTCATTTAAGGTACCAAACTGTTCTTTTATGCTTTTCAGCACACTGGAGAGCCAGTTTGGTGTAGTGGTTAAGGGTGCGGACTCTTATCTGGGAGAACCGGGTTTGATTCCCCACTCCTCCACTTGCACCTGCTGAAATGGCCTTGGGTCAGCCATAGCTCTGGCAGAGGTTGTCCTTGAAAGGGCAGCTGCTGTGAGAGCCCTCTCCAGCCCCACCCACCTCACAGGGTGTCTGTTGTGGGGGAGGAAGGTAAAGGAGATTGTGAGCTGCTCTGAGACTCTTCGGAGTGGAGGGCGGGATATAAATCCAATATCATCATCATCATCCTTCTTCTTCTTCTTCTTCTTCTTCTTCTTCTTCTTCTTCTTCTTCTTCTTCTTCTTCTTCTTCTTCTTCTTCTTCTTCTTCTTTCCTCAGGGGACTGGGGCAGAGAGGAACCTCAGCCAATAGAAGGAAGAGAGGCCTGGCTCAGCTCTGCTGTGCAATCAAGATAGCCTTGCAAAGCAAGCTATTCCTCCCCCCTTCCTCCCTAAGGGAGGAGCCTCAGCCAATGGAGAAAATAGAGGCTTTGCAGGGGGGTAACGTATGGACTGCTTTGATCACTGCTGGCTTCTCACCTGCTCACTTTCCACCTGCCCAACCTCTATATCTGCCTGATAACGGATCCCGCACTACATTTGCAAGCTGTAATATTGTCCTCTCCTTTCTGCATTTATCCTGCATAGAAGCCCTGCTTATAGGAGATACTTCACAGTTTGCGCCAAAGGTCGGTTCCAGCGTGGGGTTTACGTCACCTGCGGCTAAACACCTGCTGCCAGCTCTTATTTATCCCTTCAGGGCTTTCGATTAAGAGTGTTGCTTCTGGTTGTCTGAGTCACAAACAGGTGATTAATTAACAGCCAAACGAACGCCTCAGACGGGTGGAATCTGTTGGGAGCTAAGTATAAATCCGGGGGTAGGTGTGAAGGCGTCATCGCCTTGGCACGCCACGGAGTGCTGTCTGTCGCGGCGGTGTAATCATCTCTCCATATTTTAGAAACATCATGCAGATTTGAGAAGAGGCATCTCGCCTTCCTCAAGGGTTAGAAGGGAATAGCCGGACACGGCTGGGCTTTTGTGTCGTGGCCTTCGGATGGGCTACTGTCTGGCGGCATGCATGCTCTCTGGAGGACGAAACGGATGCTAGGAATGTCTGGAGAAAAATGAGCCCTCAATTAATAGAAGAACGTAAGAGAAGCCATGTTGTCAGGCCAGCGGCCCATCCAGCCCAACACTATGGCTGCGATTACACACACTAAATAATGCACTTTCAATCCACTTTCAGTGCACTTTCCAAATGGATTTTGCCTGTTCACACAGTAAAATCCAGTTTGGAAGTGGATTAAAAGTGCATTATTGTGTGTGTGTGTGATCGCAGCCTCTGTGTCACACAGTGGCCAAAGCTGAGGTTCCATCAAGAGGTCCACCAGCGGGGCCAGAACTCCAGAAGCCCTTCCACTGTTGCCCCCTAAGCACAAAGAATACAGAGCATCAGTGCCCCAGGCGGAGTGTTCTGTCTTTCCCTTGCGGCCAATATCCATCAATGGACCTCTGCTCCATATGTTGAGCCAATCCCTTCTTGAAGCTGTCTATGCTTGTAGCTGCCACCACTTCCTGTGACAGTGAACTCCACAGATAAATGATTATTTGGGTGAAGAAGGACTGATGGATGGATAAGAAGCAGGACACCTTGAAAGGGAAACCTATATGCATACACATTCAGGACATGGGGGCCATTGTTGTGCAGATGGCCAGATGCTAACCTCGAGATTTGGGTTCTGATGCATGAGGTGAGTCAGTTGTGGCTTCTCACATCTCTTCCTCCCTTTCAGGATCCTTTATCTGCTGCATTTCCACTCCTGCTGTGTACTGCTTACTTTGAATTTTGTTTGTTACCACAGGGTGGGGATGGGGGAAGCCACATTTACCTCACGTAACCTGCCTTGAAGGGTTTCAGGCGGCGTAATCTGAATCTCTGGGTTATGATCTTGCCGTTCAAATGTCCTCTTGCCCACTCATCCTGAACCAACGATTGTCATCCCACTACCAGGAAGATGGCCCTTCTTTGCGACAAAAGCCTTGTCTTGAGGAATGATGTCAGGATCCGAAGGACGCATGCCTAGCAGCTGCTCATTGTCCGTGCCAAAAATCCTCTTCCCTGCCTCCTTGTAGTCACCCGAAAAGGCCTAGACTGGCTTAATTGCTCTGAGGAGACCAAATAGTTCCTCATTAAGCGGTATTTATTCAGCAACAGCTGTGCCACGCGCTCTGGTCAGGCAGGAACTGTTCCTGGGGGCATTTTCCTGGAACCGCTTGAGCAAGATTTGAAAATATTTGAGCGGTGCATGTGGAAGGGGGAGGCCTGCAAGGAGAATTAAGTTTTAGGAATAAGATGCAGTTTGATTTGCAGAAATAAGCAGGCGTTAGGGTTGCCAGCTTACACCTGGGGGGCATACGCTGGGTGGGGAGAAGCTGGCATTTTGCAATCCTGGCAAGTCAGGTTGGCAGCTCTGCGTTGGGAAGCACCTGGAGATTTGGGGGATGGAACCTTTGGTCACCCCCACATTCTGAGACACTAAGTCTCTGAATCCCTGGCAACATCGGGAAGGCCTCAGCCTCTAGGCCCTGTGGTACTGGACCTTCAGCTGGCTAGTCCTGTGTGAGACAGGATGCTGGACTAGATGAATCACCGGTCTGATCCAGGAGGTCTCTCCTGTATGTTGTTAAGAGTTTGCACGTGTAAGCTGATGTTCAGAATGGGGGCCTGGAATCTTCCATAGCACAGTGGGGAGCCTAGCTTCTCCCATAATGCAAACATTTCCCATCAGAATAATCAGGGCTTTTTTTGAAGCAGGAGCTCCTTTGCATATTAGCCCCCCCCCCCCGATGTAGCCAATCCTCCTGGAGCTTACAGTAGGCCCCGTACTAAGAGCCCTGTAAGCTCCAAGAGGATTGGCTGTATCAGGAGTATGTGGCCTAATATGCAAAGGAGTTCCTGCTACAACCCCCCCCCCCCGAATAATAAAGATTAAGATCAGGAATGTTTAACTGCCTTTGTTTACTGGTAGCATGTGAGTATGAGAAGAGATTCTAGCTTTTTTATTATTCCAAATAAATCTATGTGACAACCGTTGCCTTAAATTCAACTGTTTTTTAGAAACGAATGCAGGGAGCGTTTGAAATAGAAATAAGAGTTCAGGAAATATTTTAACTAGATGAATTCACATCCTCCATGCTAGACAGCCAAAGTATATTAACATCAATCTCTACTATAGCTTGAATCAGGATCCAGCAAGTGGTGTTTAATATATTGGCTTCCGTAGTTTGTCCTTTATACATGTATCTGGTACTGAGTTGAATGTATGGATGAAACCTCCTTCAAGTTGTGGTTGATCAGATAATTAATGTGCCTTTAAATGGCTCCAGCTATCAAATTATTAAATGATAAATCAGAAGGAAATGATTGCCAGATCGCCTTGAAGGAAGTGCTTTTGCAGTAGAAACAGCTGATGTAGTCAGTAGCACCCAATGGAAGAGCTCCAGAAAGGAAAAAGCAAACATCCTTAGAGAGAAGTCCCATGGTGTAGTAGAGATATGTGCTAAAGATAGCCCGACTGAGTTTTAAGCAGACATAAGTAAGAAAGCTATAAATGTACATCGCTTTCTTCATGTTATAGATCTGATAGAAATCATACGGTGCTCATCTTGGGAAACTTTTATTCTAAAAGGAAGTTTGGGAAACAGACTTATGCCATGTGCATTTCAGTATCCGTGTATTCACATTCGAGAGAACAGGGTAACTTCCAAGAGCAAATATGTTTGTTTGGAGATAATGATGTCACCTGGGTAAGGCTTGTAATAAGGCCTCAGCGGTTTCCTTTTCTCCTTGCAGAATAACACATGCCCTTCCCTGTGGCTTTTTGTGTGTCGTGTGTCTCTTTGCTGGAAAGGCGGGGCGGGGGCAGAAGTCACAAGTTTCTGAGAAGCAGCCCTGGTTTTCTGGAAGAGTCTTCTTCCCATAAACCTGCATGAGGCCTGTTGAGGTTTGAACATACATGTGGAAAAAGCCCAGCAGGAACTCATTTTCATATTAGGCTACACCGCCTGACATCACTATTGTTTAGCAGAGGGCTTTTTTGTAGAAAAAGCCACATCAGAAGCTCATTTGCATATTAGGCCCCACCCTCTGATGCCAAGCCAGCCGGAACTGCGTTCCTGTGTGTTCCTGCTCAAAAAAAGCCCTGGACGTATGCCAGATGGAATTTTTTTTTTTAATGCACCCTCTTCCGTTAGCTTGGTTTTCTTTTCCCGTTGTAAATGTTCCCTTTTGGAAATGTATGTTACATGTTAAAAGGTGGATTAGTTGGACGGGGAAAACTTCTGAGGAAAAAATGCCCTCTTTTTGGCCCAGGCTTATAACAATAGAGTGATTAACAGACATTCTCACATTTTGACATATTGCTGTTTCATTGCTTTCGCATGCTCCTGCTACCCAGATCAAAGGTTTGCTCAGTTTGTTAATTGTACTATTCTGTCATTGGATCTTAAATGTGTACCATTTTGCGTTCTAAACCACTGCCTACCAGCTCTATGTGACTCTGCCCACGGTACCTGATTCTTTGTCTGATGAAGTGTGCTTGGAGCGCACGAATGCTTGCGTTCTGAATAAAACATTGTTGGTCTTAAAGGTGCAACTTGACTTCTACTTCGTTCTTTTGGAAATGGGTTGGTTGTCAAAGTTCATTTTGTTTCCTCTCTGTTATTTTGGGGGTGGTTCTGTTATTGGTGGGCACACACCCAAAAGTCTGAACCTGATTAAAATGTGGACTTCGCTGCCGGAGGATGTCGTGATTACCACAGGCATAGAAAACTTTAAAAAGGAATTACTGTATTTTTCGGACCATAAGACACACTTTCCCCCCTCAAAAAAAGTGGGGGGAAAAGTGTGTGCATCTTATGGAGCGAAGGGACGATAGGACGTACCTTCCTTCGGGGGGGGGGGGGGTGATCCGCCACCTCCGATCTTGGCGCTTTCCCCACGCCTTCCTGGCTCCAGCTCTGCTTCCAGCAAGTGCTGGAATCGCTCCCCACCGCAAACCCAGTTCTTCGTGAGTGCTGGCTGCGGAGGGGACAGCGTGCTTCCTCCGTGCCTGTCTGCCTGGCTCCAGCTCTGATGCTTAAAGCAAGTGCCAGGATCGCTCCCTCCACCCTCCGATCCCGGCGCTTGCTTTAAGCATCAGAGCTGGAGCCAGGCAGACAGGCACGGAGGAAGCACCCGCCCCCTCCGCAAACCCAGTTCTTCGTGAGTGCTGGCTGCGGAGGGGACAGTGTGCTTCCTCCGTGCCTGTTTGCCTAGCTCCAGCTCTGATGCTTAAAGCAAGCGCCGGGATCAGAGGGCGGAGGGAGCGATCCTGGCGCTTGCTGTAAGTGTCAGAGCTGGAGCCAGGCAGCCAGGAAGCACGCTACCCCCTCCGCAGCCAGCGCTCGCGAAGCGCTGGGTTTGCAGTGGGGGTAGTGTGGAGCGATCCCAGCGCTTGCTGGAAGCAGAGCTGGAGCCAGGCAGGTGCGGGGGAAGCGCCGGGATCGGAGGCGGAGGCAGCGGATCGCCCCCCAGGAGGAAGGTGCGTCCTATGGTCCGGAGCGTTTTATGGACCGAAAAATACGGTAGATTTGTGGAGGAGAGATCTGTCAGTGACTACTAGCCATGGTGACCAAAGGGAACCTCCATATTCAGAGGCACTAAGCCTCTGAATCCCAGTGCCAGAAGGCAACATCAGAGGAAGGCCTTGGCCTCTAGGCCCTGTTCTTGGATCTCCAGGGGAACTGGCTGGCCACTGTGTGAGACAGGATGCTGGACTAGATGGACTGCTGGTCTGATCCAGCAGGGGTCTTCTTATGTTCTTATGAGGGAAGGCCTTGGCCTCTGTGCTCTATTGTTGGCCATCCAGAGGAACGAGTTGGCTGCTGCGTGAGACAGGATGCTGGACTAGATGGACCCTCACTGGTCTGATTCTTCATTGGTCGTCTTATGTTCTTACGAAGGCTTCAGCCTCTATCCCCTGCTGTTGGCCATCCAGAAGAACTGGTTGGCCTCTGTGAGATGGGGCGCTGGACTACATGGACTATCTTCTGATGTTCTTATGAGGAAAGGCCTTGGCCTCTGTGCGCTATTGTTGGCCATCCAGAGGAACTAGTTGGCGGCTGCATAAGACAGGATGCTGGACTAGATGGACCTTCACTGGTCTGATCCTTCAGGGGTCTTCTTATGTTCTTATGAAGGCTTCAGCCTCTCTGCCCTGCTGTTGGCTATCCAGAAGAACTGGTTGGCCTCTGTGTGAGACAGGATGCTGGACTAGATGGACCACTGGTCTGATCCGGCAGAGCTCCTCTTTATGTTGTTAAGAGTTTGCACGTGTAAGTTGAGGTTCAAAATGGGGGTCTGGCATCTCCTGTAGCACAGTGGGGAGCCTCGCATATCTCATAGTGCAAACATTTCCCATCGGAGAGATGCTTAAGGTCCTTCTTTGATCATTCGTGACATATGGATGAGTATTAGAATTGTACATTGAGCATCTGATGTTTATTTTCTTGGGTAGGTGTCTGAAGCTGATCTCTGCTGTCCTTTAAACTGCCCTCAACAGGCAAGTCAGAACCTACTCCTTCCCTTCCTCCAGCCTTGGATTCAGAACGGTTTTCTTCAGCTGATATATTTGTTTCCTGGCCATAAATTGCATCTTCTTTCATGTGCTGATTTTGAATAGTAAGCATTTCTCTGTCGTCAGAAGAGGCCTGCTGGGTGTGACCAATGGTCCATCTAGTCCAGTGCTCTGTTTCACAGAGAGGATAACCAGACGCCTGGAATATTTATTTATTTACAGAATTTATACTCTGGCTTTCCACCCTGCATCAGAGCCAATAAGGCAGCTATCAGATGAAATACGTGTATCATAAAAAGGTATCTTGTAAGCCATTGCAGTCAAACACACAACATTAAAACCCAGCTAAAATGCACATAAAAACATTTTTAGAAGGTTGAAACGTTGGGTAGGAAGGAGGGATCCCTGGGGGAATGCCAGATGAAACAAAAAGTCTTCAACTGCTGGCAGAAGATGCCGACAGGAGATTTAGGAGTCTCCCTCAGGCAAGAGTTCCAGAGTTTCGGGGCCACAGCTGAGATCACCCACATCTTGAGGTTTCTTTTACAAATGTGCAGCAACTTGATAATGGAGTAGTGGAGAGTTGGTTACAGGCTCACGTACAGGGCTGCCATTACTGGAAAGTCTGAAAGGCTTGAATGGCAATAGAAAGAGACCCTTCAAATGTGCACAGCCCTTGAATGCACGACTCTTTGTAATTCCACCTCCTCTTCTGTAGCAGTTCCTTGTGCTGAATTAAGAAGAAGAAGATAATGGATTTATATCCTGCCCTCCACTCCGAAGAGTCTCAGAGCAGCTCACAATCTCCTTTACTTTCCTCCCCTGCAACAGACACCCTGTGAGGTAGATGATATTGGATTTATATCCCACCCTCCACTCCAAGAGTCTCAGAACGGCTCACAATCTCCTTTACCTTCCTCCCCCACAACAGACACCCTGTGAGGTGGGTGGGGCTGAGAGGACTCTCACAGCAGCTGTCCTTTCAAGGACAACCTCTGTCAGAGCTATGGCTGACCCAAGGCCATTCCAGCAGGTGCAAGTGGAGGAGTGGGGAATCAAACCCGGTTCTCCCAGATGAGAGTCTGCATGCTTAACCACTACACCAAACCGGTCACTTTGGACATAGCCACTTCGGGCGTAGAGGTCACTTAGAGGTCACTTCGGGTGTAGCCTACAAAAGGATTTTTCCAAGCAGTGAAAACTCCAAAAGTTCTCTGGTAAATATGGAACTGATTTAGATGCCAGTCGAATACTTCACCTTATTGGCTTACAGTCCATCAGTAACCCAAAACAAAATAAACCTCACGAGACAAAATGCATAGGAAAGCATCCAAATGTCTAGTTTAAAATTGGTAGTGAATCAGTGGTTTCAGATATGAGAAAGTGATGTCCAATAAACAGTTCTGCTGGCCATCCAAAGCACCAAGAACAAGTGTTATTTCTTCTGGCAGATTGGGTGCGGTCGCATGAGAGATTCGACCCGACTTAGTCATGCCTCCCATCCGGATTTAATGTGCACCATCACATGCACACGTCTGCCTCCCGAGTCTCCCACCTATCCTTGCCTCCTCTTAGAATGGGCTGTGACCAGATTAAATAGCTAACCGGGCACTTCCTGGTATCAGATCTTAAAAAAGCGTATGTAGGGCGTCTTTCCTGGCTGTATGAACAGCTGGGCATTCACTGCAGGCACATGAGTAGTCTGGTTATAAAAGTTTTATTAGTTTCAAGGAATTTGGGATAGGGAGTAGGAAGGGATAGGAAACAAGATTACATATTAGTCTTAGTCTGCATAAAAAATACTTTCAAATAATACAAGTCTACATCTGCAATACTTTCTTAAAATACATACATTGTCGCATATTGTTGTCTCTAAACTATGCATCATCAACGTTTTGATATTTTATATTATAAATCTTTTTTGTTAAAATACCTATTGAGATTGACAGTTGCAGTAAAGGCAATCTTGTAATACAGAGTACAGGAAAAAGGAGATATAAGTTCACACCAGAGAATCTTAAGAGTCTTGAGTGTCTAGCCAGGCATAAAATTTCATCCCATTTTTTCTTGCTTCTTCCTTAGATTTCCAAGCCAACAGCTGGGATAAACACATGAGTATTCTGAATGCTCCGCATTAATGTGTGCAGTTGGTGTCTCTCCCAGCAACAGGGTGGGGGGCTGTGTGAATAAGAACAGTAGAAGAATAAGTAGCCATGTTACATCAGGCCAATGGCCCATCCAGTCCAACACTCTGTGCCACACAGTGGCAAAAAAAAATTATATATACACACACACTGTGGCTAATAGCCACTGATGGACCTCTGCTCCATATTTTTATCTAAACCCCTCTTGAAGCTGGCTATGCTTGTGGCTGCCACCACCTCCTGTGGCAGTGAATTCCACATGTTAATCACCCTTTGGGTGAAGAAGTACTTCCTTTTATCCGTTTTAACCTGTCTGCTCAGCAATTTCATTGAATGCCCATGAGTTCTTGTATTGTGAGAAAGGGAGAAAAGTACTTCTTTCTCTACTTTCTCCATACCATGCATTATCTTGTAAACCTCTATCATGTCATCCTGCAGTCGACGTTTCTCCAAGCTAAAGAGTCCCAAGCGTTTCAACCTTTCTTCATAGGGAAAGTGTTCCAGCCCTTTAATCATTCTAGTTGCCCTTTTCTGGACTTTCTCCAATGCTATAATATCCTTTTTGAGGTGCGGCGACCAGAACTGCACACAGTACTCCAAATGAGACCGCACCATCGATTTATACAGGGGCCTTATGATACTGGCGGATTTGTTTTCAATTCCCTTCCTAATAATTCCCAGCATGGCATTGGCCTTTTTTATTGCAAACGCACACTGTCTTGCCATTTTCAGTGAGTTATCTACCACGACCCCAAGATCTCTCTCTTGGTCAGTCTCTGCCAGTTCACACCCCATCAACTTGTATTTGTAGCTAGGATTCTTGGCCCCAATGTGCATTACTTTGCACTTGGCCACATTGAACCGCATCTGCCACGTTGACGCCCACTCACTCAGCCTCAACCTCAACCTGGCACATACCACAGAATACCAGCTTTTTCAAAACCGGGATATTGCCAGCCCAGATTTTTTGTGTGATCGCATCGCTCTTTCTGATGAATGGACTTGGTTTTACCACCCAAAATGCAGGTGCTGTTGCAGAGCATATCTGTGCTTAGAGGAGGGAGGGAACAACTGGAGGGCAAATTGAATGGACCTACATTGATTCATGGATTCCTGTACGGGTAGATGTTTGGGTCTCAGGTTGCAAAGGGCTTCATCTAGCCAGCAGGTGAAGACTTTTCTGTTTCATTTGGCATAGCCTCGATAACCAATATAGGTCCTCCTCGCTGTTTCTTGTATTGCTTGTGTGGTTTTGTTGAACATCCATCACCCACTGGCAGCCAGTAAATGAGCCATTGCATTTTTCTACCAGTTGAAGCAGCCCCCTCCAAGTTGGAAATTGCGGAAATGTGGACTGGTGTGGCAAAATCTGCTGAATCTAGAGGAGTGGTCATTCCTTATACTAAATGCAATGGGAAAATGGGTTAGTGGCGGAAACCCTAACCTCCTGCAGCAATCCTGGGTCCAGGAGTATACGACTTATCGCATGGTTCTTTGGTTCAGGACCTCTTCCGAGCACACACACCCCCCCCCCCCAGTACTTATTTCAAGCTGACCTTTAAGGATTTTGCTTCATGTTCTTGCTGGCAGACCCCTCCTCACCCAAGATTTGTCTTTATTTAGAAAGTCCCAACCCTTTGACAGAGCAGTCTAAAGTTCTTACAGACAAATGTTAACGGTGTTTCTAGAATTCTTACAACCCGTTGCTTTTGCTGTGCCTTCCTGTGATTTGTTCTCTACTTGTCTTTCTGGTTGAGCGGTGGCGTATTCATCTGTCAACCTCTCCCCTTTTCAACCGGAGCACCAGGATTCCCCTGAGCTCATTCAGTGGTCTCAGTTGACCTGACCTGACAGCAGCCAGCCAGCTGGTACAGGATCTGGGACAGGCAGAAATTGCAGATGGAATGAGTGCATCTTTGTCTAAACAAATAGGGCTTTTTTTAAAAAAAGAAAAGAAAAGAAAAAGAACACAGACACCAGTATCCCCTCCCCCTCCCACCCCAAAAGAGCTTATCCCGAATTTGCTTTCTGTTTTCAAACCGCAGAAGGCTTCTGTGTATTGGAAGACTGTGTCTTTGCAAGGACCGGCGGATTGTCAACATTCGTGACATAGTTTATAAAAAGGTAAAGGTAGTCCCCTGTGCAATCAGCAAGTCGTTACCGACCCATGGGATGACGTCACATCAGGACGTTTTCTCGGCAGACTTTTTACGGGGTGGTTTGCCATTGCCTTCCCCAGTCATCTACACTTCCCCCCCCAGCAACCTGGGTTCTCATTTTATCGATCTCAGAAGGATGGAAGGCCGAGTCAACCTTGAGCTGGCTACCTGAACCCAGCTTCTTCCAGGATTGAACTCAGGTCGTGAGCAGAGCTTAGACTGCAGTACTGCAGCTTTACCAATCTTGACATAATTTATAGGGGGACATAAAACTTTATATTTAAGGAAATGGGAGGACAGGCCTATTTCTGAGAGCAGTTTTATTAAAAGGTTAGAGCAGAGGTTCCCATTGTGGTGTCTGGAGGCACGCAGGTGCCCACTAACACCTTTCTTCGTGTACACTAAGTGTTTTTAGAAACTGAGTGGGGCCAGGTTGACCACTGAAGATCTTTTGGGATGGTATTTTTGTGTGCGTGAGTGTGTGTGTACGCACCTGGAAGTCATGGTGACCTCTGGTGACTAACCCCTGCCTCCCAGCTCTGGTATTCCTTTTAGGTCTCCCATCCAAGTACTTGCCAAAGTTGTCCCAGCTTAGCTTCTGAGATCTGATAAGATTAGGCTTGCCTGGGTTATCCAGGTTAGGGCTGGCCAGTGAAGATCTGATTAGCTATGAAGATCATAATAACATTGTTTCAGTGCAACTGCCATGAAAAGTGTTTCCTTTCTCACCCCTCTTTCCCAGTGTATTTTTACAATCACCCCTCTCCTCCCATATTCTTGGGCTTCCTCTCCCCCTGGTTCTACCTCCTGCACCAGCTGTGTCCACCCCACCCTGTGTCGGAATTCCAGAGGTGCCCACAGAGACCTCTGGAATAGAGGATGTGTGATAGAAAGTAGAAACCAAAGATTGTTGAGGGCAAAGTTGGAGGAAGAAATCGGCTTGCTAGAAAGGATGGTGAAGAGACTACAAAGGAGACTGGGGTTGATCTGAATGGGAAGAGCAAATATAATTATATTAACCAGTTGAGATGAGGTTGGGAATGGTTCAGAGGCCCAAAACTGCTACAACCCTTGAGAAAGTACTCTATGTTATTTCCTGTTTGAGATCCGTTTTCTGTACTGCAATAGCAATATATTTGCATATGTAACTGGGTCAGCTACTACATTAATGAGCGATCTAATCACTTCCTTAGACATTACTTTCTAACCCTGTTCTCAAAACACAGCAAGCTTGTTCCCAAAACACCACAGTGTTTTCCCTTGACCTTGCAGCTGCCAGTGTATTATGTTTAGACATCTTCATTTCGGCTGTCCACTGATAAGGCCTTTTCCTTGGGCTAGGATTCGTTTGGGTCCTTCCCATGCTGACAGCAAGTGGGGCTTTTACAGCCCAGGGCCTTTATGGCGATGTAGTGCCTTAAGAAACCCTAGAACATACAGAAAGAGGTGTGTAAAGATTACCCCTTGTCTCTAACCCCAAGGACAGATGCGAAGGGAAGAAACAGCCCGGTCAGGCTCAGAGGAAATAAACCAGACAGCTTAAATTAGTTAAAATGCAAAGTGAGACACTGTAAGAAGATTCATGCTAAAAGTAGATACTTTGATCTTGTGCAAAGAGCCCTGTGGCGCAGAGTGTTAAAGCTGCAGTACTGCAGTCCTAAGCTCTGCTCATGACCTTTTGATCCCCAGCGGAAGCTGGGTTTTCAGGTAGCTGGCTTGAGGTTGACTCAGCCTTCCATCCTTCTGAGGTCGGTAAAATGAGTACCCAGCTTGCTGGGGGGAAAGGGTTAATGACTGGGGAAGGCAATGGCAAACCACCCTGTAAAAAGTCTGCTGTGAAAACATTGTGAAAGCAGCGTCACCCCAGCTTGCACAGAGGACCTTTCCTTTCCCTAAATTCCATCAGGTTGTTTCCAACTGATTGGAAAAAACACACACAGTCTCTCCATTTACAGTAGACTTGAAGTGCCAAAATTTCCTGGCTTCCTTAAGATTTTATTTGTTTTTATATATTTATCGAATGCCTCTATCACTTTCCACTTGTCAGCATTCAATATGCTACTGAATCTATGAATATGGGAAGACGGTCCCTAGAAGGAGGATAGCATTTCCGAAACAAAATTGGACCGGTTCTTTTTTTATCGTCGGACTTAAAATAAAATTATTATGGATTTTGGGCAGTAGCTATGTTGTGCACTGGATGGTTTTTGAATTGCATTAGTGTATTGCATAGTAGTAGTAATGTATGGCTGTGAGAGCTGGACCATAAGGAAGTCCGAACGCAGATGCTTTTGAGATGTGGTGCTGGAGAAGAATCTTGAGAGTACCTTGGACTGCAAGAAGATCAAATTAGTCAGTCCTAAGGGAAATCAACCCAGACTGTTCCTTGGAAGGTCAGATGCTGCAGCTGAAGCTCAAATACTTTGGCCACCCAATGAGAAGAGAGCACTCGCTGGAGAAGACCCTGATGCTGGGAAAGATTGAAGGCAAAAGAAGAAGGGGGCAGCAAAAGAGGAGATGGCTGGACAGTGTTACTGATGTAACACGAATTTGAGCAGACTTCGGAGGATGGTGAAAGACAGGAGGGCCTGGCGTGACTTGGTCCATGGGGCCGCAAAGAGTCAGACTCGACTGTGTGACTGAACAACAACAACACATTTGCATAGTTAAGGTGTTGTGTTAAATATTATGCATTACCATTATTTTGTAAACGGAGAGACTCTGTGTGTTTTTTCCAAGCTGCTTTACCTCCATGGTCCTGTCTGTTCCTGAATGTTTCTAGTTTATGGCAACACTATGCATTACTGGCCTCCAAAATGTCTGATTGTTACCGGTCTTGCGAACTGAAGGCTGGGGCTTCCTTGATCAAGTCAATCCCTCTCATGTTGGGGCTTCCTCTTCTCTTCTGCCTTCAACTATCCCTAGCATTATTGTCTTTTTTAGTGACTCCTATCATCTCATAATATGTGGGTTAGTTTAGTCATTTTAGCTTCTAGGGAGATCAGACTTAATATGACCCTGAAACCATTTAGTTGCCTTTTTTGGAAGCCCACACTATCTGTAAAAGTCCATTCCAACACCACGTTTCAAAGGAATCAGCTTTTTTCCTGTCAGTTTGATTAGCTGAGGTGATAGATTCTGGTACCCTAAAATGATCAGTGTTTGAAACAGGTAAGGGCAAATATAATAGAAGATTTAACAGGATTTTAGGATACTCTCTAACACGTCAGAGATGGCAACGTAGACTCCTCCCTAGTTAATAATAAGGGCAGAACTTCTCTCCTTTACCTCAGCATGACATATCTGTAAGAAAATTTCCAGTCATCGAGTTAATCACGACCGTCTCCTTCATAGGTAGTTTTTGCCCCAAGCGGACAGTAATGAAGGAAATAAGTTTCTTTAAAGCCTGAAACTAGCAAATAAGAGGTTTAATTTGACTCCAGGTGGTGGCTGGAAATCTCCTGGGATTACAACTCATCTCCAGGTGATAGAGATAGTTAATTTATGGCTGCTTTGGAAGGTCAACTCTGTGGCCTTATACCCCATTTTAGGCCCTGCCCTCCCTGATCCCCCCCACCAAATCTCCAGGAATTTCCCAATTTGAATCTGGCAACTAATACCCGCCCCCTTAATAAAGAAGGGAAATTAATTATTTAAGGTTAGGGATTTAACCATACTTTGGGTCAGGTTTCTTCATCTAAGTCTACCTTCACTACTAAGGAAACAACATGTGATTTTATATGAGAGATTAGGACTTGCCAAAGTTAGAGATTTGAAAAATCAACCTGGAGCTGGCAACATTATGCTCCTGTCCTCCATTGGCAGCCCTGGGGGACCTGACAACTTTGATGGGAGCGCATGTGTGAATGGCCACACATGTACTTGCCCCAGGATGCTGGGTAACATAGCACAGTGATTCTTAGAGGGGAACTTATGCCCCCCCAGGGGACAATCCAGAAATCCTGAGGGGGCATTTAGAACTTTGTTGGTGGCACTTCATGTTTAAAGCCAGGGGTCCTCAAACTACGGCCCGCGGGCCAGATGCGGCCCGCTGAGGACGTTTATGCGGCCCGCCGGGTTATGGCAAAATCAGACCGGAAGTGACGTTCGACCTAAACTCGCGTTAGCAACGCACACTTCCGGCATTGGGCTGAGGCGGCGGAGACAGAGTGTGAGGTGATACCGAGGTGAGGTGAGTTCCCACGCCGAGGTGTGTGGTGTGGGGAAGGGAGAGAGATGCAGAAGACGGAGAACTGACGGCCCGCGGCCTTGTACAGTAACGGCAGTCCGGCCCTCCAACAGTCTGAGGGACAGTGAACTGGCCCCCTATTTAAAAAGTTTGAGGACCCCTGTTTTAAGCGGTCAGCTCCTATTCCGTACTCACAGTGGCTTCCGACTTTCAGCAAGGGAGAATTGTTTTATAGGCTTCATCTCTTCTTACAAAATAAACTCCCAGATCTTAGAATTTTCCCTGAGGCTTAGAAAAGGGCAAAGAGAAACCAAGCCTACCATGAAGGAGTTGACTGGCCCAAAGGACTCATTGCGTGTAGACCTGATCTCGGTGTGTGGAACACATAGATCATACATATCGCCGTGTAAATAAAGTCTTGTTCGGAGTGCTGTTTTTAATGTCCTGATTTTCTACTTGTGTCTTGGGGGGGGGGGAAGTATTTTGATGAGAAAGTTGCATAGTTGGTGGGTGGCAGCGGGTTAAGAATGAGAGAGCAGTGAGAGCTTTGGACTTGGGTGGGAAACCCCAGAGTCAAGGCCCTACTCATTGGGTGGCCTTGATACATTGCTTCTCTTAGCCTGACCTACCACACAAAGAGCTGTAAGGTTAAGATACCACTCTGAGCAACTTGGGAGGGAACGTGAGATTCAGATACCTCAGTGGTTTTCAGATTGTGGAAGCACAAAGCTTGCCAAGAGTTCTTCAGTGCACAAGCCATTCATGGTGGGCGGGCTTTCCCTCAAAGACTCCTGTAGCATATGGTCGCAGTGGTGGCAAACCTATGACATGCGTGCCAGAGGGGGCACTCAGAGCCCTCTCTGTGGGCACGCGCTCCCTCCCCACTTGCGGCCCTGTCGCCGCCTCCTTTCCTTCCGCCCCGGAGCTGCAATGCAGCCGTTCTCTGTGGCCTCCCTCCTCTTCGGAGGTGCGCAGAGCCACGCTGCGCCGAAGATGGACCCTACTGGCTTTGATGCGGCCAATGCACCTTCTAACTCTTTGAAGCCCGCACGGGAGAAGGCTTCTCCCTCCTCTTTCCAGAACCGGAAGTGAGGGGGAGCAAAGCCTTCTCCTGTGTGGGCATCAAAGAGTTAGAAGGCGTGCCGGCCGCATCAAAGCTGGTAGGGTCCAGCTTTGGCGCAGCGTGGCTCGGCGCGCCTCTGAGGAGGAGGGGGGGGGCACGAAGCATGGCTGAATTGCCGCTCCGGGGAGGGAGGGAAGGCAGGTGGTGGTGGTGGGGAAGCCGAGCCTCGTGCATTGGTGGTGGGGGGGTGAGGGAGCACGCGTGCAGTTTGGGTTGCAGTTTGGGCACTTGGTCTCTAAAATGTTTGCCATCACTTGTATAGGGGCTCTGCAGTAGACATAAAGGCTTCTTATGGGTGCAGTTCTATACGGTTAGAGTAACTTTCAGGTCTATCATTTGCAGAAATCTTAGTTGATTATTTGGATAAGTGAATTCAGATGGGAAGCCCATGCACACCATTTAAAATTCCATGACAAAAGACATTTTTTTTGGCACAAATGTGTGCATATCAAGAAGATGATGATACTGGATTTATATCCCGCTCTGTACTCTGCATCTCAGAGTCTCAGAGCGGTCACAATCTCCTTTACCTTCCCCACACACACACACACAACAGACACCCTGTGAGGTGGGTGGGGCTGGAGAGGGCTCTCACAGCAGCTGCCCTTTCAAGGACAACCTCTGCCAGAGCTATGGCTGACCCAAGGCCATTCCAGCAGCTGCAAGTGGAGGAGTGGGAAATCAAACCCGGTTCTCCCAGATATGAGACCGTGCACTTTTAACCACTACACTAAACTGGCTCTCAATAAAATGCTTCTAAAAAAAAAAGGTGCTTTTGTTTGGACACAGTTCAGTTTGTACTAACCGCAGTTCAGAACCAAAGCCACAGTTTTGAGTTTCCAAACCGGCAGCAGACAAGCTGTGGTTTACACCTTGTTTATTTATATTTATTTATTTATATTTACATTTATATCCCGCCCTCCCCGCCTAGGCGGCTCAGGGCGGCTAACAACATTTCACATATTTAACAAAAGATAAAACTTTAAAATTTAACAATTAAAAAAATTAAACATAAAAACCAGTTAATTAAGTTAAAATAATTAAAATACATGTCTGCTTTTTGTCCCCCATTTATGTGGGTTGGGGTTGGGACAATAGCTTTATGTCTGATTTGTTAATTCAGATGTCATGCTAAGCCAGAGCAGGTACCCAATCGCACCTTCCTGATTCACTTTGAATCTTGGTTTAAAGCGAACCCACAGTTCATCAGTTTTGACAGCATCGCAAACCATACCTAAGCTCCCTTACTTTAAGTGTGCGGACTGTTATCTGGGAGAACCGGGTTTGATTCCCAACTCCTCCACTTGCAGCTGCTGGAATGGCCTTGGGTCAGCCATAGCTCTCATAGGAGTTGTCCTTGAAAGGGCAGCTGCTGCAAGAGCTCTCTCAGCCCCACCTACCTCACAGGGTGTCCGTTGTGGAGGGGGTGGGGTGAGATAAAGGAGATTGTGACCCCTCTGAGATTCAGAGTATAGGGCGGGATATAAATCCAATATCTTCTTCTTAATTATAATTTAGTCCCTTGTCTTAACTAAACCTGTGTTTCTTAGATGACGTACCCATTTTGCGGTAGATGCTGTATTGGAAAAGGCATTCTTTCTTGTCCAAGAGGCAAGGAGGAATTGTCTCTTCTAGAAAGTGCTTCTGCATTTGTAAGTATTTAAAATAAAGGGACACTGTTTTCATTGATCCAAACGTAGTTGATTGATTCACTGCAGCCCTGCGCGCGCTTTCTTGGGAGTAGTTGCCTTCTTACACAGTGGTATTTAGGTCTGTGTAAACGTGCATAGGTGTGTGCTATAAATAATCCTGTATGAATTCATTCAAGGCAGTCGCTAATGAAAGGGTCTGCGATTGTTTGCCGCAGTGTAGCTCTGTGCAACCTGGAGCTTGTTTGCAGCTCTTGGAGTGTTTTGTTTGTGTGTGTCAATCCTAGAACCTGTTTCCAAGTGGCAGATGGCAGCGCTAATGAAAACAAAAAAGAATTCAGCAGCAAGCAAAAATAGGGCCATCTCACGGAAAATATGAGTGTTGTGTACTTAATGTTCCATTGTTTCAAGAGTTCTTCTTCCCCATGATAAAACAAACAGGCATCGAGCTGATTCATGGGTCAGGTTATCGTGTCTGTCCCATAATTTAGATGCACAAATTCTTCACGCTAACTTGTGGAACTCACTGCCACGGAGTGTGTAGTCATTGGCCACTTGTGCTGATGACCTTAAAAGAGGATTAGACAAATTACTAGATGGGTGGCCATCAATGTCCAGTAGCCTTGAGGGCTAAGTCTAATCTCCACGTTCAAGGAGAGTATACCTCTGTTGTGTGGGAGACACCCAACGGGAGGAGGCTTCATCCCCTCTGTAGAAGCTTAGGCTTTCCAGAGGATTGGCCGTTATGTGAACCAGGATACTAGACTAGAAGAACCTTCATCTGGCCCAGGAAGGCTCTTAAGCAGGGGTGGCCACACTTGCATAAGGTAAGAGCCACATAGAATAAACATCAGATGTTTGAGAGCCGCAAGGAAGGAAGGGAGGCAAATTGATAGGTGGAGGTGGAAAGAAAGCAGCTTTAACTTTAAATGCTTTCTCTAAGCAGGTCAACAGGGCAGTGGGGGCTTTGAGAGCCGCACAATATGTGTGAAAGAGCCACATGTGACTCCTGAGCCACAGTTTGGCCACCCCTGCTCTTAAGTTTCTATGGCTGGGATTGCAGGGAGTAGGGGTGGAATTCTAGGAGGAGCTCCTTTGCATATTAGGCCACACACCCCAGATATAACCAATCCTCCCAAGAGCTGACAAAGCTCTTTTTCTTAAGCTCTTGGAGGATTGGCTACACCGGGGTGTGTGTGGCCTAATATGCAAAGGAGCTCCTGCTAGAATTCCACCCCTGGCAGGGAGAGCCAGAAAGCTGAAGAAGTGGAATGGGATGGGAAGTGGGAGAAACCTTCTCCTCACCAATTACCATCATCACCACCACCAAACAGAAGCTCCCGAGTCAAGTGCCTTTCCTTTGTGAATAAACATCTACCCTCTTCCCCACTCTCTGGTCGGCTTGTAGGAGCAAGCTTTGCTCGGAGGAGCGTTCCTTTCCATTGCTGAACAGCCACATCACATCTTTTTTAACGTTTTCAAAATTTGTTTCTCTTCTGCCCCCTCCCAGGTTAGCTTGAACGATTCACACAACCAGATGGTAGTTCACTGGGCTGGAGAGAAGAGTAACGTGATTGTCGCTCTGGCCAGAGACAGCTTAGCCTTGATGGGACCCAAGCTGAGTGATGTAAGTATGTGCAGGGGCGGTTTTGTGTGTGGGTTTGCGGGAGGTGTGTGTGTGAGGGAGGTGTGGGGAGAATCGTGGACTGAATGCAGTGACTAATGGTTGTTCTTTTTTGCATTGAAAGTTGGTGACTCTGTTCAGACATCTTGAAAACCGTGGTTTCTTTTACCAATGGTTAGGTTTTGAATGCAGGATCCAGCTCACAGATGATAACTATTATCGCAGTTTTCTTCAATACGTTCTGCTTTCATTTTCTTCTTGGTAGCCTGTGGCAGGTATAGTCAGGGAACAGGCCAGAATTAAAGCAGCAGGTCTTACATAACATCCATAGTTGGACACGTGAAGCTGCTTTATACTGAGGCAGACCTTTAAGAACATAAGAGAAGCCATGTTGGATCAGGCCAGTGGCCCATCCAGTCCAACACTCTGTGTCACATAAGAACATAAGAGAAGCCATGTTGGATCAGGCCAATGGCCCATCCAGTCCAACACTCTGTGTCACATAAGAGAAGCCATGTTGGATCAGGCCAATGGCCCATCCAGTCCAACACTATGTGTCACATAAGAACATAAGAGAAGCCATGTTGGATCAGGCCAATGGCCCCTCCAGTCCAACACTCTGTGTCACATAAGAGAAGCCATGTTGGATCAGGCCAATGGCCCCTCCGGTCCAACACTCTGTGTCACATAAGAACATAAGAGAAGCCATGTTGGATCAGGCCAATGGCCCATCCAGTCCAACACTCTGTCACATAAGAACATAAGAGAAGCCATGTTGGATCAGGCCAATGGCCCATCCAGTCCAACACTCTGCGACACAGAAGAACATAAGAGAAGCCATGTTGGATCAGGCCAATGGCCTCTCCAGTCCAACACTCTGCGACACAGAAGAACATAAGAGAAGCCGTGTTGGATCAGGCCAGTGGCCCATCCAGACCAACACTCTGTCACATAAGAGAAGCCATGCTGGATCAGGCCAGTGGCCCATCCAGTCCAACACTCTGTGTCACATAAGAACATAAGAAAAGCCATGTTGGATCGGATCAGTGGCCCATCCAGTCCAAAACGCTGTGTCACACGGTGGCCAAAAAACCCCTGGCGCCATCAGGAGGTCCATCAGTGGGGCCAGGACACTAGAAGTCCTCACATTGTTGCCCCTTCCAGGCATCAAGAATACAGAGCATCACTGCCCCAGACAGAGAGTTCCAACAATACTCTATGGCTAATAGCCACTGATGGACCTCTGCTCCATATGTTTATCTAATCCCCTCTTGAAGCTGTAGCTGCCGCCACTTCCTGTGGCAGTGAATTCCACGTGTTAATGACCCTTTGGGTGAAGAAGTGCTTCCTTTTATCCGTTCTAACCCGACTGCTCAGCAATTTCATTGAGTGACGAGTTCCTGTATTGTGATAAAGGGAGAAAAGTACTTTCTATACCTTCTCTATCACATGCATTATCTTGTAAACCTCTTATCATGTCACCCCTCAGTCGACGTTTCTCCAAGCTAAAGAGCCCCAAGTGTTTTAACTTTTCTTCATAGGGAAAGTGTTCCAACCCTTTAATTATTCTAGTTGTCCTTTTCAGCACTTTTCCCAATGCTTTTCCAAACTTTTAGTTCATCAAAGTCAGTACTGTCTACCGGCAGCAGCTCTCCAGGGTCTCAGCAGGCTGAGGTCTTTCACATCACCCACCAGGTGATTCTCTTAACTGGGGATGCTGGTGATTGAACTTTCTGGGACCTTCTGCTTGCCAGGTAAATGCTCTACCACTGAGCCATAGCCTCTCCCCTAAAGACTTAACTGCGGTTAAGAAATCAACTTTGGATTCTAGTTTGATGGGGCCTAACTGACCATTGTTTCCAGAATGGCCCACATTCAGACAGTCACACTAACCACAGATAGCTCAATTAAACCAGGGTTTTGTGCAGCATCAGAACTGAGCCAGTGACAACACCTAGCGTATAAACAGCTCTTTCCATCCCAAAGCACTGCCTATTTCTTTTTGAATGGAAAAGTGGCAAATAAATGTGCTAAGTAAATAACTCTATCACAGTAGTCCTGACAACAGCCCTGCAAGGTTGGCCCATATTATTGATGTGGGGGGCCAATGATGAAAGAGTATGCCTTGCAGAAGGCTGCCAGTTAGCATAGATGAGCCTGGAACTAGCAGCTTCCCGGACCACTGCCCACTCTCTTACATTGAAGCCATCCTGTCCAAAGTTACTGCAGTCTAAACCCCCTGAAATCAGTGGGTTTAGACTGGAATAAGTCTTCACCTGATCGCACTGTCAGTCGCTGTGCTGCACCCCCTCCTGATGGAGTGTTCTGATTGAGTTTGGTGCATTGCTGTTATTGCATAGAGGTTTTCCAGAGGGGTCAGTAATGCGTTAGAGCTGCTGTCGTGTATTTTGTCTTCTTGGGGAAGAGTTTGCTTCCAGCATTCTCTCCAGGTGTGTCTCCAGTGAGCATCTCCTTGTCCTTCCCTATAGCAACCAGGTACCCCGCTGCATCATGGGACATAGTCCCAAGTTGCATGGATGTTAGCGATGTGTGCCAAGGTGTCGAATTAGAGGAAGATACGGGAAGAGGATGGTGGAAGACAGGAGGGCCTGGCGTTACTTTGTCCATGGGGTCGCAAAGAGTTGGACTTGACTGTGCGACTGAACAACAACAAAAATTCTTTAAGGGGTTTTATGCTGCAAGTTTTTGAGAGTAATGTGTTAGATTTGCCTTATCGGTCTTTAGTAAGGCACGCATGTTGGTTTTCCTTAAGAGACATGCAGACTATTTCTGGTTTTTTGGGGGGGAAGAGGGTTTGAGTGATAACAGTGCCCACTCTGTGGTTTGTTTAATATTTTCATTAGTTTGTTTTTTGATTTGTTTTATTCATCTGTTGTGTGAGCCCCCTTGCGGAGGGGGGGGAAGGGAAGGGGGTACAACTACTTTAATCAGTATACATAAAGATTGATACTGCTTGTTTTGCCATTTTGTGATCCTGTGTTTAGTTTATTGCTGTGTTCAGATAATGTTAAGGTATCTTCTCGCTGAATATTTTTTTTTGCTGCACCTAGTTGGCTTTGCTGCTTTTAGTGTATTGTGTTAATCACAAATTTGTTTTGTTGGTTTTTATGAGTTCGCTTTCCTGAGATTGCTTTCTTGTTTCTTACGAACATAGGAGAAGCCATGTTAGATCAGGCCAATGGCCCATCCAGTCCAACACTCTGTGTCACACAGTGGCAATTTTTATATATATACACACACACACACACATTGTGGCTAATAGCCACTGATGGACCTCTGCTCCATATTTTTATCTAAACCCCTCTTGAAGGTGGCCATGCTTGTGGCTGCCACCACCTCCTGTGGCAGTGAATTCCACATGTTAATCACCCTTTGGGTGAAGAAGTACCTCCTTTTATCCGTTTTAACCTGTCTGCTCAGCAATTTCATTGAATGCCCACGAGTTCTTGTATTGTGAGAAAGGGAGAGAAGTACTTCTTTCTCTACTTTCTCTATCCCATGCATTACCTTGTAAACCTCTATCATGTCACCCCGCAGTCGACGTTTCTCCAAGCTAAAGAGTCCCAAGCGTTTCAACCTTTCTTCATAGGGAAAGTGTTCCAACCCTTTAATCATTCTAGTTGCCCTTTTCTGGACTTTCTCCAATGCTATAATAACCTTTTTGAGGTGCGGCGACCAGAACTGCACACAGTACTCCAAATGAGACCGCACCATCGATTTATACAGGGGCATTACAATACTGGCTGATTTGTTTTCATTTCCCTTCCTAATAATTCCCAGCATGGCGTTGGCCTTTTTTATTACAATCGCACACTGTCTTGACATTTTCAGTGAGTTATCTACCACGACCCCAAGATCTCTCTCTTGGTCCGTCTCTGCCAGTTCACACCCCATCAACTTGTATTTGTACCTGGGATTCCTGGCCCCAATGTGCATTACTTTGCACTTGGCCGCATTGAACCGCATCTGCCACGTTGATGCCCACTCACCCAGCCTCAACAGATCCCTTCTGTTGATCTTCTCGCATATCCTTACTCCATGACACCCTGGGTGCTCCTTTGGAGTTGAGAGGAAGGTACATTTGGCCCAGAGGACTCATTGTTTGAGCTTGTGATAAAGGGATGGATGGGCTGACTGACATTCAGAAGGAGGGGGTCAGAAACTTTATGTATTTGGTTGAGAGGTTACATCTCAGGTAGAAACATGTATAACATGTAAGCTCAGTATAATAAAGATTCAGGAACATGGAAGTTTCACTTTATTTGTTCCTTAACCATAATTGGAATTTAAATCATAAACTCTTTAATGGGGAACTTCTTAGTTGGATGGGCCATTGGCCAGATCCAACATGGAGTCTCTGATGTTCTTATGTTTTTGATTCTGCTTACCTGTAAATTGCCAAGAATGGCATGGGCTGATTACTGAAGAGCCCTAGCACCACCCTGACCTGGATAGCCCAGGCAATCTTGGTGTTGTCAGATCTCGGAAGCTAAGCAGGGCCGACCCTGGCAAGTAGTTGGATGGGAGACCTCCTTGGAATACCAGGAGTGGGAGGCCGAAGCAGGCTATATCAAGCTACTTCTCTGAACATCACCAGAAGTTGCCATGGTTTCCAGGCGTGCACACAAACAGAAAAACAAACACAACCCCCCATCTTTAACAGTGTTGTGCTATTGCTTTGGGGGCCAAGTGTCTTGATGTTGCATTGTGGAACTGTGTTGTAAGTAATGAACTGGGAAGGGATTCCCTCTCTCCTCCAAGTCACCCCCGGCGATTACCAAGCCGAGCAGCTGCTATAGCCTGGGCACTTTTCTAAGAAATAATCAAGATGCTGCCGTGGCTTTCCATTTAAGAGGGCAGTTGCCATAGCCCCAAAGTGTAGAAAACCAGTGCAACGCTTTCGCCTATTGCTGTGTTGTAGCATCCTTCTGGCATTTAAAGAAACAGGATTCTTAGCTTCTGTTTTGCTTTTGGGTTTTTTTAAGGTCGTTTGATGCTTGGGCCCCTAACCTTTTTGAGTCTGCAGAGAGCATTGGAATTCTGTTACAGGGTGGTGGGCTAACCCCCAGCCAACCACAGAATGTCAAGGTGTGAGGTCATGCATAACTTGAGTATTTATTATTTATTTGATTTGATTTGATTTATACCCTGCCCTCCCCGCCAAGGCGGGCTCAGGGCGGCTTACATCAGTAGTAACACATCATCGTTTTGGGCAGAAGCTGCGGGTATCAGGACGACTTTTAAAATGAACATATTATTAAAAATATTTTCGGGCATCCACACCACTTACCTCCAGCCACACAGTGACAATCCCTTGTATTGTGGCGGCTGCTGCTATCGGAGCTGCTTTCTTAAACATCTCCACATGTTCAGAATCCCTGAGAAACCAAGCTGCTTGATTTGTAATGTCGACCTCCTTCCTTGCTAGGTTTACGTGTCCTACGATTACGGGAAAACGTTTAAGAAGATATCGGACAGATTCAATTTTGGCCCAGGGAACAACAGTCAGGTGGTGATTACTCAATTCTACCACAGCCCAGCAGATAACAAAAGGGTAAGAAATGAAAACGCTGGAATGAAGAAACAAAGGATTTAGTTTGAAGTAAAGGGTACTTTGAATATTTGCCAGATCCAGTTCGAGGGTTGACGTGTGATGGTTTGGGCACTCTAGAAATTATTCATTTAAAAAATCTTTGTGATTGTGTGAATATTTGCAGTGGTTCAGTACAGAATTTTCCTACGGTGGCATCTGCTACCTTTTTGATCCTAGTCGCCAGGTGTGAGTGTGTTGTTTTCCTTCAGGGGTGAAATTCTAGCAGGAGCTCTTTTGCATATTAAGCCACACACCCTGATGTAGCCCATCCTCCAAGAGCTTACAAAGCTCTTTTTTGTAAGCTCTTGGGAGGATTGGCAACATCAGGGGTGCGTGGCCTAATATGCAAAGGAGCTCTTGCTAGAATTCCATCCCTGGGCCACACACCCCTGATGTAGCCAATCCTCTTGGAGCTTGCGGTAGGCCCTGTACTAAGAGCCCTGTAAGCTCTTGGGAGGATTGGCAACATCAGGTGTGTGTGGCCTAATATGCAAAGGAGCTCCTGCTAGAATTCCGCCCCTGTTAGTCGCACTGGTGAACTGGCCCTGTCAGGGATCATATGGTGAGTGGGACGATGTCACATTGCTGCATCCAATGTGATAATGTCACTGAACGTTGGCAAACAAAATCATAACCAGTCAGATTTGGCTAGGTTAGTAACAACTGTTGAGTTGGAGTGCAATACAAACAAACAGGTGACCAATCCAAACGAAGAAGAAGAAGATGCTTTTGAATTTATATCCCACCCTGTACTCTGAATCTCAGAGTGGTCACAATCTCCTTTACCTCCCCCCCCCCCACAGCAGACACCCTGTGAGGTGGGTGGGGCTGAGAGAGCTCTCCCAGAAGCTGACCTTTTAAGGACTGCTCTGCGAGAGCTATGGCTGACCCAAGGCCATTCCAGCAACTGCAAGTGGAGGAGTGGGGAATCAAACCCGGTTCTCCCAGATAAGGAGATTGTGAGCCACTCTGAGTGGAGGGCGGAATATAAATCCAAGGTCATCGTTGTCGCCATCTTCTTCTTCTTCTGCAAGTGTCCAGTAGCACCTTAACGCCTAAGAAAATCTGTGGCAGGGTATGAGCTTGTGAGCTGTTGGGCAAGCAGCTGTGTGTTTCTTTGTATTGTGTAATTCCAGCCCAGAACAAGCCAACTATAGAGCTTTTGGGAGGCAGGGCAGGGGAAACCCTTGCTCCAGTCATACCAGAAATAGTATCTAGATTTCCATGCTAGAAGTAACGGGGAAGGAAGCTCTGCATACAGCTCCGTTTTTGGCAGCAGCTACTTGTTTCTTTGTTTTGCCCAATTCCATCCTGAAATAAGCCCCACTGTAGGTGATACTAGTTTTATATCGAAACCATCACTTAGGATTTCTTCTTCACAGACCTCCATGAATCTTTATTTTGTGACTTGGTCTCCGTAGCAGAGTCCCCGATGATGCATATTTGCAGCCAGCTGGGAAGGCCTATTGTTGGCTCCAGCAGGCAAAACAGTACAAACCCTGGTAAATAAGCAGCTGTTCATTTAATATTAAAGAGGATGCACAGCAGAGGGTGAATATTTGTCTCCTGGGGATAATGCTTTTGATCAAGAAAATTGACAGAGCGGCTTCCAAGGACAAGGGGGAAAAAAAGAATGAGAAACGAAGCCAAGCATCTATGCCCCCGCTCTCTTCTTTCACAGAATTAGACACCAGGCGATTGTCTGCTCACTGAATTCCTTGAGATGGAAGCAACTTAGTGATTTCCATACTCTGTGTTGGGTTGCAAGTAGGGTTGCCAACCTTCAGGTGAGCCCTGGAAATCCTCCTCCGCAGAATTGCGGCTGGTCTCCAGACTACAGATCAGTGCCCCTGGAGATGGTGGCTGTTTAGGAGGGTGGATTCTATGGCATTGTACCCGTCCAAGGTCCTTGCTGTCGCAAGGTTCCACCCCCAAACTCCAGGAATTTCCCAACCTGGAGTTGGCAACCTTCGGTGGGGTTGGAGCATGGCTTGGAATACAGGGCCCCTGTGCAGTACTCTCTCTAAGCTGTGGAGCCTTGTGAGCAAAATTTCTACTTTATGAGCTACTGGCATTAACGTTGTGGGCTACTGTATAAATTAATTTTATTAATTTAATTTATTTATTTGACAGATTCATATTCCACCCATATGGGCTCAGGGCAGATTACAAACATAAGAACATAAGAGAAGCCATGTGGGATCAGGCCAATGGCCCATCCAGTCCAACACTCTGTGTCACACAGTGGGCAAAGAAACCAGGTGCCATCAGGAGGTCCATCAGTGTGGCCAGGACACTAAAAGCCCTTCCACTGTGCCCCCCACCCAAGCACCAAGAATACAGAGTATCACTGCCCCAGACAGAGTGTTCCACCTATAAGAACATAAGAGAAGCCATGTTGGATCAGGCCAATGGCCCATCCAATCCAACACTCTGTGTCACACAGTGGCCATAAAAACCAAGTGCCATCAGGAGGTCCACCATTGGAGCTAGAAGCCTTGTGTGTGTAAAGTGCCACCACGCTGCAGCTGACTAATGGCAACTACTTGGGGTTTTCAAGGCCAGAGACGTTTCAGAGGTGGTTTGCTATTGCCTGCCTCTGTGTAGAGACCCTATGGCATTCCGAGGAAGTCTCCCGGCCAAAGACTAACCAGGGCTGACCCTGCTTAGCTTCTGAGATCTGACAGGATCAGGCTAGCCTGGGCCACCCAGGTCACCTCCCTGGCATGGTCTTATTTATTTAGTGCTGAATCATCTAGCCAGTGCAGCACAAATTGCAGGAGACAGATATCCCCGGCAAAAACCAGCACTGGGAATTCTGATACGTTTGTTTAAAGTAGGGATGGGGAACATCCGGCCCTCAAGATCGCTTGGTCTGACCCTTGGGGATTGCTGGTCCCTTTCTTCCCCCCATTTCTTCCATTTATTTCTCTTTCTTCCCATTTCTTTATTTTCCTTTATTACCCTTTCTTCCCTCCATTTCATTTCCTTTTCTTGCCCCCATTCCTTTCTTTCCCTTTGTTCCCCTTTCTCCCTTCCTTTCTCCCTCTCGGCTTTTTCTGCAAAAAAATACCCTGGACCTAGGCATTTACCTAGGGCAGCAGGCCAGGTGTGTGTGTGCCAAATTAGGCCTTAATAAAAACATAATAAAACAATTAAAACCCAGCAATAAATTAATAGTCTACAATTAAAACAACACAGCTCAGTAAAGTATAACATAGGCGGAGTGGGCACAGTTTGCTCTGGGGCCATTTTTTTCTGAGCTAAGATGAAAATGTGTGAGCTGGAGGCCAAAAACCTATGAGCTAGCTCACACTGTCATCTGAGAGAGAACACTGCCCCATGTGGTTTACCTGCTGCTTGAAGGGGAGAGGCCTTGTGCTGCATTGATTACCCCTCTGTGTGCCAGTTTATGGGCAATGACATCATTGGGGCTTAAGCACACCAGAATTCTGGCCGCTCCACAGCCGACGGAGCGGGGAGATTCCTGAAGCTTCTCTGTTGCTCAGAAAGTCTGGTCTTGTCCTTGAATCCTGGCTGGTAGTCGTACAGAAAGGACACTGGAATGTGCAGGAATGATTTTACTTATCCTATTTGGCGGGTTATCTGGCTATCCTTGGTTCTGAGAGATGGTTGAGAAAAGAACTTCCTGACCGTTAGAGTGGTTCCTCAGTGGAACAGGCTTCCTTGGGAGGTGTTGGGCTCTCCTTCCTTGGAGGTTTTTAAGCAAAGGCTAGATGGCCATCTGATAGCAATATTGATATTGAATTTAAGGGGAGGCATTTGTAAATTTCCTGCATTGTGCAGTGGGTTGGACTAGATGACCTTGGGGGTACCTTCAAACTCTGATTCTATATATGTATATATATAGGATATGAAAAAATGCCTCTGATGGTAAGCCAGGGAAAATCCCCCCAGCAACCTGTGTATGAATTTTTTAAAAAATGTATATATTTCCCCTGGCTAAAAAAGGAAAAAAAGAAAAAAAAATAGAGACAAAAATATAACAGTAGTGACAGATCTGCACATGATAAGATTCTCTACAACATTTCCAAATATCTAAAAATAAGTCCATATGCAATTGTTGTTTGTATGTCCAATTACTTATAGAGTTCTAAGGTGCTCAATCGGTAGATTTACCAGAGGTGGTTTTTTATCTTCCCAATGTGCATCTTTCCTGTCCTTCATCTTTCTGCAAAGATCCGTCTGCTAATTTGGGGCAGCTGAGTGACTTTTTCTTTCTCTTCCCTGCTCTCTCCCCTTCTCCAGTATATCTTCATCAACGCTTCCACTCAGTACCTCTGGCTTACCACGGACTTCTGCAACACCATTCAGGGCTTCTCGGTCCCCTTCAGAGCTGCGGATCTGTTGCTTCACAGCCGGATTCCAAACCTGGTCTTGGGCTTCGATAGGTCTCATCCCAACAAACAGGTGAGTGGCTCTTTAGGGACGCAGCTACCGAATGAACTCGGTGTTGCTTTGCTGATGGAGGCAGCACAATACAAAGAGGCTCTTTTGTGAAAGCAGCTAGGTAACCGTTTTGTATCTATTCCTTGAATACGTGCCTTATGCTGAATCAAGGTCAGTATTGTTTGCCCAGACTGGCAGGAATTCTCCGGTTGAGCTCTTTCACATCACTTAGTACTAGAGATTGTCGAACTTGGAGATGCTGGGGATTGAACCTGGGACCTTCTGCATGCCAAGCAGATGCTCTGTCACTGTGCCACAGCCTCCCATTTAAGCTGCCTTCTACTGAATCAGACTGTTAAGCCATCAGGGTCAGTGTTTTCTACTCAGACTGGCTGCAGCTCTCCAGGGTCTCAAGCTGAGGTCTTCCACATCAGCTTCTGCCAAGTATTTTTAAACTGGATATACTGGAGACTGAAGTTAGGACCTTCTGCATGCCAAGCAGGGGCTCTACCATTGAGACACAGCCCTTCTTTGTGGGGCTCAGCTTATTCCTTCAAATGCACAGTTCACAGTCAAGTGTCTATCAGTAGAGTAGTAAAACACAGAAGCTCACAGACAAGGGAGGGGGTTTGTGCATCTTTGGGGGATTCCACAGTTATTCTGGAACTTTATAAATGATCCAAAACAAAACAGAAAGATTGCTCCACGTTGCCTGGTGAGAACTGAGTCTGCTGTATGAGGCATGGAATGTTAAGCACAGTGGTGCTCAAATCACTCGCCCGTTTGGTTTGTGAAGCTGTTTGTCGGTGTTAAAACAGTTCAAACATGCCCCAGAAGTTCGGACCAGAACCATTGGGTTGAAATTAAATCGGAAGAGTTTCCGGTTCAGCATTAGGAAGAACTTCCTGTGGTTTCTCAGCGGAACAGGCTTCCTCAGGAGGTGGTGGGCTCTCCTTCCTTGGAGGTTTGTAAGCAGAGGCTAGATGGCCATCTGACAGCATTGCAAATCCTGTGAATTTCCTGCATTGTGCAGGGGGTTGGACTAGATGACCCTGGAGGTCCCTTCCAACTCTATGGTTGTATGATTCTAACACCCCACCCCACAAATTGTACGTGCTTGCATATTGCTTTGGAGCTATATGAAGCTATGTGAAAATGCATAATATTGGGACAGAAGGTAAGATGTGTGAAACATCAGCGTGGAGAACGAGACGCACAGCTGCCCTTTTCAGTGGCAGCCACTTATTTTGGATAATCTCTTCCCAGCCACTGGTGAGCGGTAGAAGCACCTTTGCTCACTCTTGGAACACGCATGTGCCTCTGCACACAGCAGAGTGAATTGTCCAATCGTCAGCAGCGATTTCTCCGAACCTCTTCAGATTTTTAACGCTTGCTTGCGTTTGGTGCGCGCGCGTAGAAACAAGACCTCCGGCAACTCCGCTTTTCCTCTGTCCAACCTCATTGTGCACCGGGCTGTTAAAATAAGAAAGTAGGCCAACTGCTTTCCAGCAAGAAGCGTGCCTTTGTCCCTCTCTAGGCCGGATCGTCGTTCGCATTATTCTCACGCTGGTGCTTGAATGGAGAAGGAACGGAGAGGCTAAGAAACGCCAGACAGCTAGCAGACGGCGCTGGCTCGCTGTTTGGCAGAGATGGCGGTGTTTGTCTTGGATGGTCACATATCAGAACAGTGTGAGAGTCCCCCCCCCCCCCCCCGCACACACTGGCAGTTTGGATATTTGCTGTGTCATAATCGGTGGATGGTTCTTGCTGTAGTGGTGGAAGGACATGGAGATAATTCCTCATCTTTCACACCCAGCCTCCTTCGTAGCATTTAAATCTGGGCGTTCTCCACAGCAACAGCAGAGAGCAGGAAGTATTAGAATTATAAGACAGAATTATTGTTATTTGCTTCCCAGGGAAGCTCTGAAGTCCTCCCGCCTGCCCCCCTTTCAATTTACACTGGTCCAATCTGATCTAGCAATATCAAAGCTTTGTGGTTCCCATTTGGGCCAAGAAATAACAATCCCCCTGCTTGTTAAGTTTCCATTAGTCCACGTTGGGGTGGGAGAGAGTGCTCTGCGCTCTTCCTGCAAGGAGGAAAGCTGTCTTTGAAGAAGAATTGGGTGGTTTACTTATTTAATTTATTTATTTATTACTTCAGTTTTCTATCCCGCCCTCTCCGCAAGCGGACTCAGGGCGGCTAACAGTCAATCAAAGCACAATTTAAATTACAATTTAAAACGATGAAATTAACAATTAAAATACATTTCATGGTCCTACTCAAAGTTCGGTATAGGCGGGATCGTAACTTACTTTCTTCTGACAGTGATCTTGCCGTGGACATAACGCCTCATAAAAGATGTCGCTCAGCAGGGTAGAGGGGCCGTCCTCTCCCATTAGGTGTTAAAAGCCTGCCGAAATCAGTTTGACAGGCCCTGCGGAATTGGGAGAAATCCTGCAGGGCCCTCTGGGAGGGCATTCCAAATTGTTGGTGCTGCCACTGAGAAGGCCCTAGCTCATGGGGAGCACAGTCTGGCCTCCCTTGGTCCGGGGATAGATAACAGATTTTGCGTTCCTGAGTGCAGTGTTCTCTGAGGAACGTATGGAGAAAAGTGGTCTCGCAGATAGGCGGGCCCTCGACCATTTACGGCTTTAAAGGTCAACACCAGCACCTTGAAACGGAACGCAATAGGTAGCCAGTGCAGCTCTTTCAGCAACGGTTGAATGTGCTCCCGTCGAGGAAGCCCCATCAACAACTGTGGTAGGTTCCGTGAATAGGATGCACGCCCCTCCCTTTCCCTGTCAGGCAAATCATGGAGATAAATCAAAATGGGTGGCTGTGGTAGTCTGTATCAGTAGAAAAGAGCAAGAGTCCAGTAGCATCTGAAAACCTAACAATTTGTGGCAAGGGATGAGCTTTCGTACGTCTCTGCTCACTTCTTCAGATACAGCTAGAATGTCAGTCCACCCGTCCTTATATCTGAAGTCACTCCACTCTCCAACGGACGCACGATCTTCAGATACAGCTAGAATGTCAGTCCACCCGTCCTTATATCTGAAGTCACTCCACTCTCCAACGGACTCACGATCTAGCTCAGGAGTGTCAAACATGTGGCCCAGGGGCCGAATCAGGTCCCCGGAGAGCTCCTATCAGACCCCCGAGCAATTGGCTGTTGTCTGCTTCCTCTTTCTTGCTCCCTTCTGCATCACAGCTTGCTTTGCCAGGCTTGCTCAGTTGCACAGGGGCTACAGAGCAAAGCCTCTATTTTCTCCATTGGCTGAGGCTCCTCCCTTGGGGAGGAAGTGAGGGAGGGAAGAGCTTGCTTTTCTAGGCTCTCTCAATCACACAGCAGAGCTTTTGAGCCAAGCCTCTCTTCCTTCCATTGGCTGAGGCTCCTCCCCCTCCTGGTGCCCTGAGGAAGGAAGAAAAGAGCCAGAGCTTCCTTTGCCCAGTTCCCTGGATCCCATAGGAGAGATACAAAGAAAGCACCTTTAAGACCAACGAGTGCCAATGTTTTAAGCATGTTTTAAAGTTTTTTTAAAAAATCTTTAATTGTGTTTGTGTCCTTAATGAAGTTTGTTTGTTTGTTCTATCTATCTATCTGTCTGTCATCTATCTATCTATCTATCTATCTATCTATCTATCTATCTATCTATCTATCTATCTATCTATCTATCTATCTATCTATCTATCTATCTATCTATCTATCTATCTATCTACCTACCTACCTACCTACCTACCTACCTACCTATCAATCTATCAGTGTATCAATGTATCACTTACTTTCAATTTATATCCCGCCCTCTCCGCAAGCGGACTCAGGGCGGCTCACAACATCGTATAATACAATCAATCCAATAAAACATATAATTTACTTATTTCGGTTTTAAGACCATTCTATGGCGCTGCTTATATCTCTGCTACCTAATCTTAAATAGGTACACACATGGCCCAGCTCAACATAGCCTGGCAAGGTCTCATTCATTAGTAAATGATTGAAAACTGTGTAGCACAATAATACTACGTCAATAAGGAACAACTATGACGACAATTTCTGTATCCAACCTCTTATATATTATAATAAAGAAAATAAATGCGGCTGACAAAGAGGCACCGTCCATAAGATGAAACAAATAATGTCCATAAACAATATCAGCGCACAGTCCAAGTACTATTCCAAAATTGTGGATCACAAATTTGAAGGATAAAAAAGGAAAGGATGCTGCAGCCAAAATAAGAAGCTGAGGGACCGGTTTTGGCGAAAACACCTTCTTCAACTTTTAGACTCCACCTGCAGCCATTAGGAGTCATATGTGTTGGTTATGGGATCTCCAGTCTATATTCATTTTGTAGACAGTGCAAACACTTTGTAGCTGGAATTGCTTCTCCTCCAATTCTTTGTAGCTGGGATAGCTTCTCTCACAAGGGAGAAGCAATTCCAGCAACAATGTGTTTCCTTTGTTATTCTTCGTCCTTTCCTTTGTCGGTCTTCAAATTTGTGATCCACTCCAGGACAATTTTGTAATAGTACTTGGACCGTGCACTGATATTGTTTATGGACATTATTTGTTTAATCTTATGGACGGTGCCTGTTTGTCAGCCGTATTTATTTTCTTTGTTATAATATATCCGAGGTTGGATACAGAAATTGTTGTCATAATTGTTCCTTGTTGACATAGTATTATCGTGCTACGCAGTTTTCTATTGTTGACTAATAATTTCAAACTGTGGTTCTTACTTGATTTTGCAAGGTCTCATTTATGTCAGGTTCGGCCCTCATAACAAATGAGTTTGACACCCCTCATCTTATCGGTATCTGGAGATGCGGACTCGCAGGGCATTTTCGCACAGGGCTTACCCCGGAGCGACGTCCCTCTTCACCGCGCAGCGTCTGGGCGGATTTCGCACCAACTGCTCCGCAGAACCCGGAAGAGCCGCAAAGTCCTGCGGCTTTTGCGTCGCAAATGTAAACTGGTTTTTGGCGGTTTACATTTGCGACGCAAAAGCCGCGGGACTTTGCGGCTCTTCCGGGTTCTGCGGAGCAGTTGGTGCGAAATCCGCGCAGACGCTGCGCGGTGAAGAGGAACGTCGCTCCGGGGTAAGCCCTGTTCGAAAACGCCCACAATCTAGCTGTATCTGAAGATGTGAGCAGCGGCTCACGAAAGCTCATCCCCTGCCGCAGATTTTGTTAGCCTTTAAGGCAAGTCATGAGGTGCCATTCTTAGGCTTGCCAGCCTCCAGATGTGGCCTGGAGATCTCCCAGAATTGCAGCTGATCTGCCATCGAACGTGGAGAGCTGCTGCCGGTTGTTGTTGACAATACTGAGCTAGATGGACCGGTGGTCTGATTCGGTCATATGCAATTTCAGATGTTGGTGGAACACCATGGATCTGCAGAGCACGTATTCTGTGTGCGAAAGATCCCAGGATCATTCAGATCGTGGTCTCCTCAGTTATAGGGTCTCAGGTAGAAGCTGGTGGGAAGGGCCTTTCTCTGCCTTAGACCCTGGGGAGCTGATGGCTATCAGAGTAGAAGAAGAAGAAGATGAAGAAGAAGAAGAAGATATTGGATTTACATCCCGCCCTTCACTCCGAAGAGTCTCAGAGCGGCTCACAATCTCCTTTACCTTCCTCCCCCACAACAGTCACCCTGTGAGGTGGGTGGGGCTGGAGAGGGCTCTCATAGCAGCTGCCCTTTCAAGGACAGCCTCTACCAGAGCTATGGCTGACCCAAGGCCCTTCCAGCAGGTGCAAGTGGAGGAGTGGGGAATCAAACCCGGTTCTCCCAGATAAGAGTCCGCACACTTAACCACTACACCAAACTGGCTCTCACAAGGACAGCTTTGCCAGAGCGATGACTGACCCAAGGCCATTCCAGCAGGTGCAAGTGGAGGAGTGGGGAATCAAACCCGGTTCTCCCAGATAAGAGTCCGCACACTTAACCACTACACCAAACTGGCTCTCACAAGGACAGCTCTGCAAGAGCTATGGCTGACCCAAGGCCCTTCCAGCAGGTGCAAGTGGAGGAGTGGGGAATCAAACCCGGTTCTCCCAGATAAGAGTCCACACACTTAACCACTACACCAAACCGGCAAATACTGAGGTAGACAGCCAGACTCAGACTAAGATATTGTCTTATGTTCAAATTAAAAGAAGAGATTGGATTTATACCCTGTTCTTCACTACCCAAAGGCGTCTCAGAGCAGCTTACAGTCTCCTTACCCTCCTCACAACAGACACCCTGTGAGGCAGGTGGAGCTGAGAGCTCTGACAGAAACTTCTCTTGAGAGGAACAGCCTCTGACAGAGTTATGACTGACCCAAGGTCACTCCAGCTGCTGCAAGTGGAGGAGTGGGGAATCAAACCTGACTCTCCCAACCAAGAGTCGTCTGTACACTTAGCCACTACGCGAAACTGTCTCTGCACACTTAACCACTACACCAAAAGGGACCCGGGGAGGCTCAGTGCCTTAACCTCCACATTCCACACTCTCCAATATCCACCACAGTTAATCCAAAGTGAGTCACTGGTTTTGTTGTCAACCTCCATGTTGGGCCTGGAGATGTCTCAGAATTAGAACTCATCTCCATTAGACAGAGATCAGTTCCTTTGGAGAAAATGTCAGCTTTGGAGAATGGAGTCCAGCATTATACCCCACTGAGGTCCCTCTTAATCCCAGATCCCTTCTTCTGCCTCCAAACCTCCAGGAATTTCCCAGTGCAGTGTTGGCAACCGCAGTTACTGTCCATCTTGGTATGTTCTGATGATTCAGCCAATTGACAGACTCTCAATGTCTTTCCTTATGTTTTAATTTTTCAGCTCTGGAAATCAGATGATTTTGGGACAGACTTGGATAATGATCCATGAACATGTGAAATCATTTTCTTGGTAAGTTTTGGAATGCTTCCCCGGGGTGCGGAGCCGTTTCCGTTTTCAGCCATTACCAGATGATCTCTGAGTTGTTCGAAATATGAATTCTTCTGGACTTTTAAAATGTTGGACTCAAGCTGCCGATGCCATATTTTTGAATGCTCCTTCTCCTGTAAAAAGATTAAAGCGAACCAGAGATCAGGACAGCATACATTTCTCTCTCTCTCATCCTCCATTTTGTCACTGCAACAATCCTGTGAGACTAACATGAGGGGGTTAGAGATTATGTTCCCTTGGAGTTATTTTAACACAAGTCTCTTGAGGAAAAAGCCTTTGCTTTAGTTCACTTCTCATTTTTTAATGTTGGTTCTTGGCTGTTGGTTACGGCTTAGCAGGGTCCAGACCAGGCATTGCCTCTGTTCCAGTCGAGTTCTGAACTCCTTTGGAACCAGGTGCTGTGGAGCTGTTCTACTAATAACTGCCCTAAGGATGCCCAGTGAGTTCTGTAGCCCCATAGAGTCTTGAACGTGGGTCTTCCTGATCTCATTCTTGCTCCTTAACCGCTACCCCATGCTGCTCCTGAAGCAGATAGACCAGTGGCCTGACTCTGTTTCATAGGCCCTAATTATTTACGGTCTTACATAGCGGAGTGGCTAGGAGAATGCCTGTGATTCGTGGCCTCTGAGGAAACGCTCCCAGCAGGGCCAGGCCTTGTCGCCTACTCGCGTTGAGGTGGTGGAGGCAGCTCTCTGGCTCCCTTGTCGAAATCTCATGCCTGCTGAAGAGGGTCTCCGATCTCCACAGAGATCAGTTCCCCTGGAGAAGATCGGCAGCTTCAGAGGGTGACAGTGTGGCATTATACCCTGCTGAGATCCCTCCCCTCCCTCAAACCCCGCCTTCCCCAGGCTCCGCCTCCCGATCTCCAGGAACTTCCCGACCTCCAGCTGGCAGCCCTGCGTCTCCTGAGGCAAGCCACTCGCAACAACAATGCGGAGGACATTTTATCTGCCTGCCTTACAGGGATGTCGTGAAGAGCACAGCCAAACAGTGCACTTGAAGCACTTTGTACAAGCGAATTACATTTTGCATTGTACCTTTGTGTCCGGACTCCCTTGTTTGCAACACCCCTCTGTCCTTCTGACTGGGATAAATGGGCTTGGGGAACTCCATTCCTACAAAGGACGGGGGTATGTGCGAAAAGGATCTAGGGGTCTTAGTGGACCATATGCTGAACATGAGTCAACAGAGTGATGCGGTGGCTAAAAAGGCAAATGCAATTTTGGGCTGTATCAACAGAAGTATAGTGTCCGGATCACATGATGTGATGGTATCGCTTTACTTTGCTCTGGTAAGACCTCACCTGGAGTCTTGTGTTCAGTTTTGGGCACCACATTTTAAGAAGGTTATAGACAAGCTGGAACGGGTCCAGAGGAGGGCGATGAAGATGGTGGGGGGTCTGCAGACCAAGTCTTATGAAGAAAGCTTGAAGGAGCTGGGGATGTTTAGCCTGGAGAGGAGGTGGCTGAGAGGTGATCTGATCACCATCTTCAAGTATTTGAAGGGCTGTCATATAGAGGAGAGTGTGAAATTGTTTTCTGTGGCCCCAGAAGGTAGGGCCAGAACCAATGGGCTGAAAGTAAATCAAAAGAGTTTCTGGCTCAACATTAGGAAGAACTTCCTGACCTTAAGAGCAGTTCCTTAGTGGAACAGACTTCCTTGGGAGGTGGTGGGCTCTCCTTCCTTGGAGGTTTTAAAACAGAGGCTAGATGGCCCATCTGACAGCAATGAAGATCCTGTGAATTTAGGGGGAGGTATTTGTGAGTTTCCTGTTTTGATGTGTTCCTGTGTTGATGACCCTGGAGGTCCCTTCCAACTCTATGATTCTAGGATAGGGAGATCCTTTTTTGTATTTTTTAATGTGCATGCACACCTGGAACCAGCGCCTGATGTCAGACCTGGAAGTCATAGTGACTTCTGGTGGCTAACCTCTACTTGGGAGCCTGGAGGATATTCAAGGAGGTGGCTGAATAAAACCCGCCCCCACCTTCCTACTGCTGGTATTCCAAGGAGGGCTCCCATCCAGGTACTTGCCAGCCCTGCTTAGCTTCTGAGATCTGATGAGATTGGGCCTCCTGGGCTGTCCGGGTCAGGGCTAACAAAGGGAGCTTTTGAAATTCTGAAAATCGTGTTGGTCTTGATCAGGGCTGGAATCTCACTCCACGTCCTGCAGATATTGCATTGTCACTGCCTTTGGTGTAGTGACAGTTTGGTGTAGTGGTTAACTGCACGGATTCTTATTTGGGAGAACTGGGTTTGATTCCCCCCTCCTCCATTCGTAGCTGCTGAAATGACCTTGGGTCAGCCATAGCTCTCATAGGAGTTGTCCTTGAAAGGGCAGCTGCTGTAAAAGCTCTCTCAGCCCCGCCTACCTCACAGGGTGTCTGTTGTGTGTGGTGGGTGGGGAGGGGGAGGTAAAGGAGATTGTGACTACTCTGAGATTCAGAGTATAGGGTGGGATATAAATCCAATATCTTCTTCTCAAATGGCCAACTTGTCCAGCATTGTGTGGGTGGGAGTATGAGGGCATCGTATCCACAGGAGAGACCTGCAGAGACATGTGTCTCCATGGATAGTGAACTAGGCATGTCACAGACATCGGGATACGGTGCTCTGGTTTTAGGGCAAAACTCTATGGTAGATTTTGCTTCATATCATAGAGCTTTGCCCAAAAACTAAAGCATCACTTCCTGACATGCCTACGTCACTTCCAGTTTTGGTAGGCATGTTGCAGGGCATAATGCCATGGAGTCGTATCTTCTGAAGTAGGTGTTTTCTCCAGGAGAACTGATCTCTGCAGTCTGGAAATCAGTTGCAATTCCAGGAGATCTCCAGCCACCACCTGGAGGTTGGCAACCCTAAACCCTGAGCTGTTTGGCGGACCGGTGGGATCAGACTGTACTAACAGGTCAGGCTGTACTAACAGCTGCTGGAATGACTTTGGGTCAGCCATAGCTCTCGCAGGAGTTGTCCTTGAAAGGGCAGCTTCTTTGAGAGCTCTCTCAGCCCCACCTACCTCACAGGGTGACTGTTGTGGGGGAAGATAAAGGATATTGTAAGCCGCTCAGACTCTTGATTCAGAGAGAAGGGTGGGGAATAAATCTATGTTCTTCTTCTTTGTTCCCGCCACAATAGGGGCGTGGAACCGTACGACCAGCCAGACACCATTTACATAGAGCGGCACGAACCGACAGGCTCTTCCACCATCCTTCGCAGCACTGATTTTTTCCAGACCCGGGAAAACAAAGAGATCATTCTGGAGGAGGTCGAAGACTTCCAGCTCAGGGACAAATATCTTTTTGCTACAAAGTCTGTGGTAAGGAACCCGCCTTCAGATCGCTTCCCGCCTTCAGATCGCTTCTGAGGCAGCGGCCCTTTTAACCCTTTGAGGAGGTCAGATCTTGACAAGATCGCTGAGAGAGAACTCTGGCTTTTGAGGAAGGCACTGTTCTGTACCAGGCAGCGCATGACGAGGCTCACTCTGCTAGCCATGGGAACAGTGCGAAGGGAACGTGCTGTGAGCCCTCAGGGTCTCTTCTGACTCGTGTTGTGTGATTGACGTTTATTAGCGCTTCAGGGAAGTCTGGCAGACAAACAGCTGAAGGACGGTTCCGGTTAACTGGAATTAAAACGGTGTAGAAGAAACGCAGGTGTATCTGTGGGTACCTCTTTCCACCTACCGATTTTCCTGAGCAAGGGGTTCAAATTCCAGAATTTTTTTCTAGAAATGTTTCCCCTGATGAGGCTCAACATCGTGGTGGTGGGGTTCCTGTCGCCAAGTAGCCCTCTTCATTAGAATATAAGAGAAGCCATGTTGGATCAGGCCAGTGGTCCATCCAGCAGCACTCTGTGTCACACAGTGGCCAAAGCCCAGGTGCCTTCAGGAGAGCCAGTTTGGTGTGGAGAGCCAGTTTGGAGTAGTGGTTAAGTGTGCGGACTCTTATCTGGGAGAACTGGGTTTGATTCCCCACTCCTCCACTTGCACCTGCTAGCATGGCCTTGGCTCAGCCATAGCTCTGGCAGAGCTGTCCTTGAAAGGGCTGCTGCAGTGAGAGCCCTCTCCAGCCCCAACCACCTTACAGGGTGTCTGTTGTGGGGGAGGAAGGTAAAGGAGATTGTGAGCCGCTGTGAGACTCTTCGGAGTGGAGGGCGGGATATAAATCCAATATCTTTATCTTCAGGAGGCCCACTAATGGGACTCCAGAAGCCCTCCCACTGTTGCCCCCCAAGCACCAGGAATTCTGAGCATCACTGCCCCAGACATTAGAAAATAAAAGAAGCCATATTGGATCAGGCCAGTGGCCCATCCAGTCCAACACTCTGTGTCATACAGTGGCCAAAAACCAGGTGCCATCGGGAGATCCACCAGCAGGGCCAGAACTCTAGAGGCCCTCCCACTCTTGCCCCCCAAGACCAAGAATATACACCATCACTGCCCCAGACATAGTTTCCTATCAATACCTCATGGCTAACAGCCACTCATGGACCTCTGCTTTTAAGAACATAAGAGAGGCCATGATGGATCAGGACAACAGCCCATCTGGTCCAACACTGTGCCACACAGTGGCCCAGACCCAGGTGCCATCAAGAGGTCCATCAGTGAGGCCGGAGCAGAGAAAGTTCCTGCAGTGCCTCTAATGGGGAAATCCTGCTATAGACACCCCTCCCCCCCCCCCCCCCCCCGGAATACCATCTTTAAGCCAATAGAAGAGGAGAGCGGTCCACAGGAAAGTTTCAGCTTTGTGGCTTGTCTTAATTGTTTGACTAGCAACCAGACAGCAGAGGGAGTGTTGGCTTAGGCAGGCTTCCCAAAACCACTGTCAGTCAAGTAAAGCCAATAGTGTCATTTTGTTGCGGAGTTGCAGGGACAGATTTTGGAGAGGCAAAGTAGCTCGTGGCGGACTCACACAGCTGCAATTTTTGTTTCGTTTTTTAGGAAAAACTGGAAAGTGTCTGTGTGCCTGTTAAAACATTGCAGGTTAATCCACAGACATTATCCTAGCTGGTAGCATATCCTAGCTTGGAGCCTATTGAAAAACTGAAAAGAGAACAACATTCCTAAAAAAACCCCCATCTCTGGTTCAGTTTACAAAAGCCTGATCACTTGGCAGTAATTCTTATTTTGGCACCTGGTTTTTTTGGCCACTGTGTGACACAGTGTGTTGGACTGGATGGACCATTGGCCTGATCCAACATGGCTTCTCTTATGCTCTTAAAGCTGAAACATTCTGGGGCAGTGTTGCTCTGTATTCTTGGTGCTTGGGGGGGACACAGTGTGAGGACTTCTAGTGTCACCTGATGGCACCTGGTTTTTTTGGCCACTGTGTGACACACAGTGTTGGACTGGATGGGCCACTGGCCTGATCCAACATGGCTTCTCTTATGTTCTTATGTAATTTGTCCCAGGTGAGCCCCTGAGAGGCTGAGGACAAGACTGAAGAAGGAGAAGTTCAGAAAGAAAAACATGGCCCCTGCAGCCTTCTCCAAAAAGAGATGCTAGCAGCCTCCCTAGACAGCTTATCTCATTGCCAGATTGCTTATGGATTTCAAAGAAAAAAGAAAGAAAGAAAGTCTTGTCTAATTCAGTTTCAGTTTTGGTGGAGCATATACATCATTGTGAGAGATGGGTGTCTGTCATATCACGAATGGCAGGTTTTGTGTTATCATAAAGGCATTTTATGAAGAGTTAGAAATGTAGGATTAAAGAGAGCCTTATGATTTTTTTCCCCTCCTTTCCTTTTCTTAGCATCTTCTGGGCACTCAACCACAGCCTTCCGTTCAGCTCTGGGTGTCTTTTAACCGCAAGCCGATGCAAGCTGCCCAGTTTGTGACAAGGCATCCCATCAAGGTAATTTCTTAAATGTACTTATGTATCAACCCTGTCATAAGCAGTGCATCCTTCCAAGGCCAGTGACTTCAGTGGAGTTAGAAAGGTCTGTTAAAGTCACTTAGAAGAATGTAACTCAGGGGTCCCCAACCTTTTTGAGCCTGTGGGCGGTTTTGGAATTCTGGCACAGCCACAAAATGGCTGCTGCAGCTTACCTTCCATCACAGTGAAGACCCTTGTGATGCAGTGACAGCAGCTGCCAAAACAACATTTTAAAAAATTCTGCACAATCAGATCTCCAGTGGCCAATCAGAAGCCTTGTTGGGCAAAAGCCTCACTCGGCTCCACGTTCTTTCTTAAACACTTAACAGGTCCTAGGAAAACATGGCTAAAACCAATAAAATGAATTTTAACAGGAATAAATGTAAAGTTCTGTATTTAGGTAAGAAAAATCCAATGCCTAATTACAGGATGGGGGAGACCTGACTTGGCAGTAGTATGTAAAGGATCTAGGGGACTTAGTGGACTGTACACTGAGTCAGCAGTGTGATGCGACGTCTAAAAAGGCAAATGCGATTTTGGGCTGTATCAAGCAAAATATAATGTCCAGATCATGTGAAGTGTGAGGGTATCACTTTACTCTGCTCTGGTTAGACTTCATCTAGAGTATTGTGTTCAGGTTTGGACGCCACAATTTAAGAAGGATATAGAGAAGTGGGAACATGTCCACAGGAGGGCAACGGAGGTGGTGAGGGGTCTGGAGACCAAGTCCTATAAGGAAAGATTGAAGGAGCTGGGTATGCTTAGGCTGGAGAGGAGACAGGAATTATGAAGCAAAGAAGTCTCTGGGGTTTTTTTAGAAAATGTAAATATTTGTATAACTTATAACTGTTTAAAGAAAATCTGCTTGATTATTTAAAATATTTTATGCCACCTCTCCCCCAAAGAGCCAGAGCATTAAAAAAAGTTAACAAAGCAGCTCAAATAAAACTAAAATCTAAATAAAAGCATGCACCCACTGGACCTGCTAGTCTTAATGATTTAAAACAACAGCTGCAGGGAAAAAAAGAAAACTTAATAAGCTAGACAGTAGCTGATAAAAATCTAAGGGCAGGGAAACAGGGAGGAGAGAAACCAAATTACAGCTCAGTAAAACGGCAGCAGCTGGATGATGCCATTCAAAGAGAGATGGGGAAAGGCTTTCCAAAGCCAGGAAGAGCTATATTTGAGTCCAATAGCACCTCACCATCATAGAATCACAGAGTTGGAAGGGGCCATACGGGCCATCTAGCCCAACCCCCCGCTCAGCCTAGGGCATCCCTGACAAATGTTTGTCCAGCCGCCACTTAAAGACTGCCAGGGACCAGTAAAATTTTCACAGTGTAATCTTTTGAGAGTTAAAACTCCCCTTTTCAGGATCTCTTTGGTCTCTCAGATGCTCCTGGACTCAAATCTAACCGTTCTGCTGCAGACCAACATGACTCCTCTCTGAAACAAAGCCAGGGAACTATTTCTATCTTTTGTCACTTCAGAAGGTGGTGGACACACAAAAAAGGCCTTGTGATGGTGTTTCATATAGGTGGTGGACGCACAAAAAAGGCCTTGTGATGGTGTTTCATATAGGTGGTGGACACACAAAAAAGGCCTTGTGATGGTGTTTCATATAGATTGACTGAATAGCTAGCGAAAGGTCACTGCCCAATTTTTATGGGACCTATTGAGGGAGCAGTATTAAGCAAGCCTTCTGAGAGGAAAGTCCCATTTTATTCTCCTCACAAAAATATAAAGCAAGAATTCTCACATTGCATCAATTAACACTACACAAATGTACAGGCCTCGGGTTCAACAGGAGCTCACAGGAGCACAGCTCCTGAACCTTTTTTTATTAATTGTTTATTTATAAAATTCATAACATTTCTGAGGGTTCCCCCTCCTCCTCCCCACCTTGCGCATTGAATAGTAATTGCAGCTGCATAACAATCCCTGGATGAATTCCACCACCTATTTTTCTACAAAGTGACCCCTGCAAATGTGTATTTCATTTTTGGCAAGCATCAATATTAGAACATTACTTAGCCGCAGATGGTGTTAACCTCATGGCCTTTTCATGCATCATACAGGTGCAAATCCAAATTGGTCCCCACACCTCTCCAAGCTGCCTCTCCCAATACTTCCAGCGATGTACTTTTTCAGTGAGGAAGGGAAATCCTGTCCTCTCCGCTCCCACTTGCCCCAACTGGCTGTTCCTTACTTGTGTCCTATCTTCACATTGCCTCCTCCACCCACGAGAATGGACTTGGTGGGAAAAAATTTGGAAACAGCAGAGCTGGACTTTTTATCCCAGCTGTTGGCTGGGAAATCTAAGGAAGAAGCAAAAAAATATTGGATGAAATTTTATGCCTGGCTAGACACTCAAGACTCTTTAAGATTCTCTGGTGTGAATTTATATCTCCATTTTCCAGTATTCTGTTCCAGTATTACAAGATTGTAATTCCAGTATTACAAGATTGCCTTTATTGGATATAAAATACCAAAATGTTGATGATGCATAGTTAAGAGACAATAATATGTGACAATTTATGTATTTTAAGAAAGTATTGCAGATGTAGACTTGTATTCTTTGAAAGTATTTTTTTATGCAGACTAAGACTAATTTTTTATGCAGACTAAGACTAATTGAGAGCCAGTTTGGTGTAGTGGTTAAGTGTGCGGACTCTTATCTGGGAGAACCGGGTTTGATTCCCCACTCCTCCACTTGCACCTGCTGGAATGGCCTTGGGTCAGCCATAGCTCTGGCAGAGGTTTTCCTTGAAAGGGCAGCTGCTGGGAGAGCCCTCTCAGCCCCACCCACCTCACAGAGAGCCAGTTTGGTGTAGTGGTTAAGTGTGCGGACTCTTATCTGGGAGAACCGGGTTTGATTCCCCACTCCTCCACTTGCACCTGCTGGAATGGTCTTGGGTCAGCCATAGCTCTGGCAGAGGTTTTCCTTGAAAGGGCAGCTTCTGTGAGAGCCCTCTCCAGCCCCACCCACCTCACAGAGAGCCAGTTTGGTGTAGTGGTTAAGTGCGCGGACTCTTATCTGGGAGAACCGGGTTTGATTCCCCACTCCTCCACTTGCACCTGCTGGAATGGCCTTGGGTCAGCCATAGCTCTGGCAGAGGTTTTCCTTGAAAGGTCAGCTGCTGTGAGAGCCCTCTCCAGCCCCACCCACCTTACAGAGAGCCGGTTTGGTGTAGTGGTTAAGTGTGCGGACTCTTATCTGGGAGAACCGGGTTTGATTCCCCACTCCTCCACTTGCACCTGCTGGAATGGCCTTGGGTCAGCCATAGCTCTGGCAGAGGTTTTCCTTGAAAGGGCAGCTGCTGTGAGAGTCCTCTCAGCCCCACCCACCTCACAGAGAGCCAGTTTGGTGTAGTGGTTAAGTGCGCGGACTCTTATCTGGGAGAACCGGGTTTGATTCCCCACTCCTCCACTTGCACCTGCTGAAATCGCCTTGGGTCAGCCATAGCTCTGGCAGAGCTGTCCTTGTGAGAGCCAGTTTGGTGTAGTGGTTAAGTGTGCAGACTCTTATCTGGGAGAACCGGGTTTGATTCCCCCCTCCTCCACTTGCACCTGCTGGAACAGCCTTGAGTCAGCCATAGCTCTTGCAGAGCTGTCCTTCTGAGAGCCAGTTTGGTGTAGTGGTTAAGTGTGCAGACTCTTATCTGGGAGAACCAGGTTAGATTCCCCACTCCTCCACTTGCAGCTGCTGGAATGGCCTTGGGTCAGCCATAGCTCTGGCAGAGCTTGTCCTTGGAAGGGCAGCTGCTGTGAGAGCCCTCTCCAGCCCCACCCAGGGCTCAGGACTGATGGTAGCATTGCCACCCATAGTTAGGAGCTACCGGGGCTTTTTTTGTAGAAGTTTGGTGTAGTGGTGAAGTGCACGGACTCTTCTCTGGGAGAACCGGGTTTGATTCCCCCCCTCTTCCTCTTGCAGCTGCTGGAACGGCCTTGGGTCAGCCATAGCTCTTGCAAGAACCTTGAAAGGGCAGCTTCTGTCAGAGCTCTCTCAGCCTCACCCACCTCACAGAGTGTCTGTTGTGGGGGGAGGAAGGTAAAGGAGATTGTGACAGCTCTGCGATTCAGAGTATAGGGCGGTATATACATCCAATATCTTCTTGTCGTCCCGAAGGAGTACTACATCGCTGACGCCTCGGAAGACCAGGTGTTTGTGTGTGTCAGTCACAGCAACAACCGCACCAACCTCTACATCTCCGAAGCGGACGGCTTGAGGTTTTCGCTGACTTTGGAGGACATCCTTTACTACAGCCCTGGGGGAGTGGGAAGCGACACTCTGGTCAGGTAAGAATGGATTGAGGGAAGGTGACTTTAACGGATGGGTCGCTCGGGGCGGCGAGGAGGGAAACTTCGTTTGCGACGCGCAGTTTGTCAGACGGAACGAAGAGACCTTGCGTAAGTAGTGACAGCAGGCGGAACAAAGTGCCTCCAGCTAATAGACGGTTTTAATCAAAACATAAGAAGAGCCCTGCTGGATCAGGTAGGTCAGACTGAGAGAAGGCCAACCTAAGCTCACCCTGGGAGTTTTGTGATCAAGCGGGGTTTGAACTCCCAGACTGTAGCCCGGGGTGTCAAACTCATTTGTTATGAGGTCCGGATCTGACATAAATCAGACCTTGTCAGGCTGGGCCGTGTTTGTCATAAAACGTAATGCCAGGTAGCGGAGACATAAACTTAATAAAGGACACAGAAAACGCAATTAAATTTTTTTTAAAACATGCTTAAAAGATTAGCACTCTTGTAATAGTTTATTTAATAGTCCCTGATAAGTGAACGAAGCAAGTGAGAAGGGAGAAAGAAGCAGACTTGCTCGCGGGCCTGATAGGAGCCTTCCGGGAGCCCGATTCGGCCCCCGGGCTGTGTGTTTGACACCCCTGCTGTAGCCTGACACTCTGACCACTAACTGGGCACCAGACTGGCAGTCGCTGGCACCAGTTCAGCTCTGTAATGTCTCCTGACTTTGCAGCCATGGAGAATAACGAGCTCTTTCAGGAATCCTTTGAGCTTGAACAGCCTCTTGCTGTTTCTTGGATCAGCAGTCAGGGGAACGGGAAGCCAGGGGACGGTGTCCATTCTGCAGGGCCTCTGTCATGCCTGATGCACAGAGCAACGTTCTGCCATCTGCCGCAGGGTCCTTTCCGGTTTCTGTTTGGCTTGGATGTGTCCACAGCATAGAAGGCTCTCTCTCAGCGATGATGTTTTCTCTGGTCCCTGCTTTCTTCAGAAGAAGAGTAGTTTTTTTATGCCCTACTTGTCTGTATCGTAAGGAGTCTCAAAGTGGCTTACAATCACATTTCCTTCCTCTCCCGACAACAAACACCTTGTGAGCAATGCTTCCCTCTAAGCTGTGGATTCTTGTGAGCAAAAATTCTACTTTGCGAGCTGCTGGCATTAAAGCTGGCAGCGAGCAATTTGGCCGCTGCATAAATTAGATTGCTCTGAGACCAAAAATGTGTGAGCCAGAGGCTAAAAACTGAGAGCTCACACTAACTAGAATAGGGGTGTCAAACATGCAGCCCGGGGGCCGAATCAGGACCCCAGAGGGCTCCTATCAGTTTGCCAGTTTGGTGTAGTGAGAGCCAGTTTGGTGTAGTGGTTAAGTGTGTGGACTCTTATCTGGGAGAACCGGGTTTGATTCCCCACTCCTCCACTTGCACCTGCTGGAATGGCCTTGGGTCAGCCATAGCTGTGGCAGGAGTTGTCCTTGAAAGGGCAGCTGCTGTGAGAGCCCTCTCCAGCCCCACCCACCTCACAGGGTGTCTGTTGTGGGGGAGGAAGGGAAAGGAGATTGTGAGCCGCTCTGAGACTCTCCGGAGTGGAGGGCGGGATATAAATCCAACATCTTCATCTACCTCACAGGGTGTCTGTTGTGGGGGAGGAAGGGAAAGGAGATTGTGAGCCGCTCTGAGACTCTTCGGAGCGGAGGGCGGGATATAAATCCAATATCTTCATCTTCCTCACAGGGTGTCTGTTGTGGGGGAGGAAGGTAAAGGAGATTGTGAGCCGCTCCGAGACTCTTCGGAGTGGAGGGCGGGATATAAATCCAATATCATCATCTTCCTCACAGGGTGTCTGTTGTGGGGGAGGAAGGTAAAGGAGATTGTGAGCCGCTCTGAGACTCTTCGGAGTGGAGGGCGGGATATAAATCCAATATCATCATCATCATCATCATCATCAGAATCATCATCATCATCATCATCTATCAGGCCCCTGAGCAACTGGCTGTTGTCTGCTTCCTTCTCCCTCTCACTTGCTTCCTTCTGCATCTCAGCTTGCTTTGCAAACCTTTGCAAGGTTACTGTACTGACCGGAGAAATGAAAGGAGATCCTCTCAGCGCAGTGGTCAAAAGGGAACTGGCGGGATCCCCGCGCTGGCTCCGGTGAGCATGCGTACTGGGACGCCTGCGCATGCCCACTGGTGCCAAGCACGAAAAAATCCCGGGCTTTTTAGGTACCAATTCGGGGGATCGGCACAGGCACTATATCCATGAGTGTGAATGCACAGATGACCACTCGAAGATCTACAGTTACAGGTAAGCAACCTGTCTTTCTGCATCTCAGCTTGCTTTGCAAGGCTTGCTCAGTTGCACAGAAGCTACAGAGCAAAACCTCTATTTTCTCCATTGGTTGAGGCTCCTCCCCCTCCTAGTCCCCTGGGGAGGGAAGAAAAGAACCAGAGCTTCCTAGTTCCCTGGATCCCATGGAAGAAATACAAAGAAAGCACCTTGAAGACCAACAAGTGCCAATGTTTTTAGCATGTTTTATTGTAAGTTTAAAAAAAAAAATCTTTGGTTGTGTTTGTCTGTGTCCTTTAAAAAGTCCATATCTCTGCTACCTAATCTTAAACAGGTACACACATGCCCAGCCCAACATGGTCTGGCCCGACAAGGCCTAATTTATGTCAGGTCTGGCCCTCATAACAAAATGAGTTTGACACCCCTGGCTTAGAAGGAACACTGCTTGTGAGGCAGGTGGGGCTGAGAGAGTTCTGAGGGAACAAACCTGGTTCTCCAGGTTAGAGTCTGCCACGCTTCACTGCTACTCTACATTGCTGACAGGCATTCCAGCTTGTGTGACGGCGCTTAAATTTTTTCTGACAGGTATTTTGCGAACGAGCCCTTTGCGGACTTCCACCGGGTGGAGGCAGTGCCGGGGATCTATATCGCCACCTTGATCAACGGCTCATTCAGCGAGGAGAACATGCGGTCTGTCATCACGTTTGACAAAGGAGGGACTTGGGAATTTCTCCAGCCTCCGGAGTACACTCGCTACGGTGAAAAGATAAATTGTGAGGTAACGACGCCGCTGGGAAGAAATCTCCCTTTCTCTTCAAGGACTTTCCGTTCCCGTGCCGTTAGTGGGGTCTGTAGATACGTCAAAAGCACACCTTTGTCTGCCTAGTTGTGAATTGTTCAAACGGGGGCTCCTTGCAGAAGTCTGATGCTCTGTCTAAAGTTCCTGAAAGCACTGAGGGATCTCCTGTCCCCAGCGCACCTTCCTGCCACTGCTGAGCTGGACAGGAGGGGGGCGGGGCATGGCCAGCAGCCCAGTGTGCTGATATCATTTCTGTTGTCATCGGAATTGACCTCATAAGAACATAAGAGAAGCCATGTTAGATCAGGCCAATGGCCCATCCATTCCAACACTCTGTGTCACACAGTGGCACATATATATGTGTGTGTGTGTGTGTGTGTGTATATATACACACACACACACACACTGTGGCTAATAGCCACTGATGGACCTCTGCTCCATATTTTTATCTAAACCCCTCTTGAAGGTGGCTTTGCTTGTGGCTGCCACCACCTCCTGTGGCAGTGAATTCCACATGTTTAATCACCCTTTGGGTGAAGAAGTACTTCCTTTTATCCGTTTTAACCTGTCTGCTCAGCAATTTCATCGAATGCCCACGAGTTCTTGTATTGTGAGAAAGGGAGAAAAGTACTTCTTTCTCTTTCTCTCTTTTTCTCTTTCTCTCTCTCTTTCAGCAGATAGGGTTTTGTCTGAATGCTGCCAGTGCCAGGCTGACATAGGGATCCCAGCTCTCCCAGTCCAGATTTTGGGAGGGCTGTGTGTGTTAGGGAATTCTGTTTGAAAATCTATTTATTTATCTCAAACAGTGCAATGGATCACTGGATCAAATAATCATTGAGAGGCATTTAACATGAAAAAGCAAAAACATTTATTTCTGCAGGGAAAGGGTACTGGGAGGCGAAAATAACGAACACTATAGAACTACATCCTCACACTAGAAGATCATGTGCTTAATGGAAGATCACTTCCTCCTTCTTGACCTCTCTGCCCGAACAAAGGAAGTCACCTGACTAACTGACCAAACAAACAAAACAGGTTTTCCCGCTTCTAGACCTTGATTGACAGCAGTCAGTATCTTCTTCCTAGGTCATGCAGACAATAGGGAATCAGGCACAGTGTTAACCTTATAATGACTGGAACTTTAGAACATTGCAAAGGACATACAAAACAGATACATATTTTCAACAGGGGGAACCCCAGATTTAAGGAGGGCTGGCCAGCAAGGGAAAAAATCCCACCCCAAAATGACATTTTTCAGGCCACTTCCAGTTTTACTTGCTTGAAAACCCAGAAGTGCCACTTTGGTCAAAGTAAGTTTGTGCAGGGGGTTGGACTAGATGACCCTTGAGGTCCCTTCCAACTCTATGATTCTAAGTGATGTTTGCATGCTTGGACTCTCCTAGCTTTCCCAAGGCTGCTCTCTTCATCTGGCCCAGCGCCTGAGCCAGATCCTCAACTTCCAACTGCGTAGGATGCCCATCCTCTCTAAAGAATCCGCTCCAGGACTTATCATTGCCACAGGTACAGGTGGTTTTGTGTTTTTTCCTCCCTAAAGTTGGATTTCATTAATTGCCTTACTTTCCTCCATCTCAAGCCCTTGAGGGAGCCGTATGACTGAACTCCGGTTATAGCGATGAATCCCTCAATTCACCCTATCTCGCATCACTCTTGGAAGATGCACAGGCTCTACCTTTGGCAGACCTCCAGGGGACCGCAGTTTTCCACTCAATGGACAGCCACTGAGAATGCCTCTTCACTTGCTCTTGCTGTCCAGTTGATGCGGAGATTGCCAGCATTTGCAGGAATTCCTGTATCACATGTTGCAATGAATGTAGGGGTGGATGCAGTCTTTTCAAGGATGAGGTCTGGGCCGTTCATGCTTTGTGTATCATTCTTCTCAGCGTGTTGAATTCAGCTCAGAAAGCAATAGGAAACTGGATCCATCCCTGGAACCATGGTGTGATGTACCATCTTTATGATTTTTTCCCTGCATGTGTTTGAAAATCTGCAGATGGAGAAACGTGTGGGGTTTTGGCTTAACTTGGAAAACTGTGTGGCACACTGATAATGTATCGAGAACAATTAGGACAACAATTTCTGTCTCCAACCTCTAGTATATTATAAGGAAAATAAATGTGGCTGACAATTAAGCACTGCCCATGTAATTGAACCAATAATGTCCATAAACAATATCAGTGCACTGTCCAACTCCTGTTCCAAAATTGTCCTGGAGTGGCTCATAAACTTGAACCTGAAGAATCCACAAGGGAAAGGAAGCTGCAGCCAAATCAAGAAGCTCAGGACCGGTTTCGGGGAAGACTCCTTCAATTTTTAGGCTCCACCTGTAGCCATTACAGTCACGAATATGTGTTGGCTATGGAAGCTCCAGTCTATTCATTCAGTAGACTTATTTATTTATTACTTTACATTTATATCCCGCCCTCTCCGCAAGCAGACTCAGGGCGGCTTACAACATCATAAAAACAATCAATTCAGTAAAACATATAAAACCATAATTTACTTATCAATTTAAAAACTATTTGCGCTGTCTCAGTCCAGTCTGGCGGTATTGACTTCTGACTGATCGCCAGCTTCTGTAGGATGTCCGGTGGCAGCCCATTTTCAATCAACCAGAAAAGCCTGTTTAAATAGTTCGGTCTTACAGGCCCTGCGGAACGCCGACAAATCCCGCAGGGCCCTTATAGCTTCTGGGAGGGTGTTCCAAAGTTCTGGTGCTGCCACCGAGAAAGCCCTGGATCTTGTCGTGCAAGCACTTTGTAGCTGGAATTGCACGAGGTCTAGTGAATGAATATAGACTGGAACTTCCATCGAGGTTGGACACAGAAATTGTCATAATTGTTCTTTTCTGATACATTATCAGTGTGCCACACAGTTTTCCAGTGTTTACTAACAATTGCTGCAGCCCCATATTTATCTAACATCACGTATGAAAAATATAGATGGGCCTTTTCCAGGGCGCGTTTTGATGCCCTCCCTTCTAATGTTTTGCAAGGAAAGTTTCTTTGCTGGCTTATCCGCCAAAGCTCAGAAAAAGAAGTTGGAACTGTCACTCACGTTCTTTTACATTAGATAAATCCAAGCGGGCAGCTGTGGGAAGCAGTAGAACAAAGTAGGAGTCAATTTCACCTTTAAGACCAACAAAGTTTTATTCAGAATGTCTCTATCCAGAGAGAGACATCAGTTAATATTTCTATTGCTCTCTAAATTTAAACCTCTGGATAAATGATCTGAAATTTGCAGATGTCGTGCTACTGAAATACTTATTGGAAGATACTAAGACGTCTGTAACTCAGGCAGTAGCAAAATATTGGTTTTTTTAACCATAAATATGCGGAAGTTTTTAACCAAGTTGAGATGGTTAATAGTGCCATTTTTAAGAGCCAGTTTGGTGTAGTGGTGAAGTGTGCGGACTCTTATCTGGGAGAACCGGGTTTGTTTCCCCACTCCTCCACTTGCACCTGCTGGAATGGCCTTGGGTCAGCCATAGCTCTGGCAGAGGTTGTCCTTGAAAGGGCAGCTGCTGTGAGAGCCCTCTCCAGCCCCACCCACCTCACAGGGTGTCTGTTGTGCGGGAGGAAGGTAAAGGAAATTGTGAGCCGCTCTGAGACTCTTCAGAGTGGAGGGCGGGATATAAATCCAATATCTTCATCTTCTTCTTCTTCTTAAGGTTTAGCATTGTCGGAATCTGAGAACGCTTTTATGTAGTCAGAAATTATGGTCTGTGACTCTGAGATTTTGTATATTGTTATTGCTAGTCAAGTGACTGTAATAAATTGGATATCAATCAACCAATTTCAAACTGTGGTTCTTACCTGGTTTTGTTTGGCTTAACCCACCTCTCCATTTTTAAAAATTGACATGATGGCAGGCAGGTTCTTAAGTAGGCTGCGTAATGATGCAGCGATTGTGGGTGCCTGATGGAGGAATTGCGACTCCCTCCTCTCCTCCCTCTGTCCATCTGTTTTGTAGGTTCTGTTGGCAAGAAGATGGCAAACAAAATGAATGTGTACATTTCGAGCAGCGCCGGTGTCCGATGGCGGGAGGTAAGGCGTACGTCTGCGTGGGGACTTCCCCTGCTCTGATGCTTGAGTGCTCAAAAGATAGTGTAGAAATAAATCCTTGGGTGGTGGAGGAGGGGCGCAGAAGGTGTGTTGTGGTGAGCATTTCTCTGACTTTGTGCCGCTCGTTCTTTTTTTTTTCTTCAATATTTTTATAGTTTATTAAATTAATATATTGTGTACAAGCCTTTAACCATACAAAAGAAAAAATTATTAAAACAGAAGTCGAAGGCAGTGTTTTCACTAATTATATATACACATTCAAATTCCATTATCTCTATTCACCATTTACTGCATTCACCTTCACTGTTACATTACAAATTAAACCCATTTATCCTTTTCACTTGCACTCAAGGAAAACTCAATTAAAGATATTTTATCGATGATGCTTGACACCTTACATAATACTTTACTTCCATACACCTTTAACCGTCTGTATGACCTGCCCCACTAATCTAACTATTTGCTTTGTGCCGCTCGTTCTTGACCTGTAACTGCAGTGCATTCAGACAGGGAATGAACTCAAATCAGCAACCAAGTTTACAGCTTGTGGAAGATACGTAACACCAAAGGATTGTACACATTTGTTTGTTTAAATGGTTTCATTCCACTTTTCTCCCAAACTGGGGACTTACGAGCGGCATATAAAATAAAGCACGTGTAAGCACTCAGCCTCGTGGTGCAGAGTTGTAAGCGGCAGTACTGCAGTCCAAGCTCTGCTCATGACCTGCGTTTTATCCCGATGGAAGCTGGGTTCAGGTAGCCGGCTCGAGGTTCAGGTAGTCGGCTCGATCCTGATAACCCATTAGCAGAGCTTGCAGAAAGACCTACTGGAGAGCAGGTTTGGGATCTCCTCGGCTTGATGGACCAGGCTGGATAACCTGCTGGACTCCTGGAGATTAAGATGGGGTTAAAATCCAGAATCTGTTTTTTTTTTTGCCATCTGGCTTTGGATTTATGTATTTATTGAAAACATTCATTTGCCATTTTTCTTCCATCACGAAGCTCAAGACAGTTTAGAACATTAATACGCATAAAATAAAATACATTAAAAACGTAAAGACCAAAATTAAAAATCACAAGTTAGGACTGCAAGGAGACGTCACTTAATCCAGTCCTAAACAAAATAATCTTCAACTGCCTCTTAAAGACTGAAAGTGATGGGGCTAGAAATACATCCTGGGGGAGGTTGCTCCAAAATTGTGGGGCTGACACTGAAAAGGCCCTGTCTTGTGTACCCACCAAACAAGCTTCTTTGATTGATGGGGCAGTCTGTGTTGGGAGCCTGGGAAAGGACTTTTTTTTTAGTGGGAACTCCTTTGCATATTAGGCCACACCCCCCCTGACGTAGCCCATCCTCCAAGAGCTGACGGGGCTCTTAGTATAGGGCCTACTGTAAGCTCCAGGAGGATTGGCTACATTGGAGGGGTGTGGCCTAATATGCAAAGGAGTTCCTGCTGCAAAAAAAAAAAAGCCCTGCTTGGAAGGAATGAAATTACTTGTCCTATATGCTCCACTCCTTGCAGAATACCTGCCACCCGCTCCCTCACCTCTGCATCGGGGGTGGGGGGGTGGGGAAGCATCTTTCACATGAGTGGCGAACAGGCTTCGGATCTGCACAGTTCTTTTTCTGGAAATCTCCTTCCAGATGTAGCGACAAGAGCGCTACACATCTGTTGCGAGGAAGAGTTCCCCACAAAATTACAGCTTTCCAGCAAGAAGATTGGTCGGTTTACTTTCATATGGAAGGGTTAGATGTTACGTTTGGCTGCAGTCCTTTAAAGACGCTGCCAAGACACAGCGGGGATTTTTTTTTTTGCTGCTGTTGCCGTTGCTTGTGTGAGCAGCCAGGCACTCTTGGCATCTTCCATCGGATTGGGACGGGCTCCTGATTTTAGGAGCTCTTTCTTTGCCGGAGGCCGATTGGGTGGTCCGGTCTGCCAAGAGGCTTGCGGTCGGCCTCTCTAGGCTGATGTTAGTCTAAGGCCGCTTTCTGACATCTGCAAAGTGTTTAAATGCCGCAAGCAGAACCTTCTCCTTTCCTCTCCGAGCGACGTGTAGCTTGGTTTGGATGAGGCTGGAGCTGCCGAGATGGCAGCAGGCAGGAATTCTGCCTCTGGCCGCGTAATAGCTATATGTGTGCAAGAGTGGTGCTAGAGGTAGTCGTCCCCCATTTTACCTGGGAGCATAAGGGATGACGAGGGTACTTCCAGTAAGAACATAAGAGAAGCTATGTTGGATCAGGCCAGTGGCCCATCCAGTCCAACACTCTGTGTCACACAGTGGCCAAAAAGTCCAAGTGCCACGAGGAGGTCCACCAGTGAGGCTAGAAGCCCTCCCACTGTGCCCTCCCCCAAGCACCAAGAATACAGAGCATTACTGCCCCAGACAGAGAGTTGCAACAATATGCTGTGTCTAATAGCCACTGATGGACCTCTGCTCCAAATGTTTATTCAATCCCCTTTTGAAGCTGTCTATTCTTGCAGCTGCCATCACCTCCTGTGGCAGTGAATTCCACATGTTAATCACCTTTTGGGTAAAGTAATACTTCCTTTTATCCGTTCTAACCTGACTGCTCAGCAATTTCATGGAGTGCCCATGGGTTCTAGTATTATGAGAAAGGGAGAAAAGTACTTCTTTCTCCACTTTCTCCATCCCATGCATAATCTTGTAAACCTTGGACCTGGAAGGCTGAAATTTGGAGCATAGCTGGTCACTAAGAAAATCCAAAAGCGGGATGTTAGTACAACTGACAGTGAAAACTCAGGGTATGAATTTGAAAAGGGGTTGCAGACTCCAAGTTGGGGCCAGTATCCCCTCTAAGCTGAGTTAGCGTGAGCTAGCTCGCAGATCTTCTTCGTGGTCTCTGTGCATCACACCAATGGGAGAGGCGCCGGCGCCGATCACGATCAGTAACTTCAAAGCCGCGGATTTCCGTGCCCCCGCCCCGGTGCGCATGCGCAGGCACCCCTCCCCTGCGCATGCCCAACGGGGCAGGAGCGGACATCCCGCCAGTTCTCTTCTGACCGCCGCTGAGATCAGTCGATCTTTCCTACGGTCGGTGGATTACTTACTTCAGCCTTGCTGGTTTTTCCAGTGCGGACTCTTCTAGCGTTATCGCTTTCCTTCGTTTCGTGAGTGGGGTGGAGTGTTATTTTTGTTATTTTTCCTTGACTCTAGTAAGGAGGCACCGAGAAGTTTCCCCACGACTGCGAACACCGCCACCGCTCTCATGGGACCAAAGGCAATGGCAATACCTCTACGGGTCCTGCCTGATGCCGTCCATGTTTCCCTGGTTCCCTCCTCGTCAGTCTGAATGGGACCAACGTTCGGAAGCATCTTACCGTTCGAGGACATCGTACCGCCCTCCGAAGCGCAAAGCGTCGGCATCGATGTCGAAGCCTCCGGCCGAGGAACCGGCAAAGAGGAAGAAGTCTCCTCCCACCGAAGAGACTGTGGCCCCGGAACCGATTCGCGATCGACCCGCTCAGTCAGACCAGTCGGAGTCCCCGGACTCACCGAGATCCTCCGAGGGCTCTATCCAAGAGGAGCAGCTGTCCTCAGAGGAGCTATCTCCCCCAAACAAGGTCGGAGAAGACCAGCCCATCTCCCCTTCGGAGGACTTAAAATCCTATGGGGAACTGATAAAGAGGATGGCTCAGTCCATATCTTTGTCGACCATTCAGCCTGTGCCTGTCGTTACCGATAGTGTATTCGACATCGTTCAGATGGATACATCGACGGCTGTAGCGCTTCCATTGACAACGGTGATGTTACACACTGCAAAAGCTTCATGGGACAAGCCTGCTTCCACCCCTATTACATCGCGCAGGCTTGATCACATGTACCGTATTCAAGAATCCTCAGCGGATTTTCTCTTCAATCACCCCCGACCCAATTCAATCGTAGTGGCTTCATCCTCCAAGGCCAGGAAGACCCACGCCACCCCTCCAGACAAGGAGGGTAAGAAGCTAGATGGTCTGGGGCGAAGATTTTACACGGCAGGAGCATTGGGCCTCAAGGTCGCCAATTACGCTGCCTGCATGGGGCGTTATCAATACGCCCTATGGGATCGTGTGTCCACCCTACTCCCAGGGCTTCCAGAACATTCCAAAAATGCCCTTAGGAAAATCCAGAGCGAGGGCATGGCATTGGCCAAGCAGCAGTTAAACTCTGCTAAACATGCTGGGGACATAGGTGCCAAGACTCTTACTTCGGCTGTGACTCTTCGGAGACACTCATGGCTGAGATCCACAGCCTTACAGGCCGACACCCAGGCCTATGTCGAGGACTTACCTTTCGACGGAAAGGGGCTATTCAGCGCCACCACCGATACGGTGCTCCAAGACATGGACAAAAGCATCCGTACCTCCAGAAATCTGGGGGTACCGGCGTCATCCAGGCAGCAAACCAAGCATCCATGGTCCAAGACATGGAACAAGAAACCCTTCCAGAAGCAATCTGGGGACCAACAATGGCGGCCCAAGACCTTGGGCTCCTTCAGCAAGTCCCAGTATGGGGCTAAGGCCAAATACTCGCCTACCTCCTCCCAGTCCTCCAGGCAAAAGGGGAACAGGCCGGCCAAACAGGCCCCCCCCTTCCTTTACCACACCCCCACCAATTCTTCAGACCACCCCCGCCTGTGGCCTTTTTTCCGAGCGTGGTCATCCATAACAACAGACCACTGGGTGCTGTCGATAGTCCGGCTGGGCTATCTAATCGAATTTCTACAGGAGCCGAAGGCTCCAACATTCGTCTACACCACCCCGTCTTCCACCCTCCGAGAGGAGGTGAGGACTTTGCTCGAGAAGAAGGCCATAGAACCCGTTCCACCAGACCAAGTCCGGATGGGGTTCTACTCCCGCTATTTTACCGTTCCCAAGCGGGATGGGGGCCTGCGGCCCATAATGGACCTTCGGGGACTCAACGACTTTATACCACACCAAAAGTTTCGTATGACGTCCCTGTCCAACATACTTCCTCTGCTAAACCCTGGAGACTGGATGGCTACATTGGACCTCCAGGATGCTTATTTTCATATAAGCATCCATCCAGCTCACAGAAAATTTCTAAGGTTCGCCATTGGGACTTCGCATTTCCAATACCGTGCGCTTCCCTTTGGATTGTCAACAGCCCCAAGGGTGTTCACAAAGACTATGGTAGTGGTGGCGGCTCACCTCAGATTGCAGGGCATAGCAATATACCCGTACATCGACGATTGGCTTCTGGTGGCCGGATCCGAACTCGACCTCCTGAAGCATATCTCCACCACCCTGAACCTCCTCCAACAGTTGGGGTTACGAGTGAATATGAAGAAGTCCTTCCTCCATCCATCCCAAAGGATCCAATTCATTGGGGCGATTTTGGACACGCAACAGTGCAAGGCGTTTCTGCCGGAGAAAAGAGCGAAGGACATTATGGACTTAATACACATCTTCCAGTCAAGCCAAACTGTAACTGCACTCCAGATTCTGCGATTGCTGGGACTAATGGCAGCCACTACGGCGGTGCTGACGTTCACAAGGCTGCACATGAGAAGTCTTCAGTTGTGGTTCCTGAGACGATTCCGTTGTGGGATAGACCCTCCACTACGCAGGTTTTCCATTCCACAGGAGATCCTGGCGTCTCTGACGTGGTGGTGTCACAAGCAAAACTTGCTTCAAGGGGCACCGTTCCACAGGCCGCAGCCGACAGTGACTCTGACCTCAGACGCATCCCTATGGGGATGGGGGGCACATGTCAACGGTCTTTGTGTGGGCAGCAGATGGCCCAGGGACCACCTGCAATATCATATCAACTTCCTAGAACTTCTGGCGATTCATCACGCTATCCTCTCCTTCAGGCCACTGCTGGCAAACCGAACTGTAGCAATACTGACAGACAACACCACGGCGCTGGCCTATATAAACAGGCAGGGCGGCACGGTGTCTCGCAAGTTGTGTTTTCTAGCATTGCAGGTATGGCAGATTTGCATGGAGATGAACACTTACCTCTTCGCAGTTCATCTCCCGGGCGAGCAAAATGTATGTGCGGACTTCCTCAGCAGGGGAGGAGCGTCCCTGCACGAGTGGGAATTGAACTGGACCTTCCTACAGCCGGTCTTCCAGGAGTGGGGGACTCCGGAGATAGACGTCTTCGCCACTCGGGACAACAGAAAGTGCGAGAACTTTTGTTGCCGGGGAGGGAAAGATCCCTTGTCGCTGGGGGACGGTCTTCTGCTTTGCTGGTACCGCCTCCACCTCTATCTGTTTCCCCCGATCCCGCTCATCACACGGGTGGTGCAGAAACTATACTCAGAGCGTCCGAGGGGCATCCTGATCACCCCCTGGTGGCCCAGGCAACACTGGTTCGCCCCTGTGCTACAGTTGTCCAAGGGCAGGTTTCACCACTTCCCAGGGGAGCCGGACCTACTTTCCTCCCAGCAGGGCAGGATAGTTCACCACGACATCCCGCATATGAAATTGACGGCATGGAAGCTCGGCTGAGCGAGCTGTCAGAGAGGGTGCAACACGTCATCCTTAATTGTAGGAAGGAGTCAACGAGGAAGTCCTATGCCTACAAATGGACTCAATTCGTTAAATTTGCCTCTCAAAGGGGCAGTGACGCAAGGAGGGCGGGCCTTCCTAGCATCCTTGACTTTTTGGTCTCCCTGTTAGACAGGGGACTGACAGTCTCTTCCATCAGAGTGTACTTGGCGGCCATCTCAGCCAATCATGAGCAGGTTGAGGGCCGGTCGGTGTTCACTCACCCTACCACTTAGAGTTTCTTGAAGGGGCTGGTGCGGCTGTACCCCTCTGTCAGGGCTCCTTTGCCTTCCTGGGACCTACCCGGGGTTTTGGAGGGTCTCATGGGAAAACCCTTTGAGCCTATGGCCACGTGCTCCCTGCAGCTTCTTTCATGGAAAGCGGCTTTCCTGGTGGCCATTACCTCAGCACGTCGGGTGGGAGAACTGGCAGCTTTGCGATGTGACCACCCTTATCTGCAGTTCAGCACGGAAGGGGTACGTTTGCGACCAGATGTGACCTTCCTACCGAAGGTAGTGTCTGCCTTTCATTTAAACAAAGAGATTTACTTGCCGGTCTATTTCCCGAACCCTACTTCGGCTTCGGAAAGACGTTTTCACGCTCTTGACGTGAAGCGTGCACTCTCCTTTTATTTGCATAGGATCAGACCTGTGCGCAAGGACTCCAGGCTCTTCGTCTCGTATGCCTCGGCCTCTATGGGGCAGAGAATCTCCTCACAGAGACTATCCAAGTGGTTGACAGAGACAATTAAGCTGTGCTACATGCTACGTAAGCGGCCTCTGCCAGGGCCTATCAGAGCTCACTCCACTAGGGCAATGGCTACCTCAGCTGCGTTCATGAAAGGGGTGCCTTTGCCAGACATTTGCAAAGCAGCTACTTGGTCCTCCCCGCATACGTTCATCAAACACTATGCGCTGGACCTTCAGTGGAGACAGAGTTCGTCGGTGGGCAGTGCAGTTCTGCAGTCGCTCGCCTATTGACGGACCACGCAACCCTCCTCCAGGTATGTGGTGAGCTTGCTATTCTCCCATTGGTGTGATGCACAGAGACCACGAAGAAGATAAACAGGTTTCCTACCTGTAACTGATGATCTTCGAGTGGTCATCTGTGCAGTCACACTACCCGCCCACCTTCCCCACTGCTGCGGGTCCGTCTAGGGCTCCTGCAGCGGTCAGAAGGAACTGGCGGGATGTCCGCTCCTGCCCCGTTGGGCATGCGCAGGGGAGGGGTGCCTGCGCATGCGCACCGGGGAGGGGGCGCGGAAATCCGCGGCTTTGAAGTTACCGATCGTGATTGGCGCCGGCGCCTCTCCCATTGGTGTGACTGCACAGATGACCACTCGAAGATCATCAGTTACAGGTAGGAAACCTGTTTATCTTTAGCCTCCAGCTCACACATTTTTGTCTTCGTCAGGAAGGAGAACCCCAGAACGCAATAATTTATGCAGTAGCTCACCACTTTAATGCCAGTAGCTCACAAAATAGAATTTTTGCTCACAAGATTCTGCAGCTTAGCGGGAACTTTGGTTGGGACATTCCTGGAAATTTGGGAGTTGAAGTCTGAGAAGGGCAGAGTTTGGGGCGGGAACCCCGTAAAGTTGCTCGGTCACCCCGAGCCACCAGCAGAAGGTGGGGGTGGGGTAGAATTGCTCGATGGAGATTGAGACATTTGTGGAGATTTGGAGATTGAGTTTAGGAAGGAAGAAGAGTTGGATCTATACCCTTCCTTTCACTCGAAGTCTCAGAGCAGCTTACCACCCCCTTCCCTTCCTCTCCCCACAACAGACGCCCTGTGAGGCAGGTGGGGCTGAGAGAGCTCTGACAGAAACTGCTCTTGAGAGGAACAGCTCTGTTAGAACTTGTGACTGACCCAAAGTCACCCAGCTGGCTGCACGTGGGAAGGAGTGGGGAATCAAACCCAGTTCTCCAGATTAGAGGTCGTTGCTCTTAACCACGACACCAAACTGGCTCTCAGAGACAGGGAACTCAGTGGAGTACAGCGCTACGAAGATTTGGGGATGGAGCCTGGGAAGGACAGTGGAGTACAGTGCCATGGAGCCCACCCTCAAAGCAGCCATTTTCTCCAGTGAAGCTGATCTCTGTAGTTGGGGGGGGGGTGAGCTGTAATTCCAGGGCCCATCTGTGGGCTGGCAAGCCTAGTTTGCACCCCACGTATCTTAAGAATCAGGCGTTTCACATTTGAATGGTGGTTCCTAGAAATACCAGTGTGCGTTTGCAATAAAAAAGGCCAACGCCATGCTGGGAATTATTAGGAAGGGAATTGAAAACAAATCAGCCAGTATCATAATGCCCCTGTATAAATCGATGGTGCGGTCTCATTTGGAGTACTGTGTGCAGTTCTGGTCGCCGCACCTCAAAAAGGATATTATAGCATTGGAGAAAGTCCAGAAAAGGGCAACTAGGATGATTAAAGGGCTGGAACACTTTCCCTATGAAGAAAGGTTGAAACGCTTGGGACTCTTTAGCTTGGAGAAACGTCGACTGCGGGGTGACATGATAGAGGTTTACAAGATAATGCATGGGATGGAGAAAGTAGAGAAAGAAGTACTTTTCTCCCTTTCTCACAATACAAGAATTCGTGGGCATTCGAAGAAATTGCTGAGCAGACAGGTTAAAACGGATAAAAGGAAGTACTTCTTCACCCAAAGGGTGATTAACATGTGGAATTCACTGCCACAGGAGGTGGTGGCGGCCACAAGCATAGCCAGCTTCAAGAGGGGTTTAGATAAAAATATGGAGCAGAGGTCCATCGGTGGCTATTAGCCACAGTGTGTGTGTATGTATAAAATTTTTTGCCACTGTGTGACACGGAGTGTTGGACTGGATGGGCCGTTGGCCTGATCCAACATGGCTTCTCTTATGTTCCTATGTTACCAGTCTTAAACTGTAATTATTCAGCTGGCTCATGGTTTCATGTAGATCGAGGTAATCTTAAATACTGGCATCATTCATGTGGGGCACCATTTACGTTGTCATCCTTAGGATGTGTCATGGAATTATGAAAAGCTGCTCCGTGGTGGTCATAGAAACCGTGCTAGGCCTTGAGGGGAGCATGCATGTGGTGGTGGTGGGGTACAGCTGCAGCCCTTCGAGCTCTCCCATCATGCAGTTCTGTGTTTGCTTCTCTCTTCAGGTCCTGACCGGACCCCATTATTACACTTGGGGAGATCACGGCGGGATCCTCATGGCGGTAACGCAGGGCTCAGAGACAGATCAGCTGAAGTAAGTTCCTGTGGGAGAAACAGCTGACGAATTTTACCCTGGGCAGGGTGCAGCAAAATAGCAAATAATCAGTCATCAGATGACTTACTCTAAGCCAGACAGGGAGTTTGTGAGAGAAAGGAATCCTGAGATGCATTAGCTGCAGGCTTCATTGACAGGGAATTTGAGGCTCTGAGAAATTATTTGACTCCTCCCTTCCCCCAAACCGCAGAGCTTCGGGAGACGGTAGAGGGAGTGTCTGGAATTCCATTGTGGTGTGCTGCAAGAGGAATTCCTTGTAGCTGTTACCCTTGTTCAAAGAAGCAATCTGATTTGCAGCTGTGATCCAAAGTAAAGTGTCATACGGAGAGCTCTGAAGTCTATTTGCGTCCTCTCTAGGAATCTACACGTAACAGGAAGAGGCTAAGGTGGCCAGACGTGCATAACATAAGAGCCACATGAAAAAAAGGCAGATGTTTGAAAGCTGCAAGACATGAACATCAGATGTTTGAGGGCAGGCAGAGGGAGGGAGGAAGGAAGGAGGGAAAGCAGATAGATGGGGAGTGGGGAAAGGTGGAAAGAAAGCTACTTTACCTTTGGATCGCAACTCCACACTGGTGGAACCAACTACCGGATGAAGTGTGGGCCCTGCGGGGTCTTGATCAATTCCGCAGGGCCTGCAAGACTACCCTTTTCCAAATGGCCTTCACTTAATGTAGATTTGGTCTACTATATCCGGCCGTTGTAAACTACTGAGGAGAACATCTAGAATATAGCACTGTGAATGTTAGTTTTAATTCTAATTTTATGGTTTTAATTAGTAAATTATATATATCGTTTTGAGATAATGTTTTTATATTGTAATTTGTAATTCTTATATGTTGTGAGCTGCCCTGAGCCTGCTTCAGCGGGGAGGGCGGGATATAAATAAAATATATTCTCCTCCTCCTCTTCCTCTTCCTCTTCTTCCTCTTCTTCCTCTTCCTCTTCTTCCTCTTCTTCTTCTTCCTCCTCTTCTTCCTCTTCCTCTTCTTCCTCTTCTTCTTCCTCTTCTTCCTCTTCTTCCTCTTCTTCCTCTTCCTCTTCTTCCTCTTCTTCCTCCTCTTCTTCCTCTTCTTCCTCCTCTTCCTCTTCCTCTTCTTCCTCCTCTTCCTCTTCTTCCTCCTCTTCCTCTTCTTCCTCCTCTTCCTCTTCCTCTTCTTCCTCCTCTTCCTTTTCCTCTTCTTCCTCCTCTTCCTCTTCCTCCTCTTCCTCTTCCTCCTCTTCCTCCTCTTCTTCCTCTTCTTCCTCTTCTTCCTCTTCTTCCTCTTCCTCTTCCTCTTCTTCTTCTTCTTCTTCTTCCTCTTCTTCTTCTTCTTCTTCCAGCTGCTGGTTGGCTTGGAGAAGTTATTTAAAGAGACAAATGCCTTCTCCAAGCTAGCCAATGGGCAGAGGGGGCTTCGAGAGGCACACAATATGTGTGTGAGAGCCACATGTGGTTCCCCAGCCACAGTTTGGCCACCCCTGGGCTAAGTTCTGGTTTGCAAATGCCTAGTCGTTACAACACCCGGGGAAGGTCTTGATGCCACAAGTAGAACTTCTGTTTTTCCTCTCGTCGCCTCAGACTTGGCTTTTCACACATTTGCCTGCCAATCACCGAGTGGGCAGAACTTGATGCTCGTGTGTGTGGGAGCCAGTCTTCCAGGGAAGCCGTTTTGAGATTTCACTGAAACAGGGAAAGCAGATACTTTTCAAGCCTCAGAGGCCATGCCCTTGATACATTCAGGGGTAATAAGTGAAATAGTGCTGCTTTTAGGACTATGGGCTGTGATTGTTTTGGGTATCCTTTATGACCTATAACTATGGTGATCTTGTGTGTGTGGTATGCAGAGCTTTTTTTTGTAACAAGAACTCCTTTGCATATTAGGCTACACTCCCCTGATGTAGCCAATCCTCCAAGAGCTTACAGAAGGCTCTGTACTAAGTAAGAGCCTTGCAAGCTCTTGGAGGATTGGCTCCATCAGGGGTGTGTGGCCTAATACGCAAAAGAGCTCCTGCTACAAAAACAGCCCTGGTTCTCAGTGTGAGTTAAGGAGGCATCACGGCTCTGTTGTAGGAAGAGCCCTGTAAGCTCTTGGAGGATTGGCTACATCAGGGGTGTGTGGCCTAATACGCAAAAGAGCTCCTGCTACAAAAACAGCCCTGGTTCTCAGTGTGAGTTAAGGAGGCATCACGGCTCTGTTGTAAGAAGAGCCCTGTAAGCTCTTGGAGGATTGGCTCCATCAGGGGTGTGTGGCCTAATACGCAAAAGAGCTCCTGCTACAAAAACAGCCCTGGTTCTCAGTGTGAGTTAAGGAGGCATCACGGCTCTGTTGTAAGAAGAGCCCTGTAAGCTCTTGGAGGATTGGCTCCATCAGGGGTGTGTGGCCTAATACGCAAAAGAGCTCCTGCTACAAAAACAGCCCTGGTTCTCAGTGTGAGTTAAGGAGGCATCACGGCTCTGTTGTAAGAAGAGCCCTGTAAGCTCTTGGAGGATTGGCTCCATCAGGGGTGTGTGGCCTAATACGCAAAAGAGCTCCTGCTACAAAAACAGCCCTGGTTCTCAGTGTGAGTTAAGGAGGCATCACGGCTCTGTTGTAAGAAGAGCCCTGTAAGCTCTTGGAGGATTGGCTATATCAGGGGTGTGTGGCCTAATATGCAAAGGAGTTCCTGCTGCAACAAAAGCCCTGGTGGTATGTGCCGTCAACTTGTTTCCGATTCTTGGCAACCCTATGAATTAAATGCCCCCCAAATACATCCACTTGTTAACAGCCTTGGTCAGGTCTTGCAAAGGGTCTTGCTCAGGTCTTGCAAAGCCTCATGACTTCCTTGATGGAGTCAATCCGTCTCATGTTGGGGCTTCCTCTTTTTCTGCTTCTTTCAACTTTCCTCTAGCGTTATCCTCTTTTCCAGTGAGCCTTGTCTTCTCAGAATGGGACCAAAGTATGATAGCCTCAGTTTAGTTATTTTAGCTTCTAGGGGGAGTTCAGACTTGACTAGATCTAGAACCCACTGATTTGTCTTTTTGGCGCTCCATGATATATGTAAAAGTCTCCTCCAACACCACATTTCAAAGCAATCTAGAAGAAGATGACCATAGATTTATACCCTGCTCTTCTCCCTGAATCAGTGTCAGAGCGGCTTACAATCTCCTTTATCTTCTTCCCCCACAACAGAGACACCCTGTGAGGTAGGTGGGGCTGAGAGAGCTCTCACAGAAGCTGCCCTTTCAAGGACGAGAGCTATAGCTGACCCCAGGCCATTCCAGGAGCTGTAAGTGGAGAAGTGGGGAATCAAACCTGATTCTCTCAGACAAGAGTCCGCACACTTGACCGTTACACCAAACAGGGTCTTTCTGTCTGCTTTCTTCGTTGTTCCAATTTCACAGCCATACATAGAAATGGGGAAGACTGTGGCATGAATTCTCTTGATCTTGGTTGCCAGTGACACATCCTTACTATTAAGAATCTTCTTTAGCTCCTTCATGGCTGCCCTTCCCAATCTCTGTCTCTCCTCCTGATTTCTTAGTTGCCGTCTTCCTTTTGGTTGACGATCAAAGCGATCTCACGAGCACAGAATGAACAAGTAACCCTTTTTAATAGAGGTACTTATGTCGTAAAGAAGGGAACGTGAACTTACAGCAATTGCATGCTTCAGACCAGGGGTGGCCAAACTGTGGCTCTTTCACACATATTGTGTGGCTCTCAAAGCCAACACCACCCTACTGGTCGGCTTAGAGAAGGCATTTCTCTCTTTAAATCACTTCTCCAAACTAAGCCAGCTGGTGACTTGGAGAATTCATTTAAAGTTAAAGTTGCTTTCCTTCCTCCTTTCCCTCCCCATCTATTTCCTTCCTTCTTTCTTTTCCTTCTGTGAGAGCTCTCTCAGCCCCACCTCCCTCACAGGGTGTCTCTGTTGTGGGGGAAGTAGATAAAGGAGCTTGTAAGCCGCTCTGACACTGATTCAGGGAGGAGAGCCAGTTTGGTATAGTGGTTAAGCGTGCGGACTCTTATCTGGGAGAACTGGGTTTGATTCCCCACTCCTCCACATGCAGCTGCTGGAATGGCCTTGGGTCAGCCAGAGCTCTCTTATCTGGAAGAGCTGGGTTTGATTCCCCACTCCTCCACTTGTACCTGCTGGAATGGCCTTGGGTCAGCCATAGCTCTAGCAGAGGTTGTCCTTGAAAGGGCAGCTGCTGTGAGAGCCCTCTCCAGCCCCACCCACCTCACAGGGTGTCTGTTGTGGGGGAGGAAGGTAAAGGAGATTGTGAGCCGCTCTGAGACTCTTCACAGTGGAAGGCGGGATATAAATCCAATATATTCTTCTTCTCCCTCCCTCCCTGTCTTGTGGCTCTCAAACATCTGACATTTATTCTATGTGGCTCTTACATTAAGCAAGTTTGGCCACCCCTGCTCCAGACGTTTCCCCTTTTTGTGGCAAACCAAACTCTGTCGGTGACTGAACCACAAAAGAAGCGTTTGTGTCTTCCCCGCAAACCGTGATTCCAAGTCCCGTCCTGGTTCGGAGCGAAGAGAGCAGACCGTGACTCATGATTCAGGCATACGATAAAGTTCTGATTTTGCTCCCCATGGGGAAGTCTTTGACTACCGAGCCACATATGAGGGAAGAGTGAAGGGAGAGGCGGCTCCCCCCCCCAAAGGACCCCCAACACCGGTTCATGCGACAGCTGATGGTTTGCCGTTGTGTCTGAAGCATGCTGGTGTGTGGAGGAACCGATGAGCTGGGTAGAGAGATTGGAGACTGAAAGGTTAAGGAGGGTGAGCATGGTTTGGGAAAGTCTAGTCACAGCTAACTCACGGCAATCTTTTGTGTGGTTTTTAAGGCAAGAGGTAAGCAGAGGTGGTTTGCCATTCCTTGCCTCTGTGTCGTGACCCTGGGCATCCTTGGTGGTCTCCCATCCAAATACTAACCAGAGCCAAACCTGCTTAGCAGGAGACTGGACTAACCTGGGTCATCCAGGCCAGGGCTGCATGAGCTTCATGAGGACAACTGTGCCTCCCTTCCTAAGTGAACATAAGACATGAGAGAATCCAGCGGCCCATCAGTCACACAGTGGCCAAAAACCCAAGTGCCATCTGGAGGTCCACCGGTGGGGCCAAAACTCCAGAATCCATCCCACCGTTGCCCCTCAGGAATACAGAGCATCAGTGCCATAGTGTTCCATCTATACTAGGGGTGGCCAAACTGTGGCTCGGGGGCCACACGTGGCTCTTTCTTACATATTTTGTGGCTCTTGAAGCCCCCGCTGCCGCATTGGCTGGCTTGCAGAAGGCATTTGTCTCTTGAAATCCCTTCTCCAAGCCAAGCCAGCTCGGAGAACACATTTAAAGTTTCTTTCTTTCCCTCACTCTCTCCGCTCTGTAGCTCCTGTGCGATTGAGCAAGCCTGGCAAAGTGAGCTGTGATGCAGAAGAGAGCAAGTGAGAGAGAGAAAGAAGCAGACTCGCTAACGGGCCTGATAGGTGTTTCCCCATATTGGGACTGAGCGAGAGAGAAGTTAACTTTGGTAGCCTGCTTTACGTGCCTGGCAGGTAGATAGCCCTGAACATAAGACAATCTCGTTTAAAAAAAAAAAAAAATTAAACACAAAAATTAAACACCAGCACAGAGAAGCTATTGAGATTTACAAACACCAGCACAATTTTAACAGAAAGGAAGAAGGCATTTTCATCCACCAATCTTGGTACCCAGCTCTGCAAAACACCCTACAGACTATAAATTGCAGAAAGTCTCAGAACAACCAGCAAATTCCACAGAACAATCAGCACAGTCAACAACCATCTTCCTTATCTTCAAACCCCTTCCAACCCTCCCAGCAATTAACACAGAACAATGGTCACATTCAACAGCCAGTTTCCTTATCACTACCCTTCCAGGAAGCCCCACCAAACAATGGGCACATCCACAAAACAATTGCCCTTTCATCACCCCCCCCCCAGCCTACAAATAGCTGCTCTCCAGCAGCCCTGGCCCCACTCAATGCACAGCAGCCAAGAAGGTCTGAGCGCCTGCTCCGGCTGCAACGCCACTGAGGATGTTCTCCGCAGCTGAGAACGAAACGTCTGGAAGGAAAACTTTCTCCAGTAGAACACGGCACTTGATCCCGAAAGATCCTACAAACCCTAAACTCAAAAGGCTCTTTCTTCCGTTACTGTACATAACTAGTTTGTGGTTTTAAAATGCCCCCCTTCTTTTTTTTGACAGCACTTGTGTAAGAAGACCCTCCCTAGTTTTCCTGTCAGGTCACGGTGCCTTCTTTTCCCCTCCAGATACAGCACAAACGAAGGGGAGACCTGGAAGACGTTTACCTTCTCGGAGAAGCCGGTCTTTGTTTACGGCCTGCTGACGGAGCCCGGGGAGAAAAGCACCATTTTCACCATCTTCGGCTCTTACAAAGAGAACGGACACAGCTGGATCATCCTGCAGATCAACACCACTGAAGTGCTGGGTGAGGGAGACGTGCAGCTCATTGGGGCTTTGTGCAGGCCGATGCGTCTCTGTGCAAGGCAGGAGCTCAGTGAAGGTGGTGAGGGGGCTGGAAACCAAGTCTTGTGAGGAAAGGCTGAAGGAACTGGGTTATGTTTAGCTTGGAGATGGCTGAGAGGTAATATGATCACCATCCAGTACTTGAAGGGCTGTCGTATAGAACAGGGGTGGCCAACGGTAGCTCTCCAGATGTTTTTTTTTTGCCTCCAACTCCCATCAGCCCCAGCTATTGGCCATGCTGGCTGGGGCTGATGGGAGTTGTAGGCAAAAAACATCTGGAGAGCTACCGTTGGCCACCCCTGATATAGAAGAAAAAGAAGATGATGATACTGGATTTATATCCCACCCTCCACCCTGAATTTCAGAGTCTCAGAGCGGCCTACAATCTCCTTTATCTTCTTCCCCCACAACAGACACCCTGTGCGGTAGGTGAGAGCTCTCACGGAAGCTGCCCTTTCAAGGACAACTCTGTGACAGCTGAGACCACCCAAGGCCATTCCGGCAGTTCCATGTGGAGGAGTGGGGAATCGAGCCCAGTTCTTGCAGAGAAGAGTCCATGCACTTAACCACTACACCAGACTGGCTCTCAATATAGAGGATGGTGCAGAATTGTTTTCTATTGCCTCAGAAGATCGGACCAGAACCAACAGGTTGAAATTAAATCAAAAGAGTTCCTGGCTCAGCATTAGGAAGAACTTCCTGACAGAGCGGTTCTTCAGTGGAACAGGCTCCCTTGGGACGGGTTGGGCTCTTCTTCTGTGAAGGTTTTTAAACAGAGGCTAGATGGCCATCTGACAGCAGTGCTGATCCTGTGAATGTAGGGGGAGGTTTTTGTGAATTTCCTGCATGGTGCAGAGGGTTGAATGAGATGACCCTAGAAGTCCCTTCCTTCCAGCTCTACATTTCTAATTAAAAGTCGTGTGTAAAAAGATGTGTTTGGCCTGGTGTCAAGAAGACAGGAAAGTAGGCGTCAGGTGAGCCTGAAGGAGGGCATTCCAAGGGCCAGGTGCCACTACATAAAAGACCCTGTCTCTAATCACCATCTGCCTCGCTTCAAAGGGGCGCAGAGTGTAGGGCTTGTGAGGCCGATCCAAACCAGCAGACTGGACAATATGGGAGAATATTGGAATGGTAAGGAACAGAAGTGGAATTCTAGCAGGAGCTCCTTTGCATATTAGGCCACACCCCCTGATGTACCCAATCCTCCAGGTTCTTTCAAAAAAAGAACCTTGTAATCTCTTGGAGGATTGACTACATCAAGGGGGTGTGGCCTAATATGCAAAGGAGCTTTTGCTAGAATTCCACCCCTGATAAGGAATATTGGAAAGATGAGGTGGATGGGCACAGAGGATAGCACTTTTCCTCCCTCTATGCAGATAACTGACTGCTGGCTTGATGTGGGCTGAGGGTTAATGGCTGAGGATTTGTCCTTTCCCACTTCCTTTCTCTCCTCCCAAAATTCTTGCAACCAACTTACGTGCCACCCATTTGGGGGACGGGGAGGTGGATTTCCCACTGCTGCAGGCCTTCCCCGGGAATGCTTTATAGTCGAATCTCGCCCTTTATGCCTGCCTCAGAGTAAAATGAAAGAGGCCGTTAAGCACGGCAGAAGAACATAATTTATCCAGAATATAGAACTGCGGCCTCCCGGCCATTTGCTTACGAAGCAGAATGGCTCTGTTTAAGTGAGATTCTGGAAGCGCTGCTGTCGCCGCTTTGCGGAACAGTTTGCTTCCTTCTGTCACGTGGCCTCCTTTGCTCTGCTGGGCTGTGTGTGCCATTAATCTCAAGAGATAATAGCTCTGCAGTACATCGGACAGGTTAACTCGTAACCGGGTTCCTGCTGAGAGGTGGCATTCAAGCCCACATATATGAACCTATGAAGCTGCCTTATACTGAATCGGACCCTGGGTCCATCGAAGTCAGTATTGTCTACTCAGACTGGCAGCAGCTCTCCAAGGTCTCAAGCTGAGGTTTTTCATGCCTATTTGCCTGGACCCTTTTTAGTTGGAGATGCCGGGGATTGAACCTGGGACCTTCTGCTTACGAGGCAGATGCTTTACCACTGAGCCACCGTCCCTCCCACGGTGTTGGAAGGATGAGTCTCAGCAGCCGAGCCACTGCAAGGGGTTGGCGCTGTTGGGCAGTTCCCATAGCTTTGGGGGGGGGGGGCTGCCACAATACAGTGATAGCTGCCTTCTCTATCTCTGGATCTCTTGTGCACTCTGTTTCCCTCTGCCTCTTTCTCTGTAGGTAGATCCAAGTGGGCAGCCGTGTTGGTCTGAAGCAATAGAACAAAATAGGAGTCGATTGCACCTTTAAGATAAACTTAGTTTTATTCGGAATGTAAGCTTTCGTTTGCATGCACACTTCTTCCTCGTCTGAAGAAGTGTGCATGCACATGAAAGCTTACGTTCTGAATAAAATTAAGTTGGTTTTAAAGGTGCAGTTGACTCCTATTTTGTTCTCTCTTTCTCTGTTTCTCTCTCCCTCTTTCTGTATCTTTTGCTCTCTCTGCTTCACTGTCTCTTGTTTCTCTCTCTGTTTTTGTCTCTCTCTCTCTGTGTATCTCTGTCTGTCTCTCGTTGTTCCTCTGTCTGTCTCTGTCTGTCTGTCTGAGAGCCAGTTTGGTATAGTGGTGAAGTGCGTGGACTCTTACCTGGGAGAACTGCCTTTGATTCCCCACTCCCTCACATGCAGCTGCTGGAATGGCCTTGGGTCAGCCATAGCTCTGGCAGAGGTTGTCCTTGAAAGGGCAGCTGCTGTGAGAGCCCTCTCAGCCGCACCCACCTCACAGGGTGTCTGTTGTGGGGGGAGAAGATATAGGAGATTGTAAGCCGCTCTGAGTCTCTGATTCAGAGAGAAGGGCGGGGTATAAATCTGCAATTCTTCTTCTTCTTCCTCTGGATCTCTGTAGTCGCATTGGGACTCTTGGAAGGATAGGCCTTGCCCATCTATCTCTTCTGTCTTCCTTGGCGGGCACATGGCCTTTCTCCCCTCTGTCAGCTAGCTGATGACTCGACTGCTGCGGGCTTCCAGAATCTTCCCTCTGGACCTCCCGATCCCACATTCCGTCCCCCTCTAACATCACACACAAAATTCCCCAATTAGAAAAAAATAACGCTGTTTCTGTCCCCCAGTGGCAGTTGGCTCAGCTCCCAGGGTGACCTGCACTGCCAGGACGTTGTATCCCTAGCATTCTCTCCCCCCCACTCCATTTCATTGGTTGTGATGAGATGGGAGGCAGTTGTCGCTTGCAGGGCAGGCCCCCGTTCTCTGTTTCCTTGCTTGCCCATGCAAGGATGGACGGCTGTGAGGAGCAGCAGTGAACAGCCAGAAGGGGAGGGACCGGAGAAGCAAACGGCAGCTGCTCCTCCTAATTGCAGCATCTGCTTGCTCACCTGGGCCAGCGTGTGAGAGGCATTCGTAACCAGGAGCAATCACCAACCGTCAGCTGGCCCTGCTGCCTTTACTCGAGTCACAGCTGGGCTTGGGAGGTCTTGCTGACGGCCACCAAAGTCTGCAACCCTCTCTGCTCAAAAGTGGGGCTGGGGTACCAGGACTGTGGCTAAGGGAGGGCCTTACAAGCGTGGTTTAGAAGACTGAATCCAGGATGAAGGGTCATCCCAAGCCCAGTCTCTGCGTCAAAGGATCCAACCAATAAGATTGAAATTGGGATGCTGAAAAGCAATGGAAATCGGGGATGCTGAAAAGCGGCGAGCAGAAGGCCAGGCGGGTTGTCAAGGCAGCCGAAAGTCTGGGAAGGAGGGTGGTTGGGAGACCCAAGCAATGAAGGTGATTAGTAGAGCCACCTCCAGACACACAGCTCAGGCTAGAATCTGGCTGTCATACGTGAGCCTCCGTGGCGTATAGAATCATAGAGTTGGAAGGGACCTCTAGGGTCATCTAATCCAACCCCCTGCACAATGCAGGGAATTCACAAACACCTCCCCCTAAATTCACAGGATCTTCATTGCTGTCAGATGGCCATCTAGCCTATGTTTGAAAAACTCCAAGGAAGGAGAGCCCACCGCCTCCCGAGGAAGCCTGTTCCACTGAGGAACTGCTCTAACGGTCAGGAAGTTCTTCCTAATGTTGAGCCGGAAACTCTTTTGATTTAATTTCAACCCATTGAAATCAAATGGTCCTACCTTCTGGGGCCACAGAAAACAATTGCACACCATCCTCTAGATGACAGCCCTTCAAGTACTTGAAGATGGTGATCATATCACTTCTCAGCTGCCTCCTCTCCAGCCTAAACATCCCCAGCTCCTTCAGCCTTTCCTCATAGGACTTGGTCTCCAGACCCCTCACCACCTTCTTCGCTCTCCTCTGGACCCGTTTCAGCTTTTCTATATCCTTCTTAAAATGTGGTGCCCAAAACTGAACACAAGACTTCTTGAACACAAAACTGAACACAATCCTTCTTAAAATGTGGTGCCCCAAACTGAACACAGTTGAGGTCTTACCAGAGCAGAGTAAAGCAATACCGTCACTTCACGTGATCTGGACACTATACTTCTGTTGATACAGTCCAAAATTGCATTTGCCTTCTTAGCCACCGCATCACACTGTTGACTCATGTTCAGCGTCTGGTCTTTATGACTTCGGTGCCTCTGCTGCTAGGCTGCCATGGCCTCCCACTAGACACAGGGGTGTTGAACTCGTTTGTTATGAGGGCCAGAATTAACATAAATGAGATTTGGCCAGGTCAGGCCACGTGTGTAATAGAATGTAATGCCAGTTAGCAGAGTTCTAAGCTTTATAAAGGGCGCAAACACAGTTAATGTTTTTTTTAAAAAATAAAATAAAACACGTGTAAAGCATTCGCACTCTTGCAATATTGTGGTCAGCAGGGGTGGGATCCTAGCAGGAGCTCCTTTGCATATTAGGACCCCCCCCCCCCGATGTAGCCAATCCTCCTAGAGCTTACAAAGCTGTTTTTTTGTAAGCTGTTGGATTGGCTACATGAGGGGTGTGTGGCCTAATATGCAAAGGAGCTCCTGCTAGGATCCCACCCCTGGTGGTCAGTATCAAAGCAAGCTATCCCTCCCTACCCCCTTCCACCCCAAGAGAGGAGCCTCAGCCAATGAAGAAAATAGAGGTTTTGCTCTGTAGCTCCTGTGCGATTGAGAACTCCTGGCAAAGCAAGCTGTGATGCGGAAGGAAGCAAGAGAGAGGGAGGAGGAAGCAGACTTGCTTGCGGGCCTGATAGGAGCCCTCCGGGGGCCTGATTTGGCCCACGGGCCACACATTTTTTGTTTTAACAATTTATAAATAAAACATGGTTACAATATTTAATTGTCTTTTTCTATACTAACCCACATGATATTTCCGCCCCCCCTCCCTCCAATATTTGACTTCCCCGAAGTTATAAATTTAAGCTCAATTATAAAGGTACCACTAATCTATCAAAGTTCAATACTTTTCTTTTCTCATTAATACTAAAAAATTGTCCAATGTCTTTTTACGTTCCACTCTTTCTCCATATATCCTTTAAATTTCTTCCACTCCTTTTTGAATAAATCTAAGTCATAGTCTCTTAAAGTTTTAGTTAATTTGTCCATCTCACTCCACGATAAAACTTTCACAATCCAATCCCATTTCTCTACCCACGGGCCACACATTTGACACCCCTGTACTATAGTATTGCTCACTGCCTCTCTGAGCTACAGTGGGAGATAAAAAATACTGCATTGTTGCCGGTATTGCTGCAAAGTGTAATTCTAGGAACCACCAGAAACTATTCCTAGAATTACCCTTTGTTACTTCCAAGTTGTACCTGGAAGTGACATCAGCGATGTTGCCAAGGTTGCGCCCACCTCACCATGTTCCCACCCCCAGCGCTCCTGCCAGGCTCGGCCTCGCAATCCTCTCTCCTGCCTTTGACCCCCTTTTCAATATTCCCTCCTGTTTATCATGCAGGTGTCCCGTGCACTGAAAACGATTACAAATCGTGGTCCCCCTCGGACGAGCGAGGCAACGAGTGTCTCCTGGGACGTAAGACAGTCTTCAAAAGGCGAACCTCCCACGCCACGTGCTTTAACGGGGAAGATTTTGACAGGCCGGTTGTGGTCTCCAACTGCTCTTGCACCAGAGAGGACTTTGAGTGGTAAGTGCGTCACGTGCCCCGTTAAGGTCTCCTGTTAAGGTGATCGCGGGTGACTAAGGGCACAGAATGTAAGCATCCTTCCAATTTATGGAAGCTTCTCTGCTCGCTTGCTCGGATAGCCGAGGGAAAAGGAACATTGGATTGGAAACATTCCATTTGTTACCAGCATGGGGGATCCAATCATGCTGAGAGCCACTACAAATAAAAGCTTTAAGAGAACATAAGAGAGCCCATGTTGGATCAGGCCAATGGCACATTCAGTCCACCGCTCTGTCACACAGTGGCCAAAAACAAAAAAAAAACCCAGGCGCCATCAGGAGATCCATCAGTGAGGCCTGGACACTAGAAGCCCTCCCACTGTGCGCCCCCAAGAATACAGAGCATCACTGCCCCAGACAGAGACGACTGCAGATTTATTCCCCACCCTTCTCTCTGAATCAGAGACCCAGCACGACTTACAATCTCCTATATCTTCTCCCCCCATAACAGGCACCCTGTGAGGTGAGTGGGGCTGAGAGGACTCTCACAGCAGCTGCCCTTTCAAAGGGAACTCCTGCGAGAGCTATGGCTGACCCAAGGCCATTCCAGCAGGGGGAGAAGTGGGGAATCAAACCTGGTTCTTCCAGATAAGAGTCTGCACACTTAACCACTGCACCAAACTGGTTCAATTTGGCAGCACATATACTAAAATTGGCTGACAGAGATTCCCAACAACACGCTATGGCTAATAGCCGCTGATGGACCTCTGCTCCATATGCTTATCCAATCCCCTCTTGAAGCTGTCTATGCTTTCTGTTGTTTATCTTTTTTAGTATTTGTGTGTGTGTGTGCACGCACGCATGCACACATGGCTGGAAGCCATGGCGACTTCTGACAATCCCTGCCGGGCATGGAGGACATTAGAGAAGTGGCTTGATACAGCCTGCCTCTGCCTCCAGGTCATGGTATTCCAAAGAAGTCTTGGAATACCAGGGTTGACTCTGCTTAGCTTCTGAGATCTGACGAGATCAGGTGATCCTAGGCTATCCAGGTCAGGGCGAAAAGCTTTCTGTTGTTGTAGGGGTTAGACGTTGGAGTAAGACTGGCGCGAGGCCCTGGTTCAAATCCATGCTTGGCCGCAGAGCTCGCTGGAGGACCCTGGGTTTGTCATGCTTTTTTGGCCTGCGACCTACTCCACAGAACCTGTGTGGATGAAGCAGGGAGAACTTTTGAAGGAAAGGCAGGATAGACATTTGAGACAAGTGGACCTTTTGCCATCACTTTTTCTTTCGGTAGAACAAAGATGGCTTCCCGCTGCAGTGCTGGCTACAGGCCTGCGTGCTGTTAGCAGTGCATGGCTTCCATTGAAAAGGTGGGCGTAGCCTCATAACCGGGCGAATATAAAAAAATAGCATTAGTATTGAGCTTTGTTTTTTATCCAGATGTTTTTATCCAACCCTACAGGGTTGCTACAAGTCTGCTATGATTTGTTAGCATAAGGAAATAAAGAAAAGAAGACAGAAGGGTGCGACTTAGCAAGGATTGCGCTGTTAGTCTCTTCGCCACCCTTGCTTTTCGGTTTGCATCACAGGTTGGGCTGCATTGCTTTACTTTCTTTGATGGTTGCGTCTGGTTTACAAGTATCCCTTTTATGGGGTCAAACCGTTGGTTCGTTTAGCTTATCATTGTCTATTCTGACTGGCAGCAGCTCTCGATGGTCCCTGGTGCCTGCGATTCTTTAATGGGAGAGATGCAGGAGGTGAGCTGGAAATCTTGCACACAAAGCCACATCTTTATCATGGAGCCATAAATTCTTGTGATCCGTGTATCCCTGGGGCTGAGTAATTTGTTAATGCGCGGATGACTTGTCAGGGATGCTGTAGGCTGATCCTGCATTGAGCAGGGGGTTGGGCTCGATGACCTGTATGGCCCCTTCCACTTCCGTGATTCTATGAGAAGGGTGGCCAATCTGTGGCTCGGGAGCCACATGTGACTCTTTCGCATTTACTGCGTGGTTCTTGAAGCCTCCATTGTCCCACTGACTGGCTTGGAGAAGGTATTTGTCTCTTTAAATCACTTCTCCAAGCCAAACCAGCTGGCATTTAAAGTTAAAGTTGCTTTCCTTCCACTTTTTCCTATCCATCTATTTCCTTCCTCCCTCCCTCCGACATCTGATGTTTATTCTGTGTGACTATTACGTTAAACAAGTTTGGCCGCCCTTGTTCTGTGATAACTCCAGTTTGGGGGAAATACATATTTCGTCCTGCAGAATGAATTTTGGCAGCCAGATTTTGAAGACTGGGATTTTGTGATATATTCTGCTTCCCCAGCTCCCTTCCCAGTGATATTTTGCTCCCCTCTATGAGAGTGCTGCGAAATCCACTCCAATATGAAATGTATTTATATTCATTCCAACTGTTTTAGTTCTGCTTTTCCCAAAAATTTCCAGAGGTGTTGTACAATCCAGGCTCAATAGCACGATAGCGTTGAAACCAACATGCAATTCTGATGGAATGGATTTCAGGCTTTCACAGGGTTTATTGCATAATAAAAATAGTTTATTACAGTTCTAGGCAGCTTTTGGGGTTTGCTTTGGCCCTCCGTATTTTAGCTTTTTTAAAAAAAAAACCCTCTGCAATTCATTAGAAAGGATAGGGGTTACTTGTCTTGTGGAAAGAACATAACACCCGAGTAGCACGTAAATTACAATGTTGGTACTCAGAGGAGTTCACTGGAAGAAACCCTATTAAAGCAGACAGCAATTTTGCAGATACGGAACACAGCAATTGAGGTACAGCCAGTGGCTGGGATTCTCTGGAGATACTGTGTTTTCCGCCCAGTGTTCTAGCTGTCTTAGCAAATATATTTTTCTACCCTGTCTCTAAGAAGTGCAAAACAACACATGATCTTCTCTTTCATAACAATTCTGAGAGGTAGGTTTGGGGGGGTGGGGCAGAGAGTATTGGCCCAGCAAGGCCCTTGTGGGGTGGGGCAGAGAGTAAAGGCCCAGCAAGCTTCCATGTTCCCTCTAGCCGTGGAGTTTTGTGAGCAAAAATTCTGCTTTGTGAGCGCCTGTATAAATCAGGGCTCTTTTTCTAGCAGGAATTCCTCTGTATGTTAGGCCACGCCCCCTGATGTATCCTGTCCTTCTGGAGCTTCCAAGTAGGCTCTGTAAGAAGACCCCCGTAAGCTCTTGGAGGATTGGCCACATCAGGGGGCGTGGCCTAATATGCAGAGGAGCTCCTGCTACACAAAGAGGCCCGTTGTAAATTAGTTTGCTCTGGGGCCATTTTCCTTGCGCTAAGACGAAAGGTGTGAGCCAGAGGCTGAAAAACTGTGAGGTAACTCCCTCTGCTTAGAGGGAATGTTGGTCAGACCATGTCTCCATGATCACAGGCCAAAACTCCGTTGCCTCACATCGGCTGAGCCGTTTCACGTATAATGCAGAGAGTGGTGCAGCAGCGAAGGCCAATCATTACTCATGAAACTGCCTTGCGTTGAATCAGATCAGTGGTCCGCCGTGGTCAATACCACCTACTCAAAGGGTCCCCAATGTTTTTGAACCTCTGGAATTCTGGCCCAGCATGCTGAGCACAGCCACAACATGGGGGTCACAAAAAGACGACGACTGCAATTTTATATCCCCACCCTTCTCTCTAAATCAGAGACTCTGAGCGGCTTACAATCTCCTGTATCTTCTCCCCCCACAACAGACACCCTGTGAGGTGGGTGGGGCTTGAGAGGGCTGAGATAAGAGTCCGGACACTTAACCACTACACCAGACTGGCTCTCCCCACAAAGTAGCTGCTGCAGCTTACCTTCAGTCACAGAATGAAGATCCTTGTGCTGCGGTGGCAGATGCTGCCAAAGCAACTTCTGTAAAAATATCCCCTAGCCCGGGGATGGCCAAACTTGCTTCACGTAAGAGCCACGTAGAATAAATGTCAAATGTTTGAGAGCCACAAGACATGAATGTCAGATGTTTGAGAGCTGGAAGGGAGGCAGGTGGGAGAGGTAGAAGTAGAAAGAAAGCAACTTAACTTAAATGCATTCTCCAAGCTGCTGGCTGGCTTGGCTTGGAGAAGTGATATAAAGAGATAAATGCCTTCACCAAGCTGGCTGATGAGGCAGCGGGGGCTTCGAGAGCCACAGTTTGGCCACCCTTTGGCCTAGCCCATCAAATCTCCAATGGCCAGTTGGAAGTCTTGTTTGTCAAGAGCCCCTCCTGGACTTTCTAGAAATACTTGGGCACCAGGAAAGGAGCCAATAGGTGCTATGGCACTCAGGGGGCAGCATGCTGGGGATTCCTAGCCCACGCAGACTGGCAGCAGCTCTCCAGGATCTCAGGTAAAGGTGATCCATTTACTCCATTACTTGCTTCTCTTAAATGGAGATGCTCAGGACTGAACCTGGAACCTTCTGCATGCCAAGCAGATGCTCTGTCAAAGAGCCACAGAATAAAATTTCTGCAGGAAACAGATTTGGCTCAAGGGACCACTAGTTGGAAGTCCCTTCTGTAACTAACTTAGATCTTGTGTGCTGTGAATGACTTGAATTCTGTTTATTGATGCAGTTATTTAAACATTTGCACTTTTGCGACGCCGTGTTTTAACTCCTTTGCGGTTAGAAACGGCTTTTGAAGAAAAAAAAACCCCAACAGTTGTTGTAAATAACATTTCATCCTCCTGATTCTTTTCTCTCTCCCTTTCTGGTCAGTGATTTTGGTTTCAAGCTGAGTGATGATTTGTCATCGGAAGTTTGTGTGCCGGATCCTGAATTCGCTGGCAAGCTGTCATCTCCCCCTGCGCCGTGTCCCGTTGGCTCATCTTACAGGAAGACAAGAGGGTAAGGAACCACGCATGGACGTGAGGGTCATGGGTTGAGGTTGGACGCAAAATAGTTTGAGGCAGGCAGCGAAGGAGGAACTGGGCCAGCAGTCCCTGCCCTTTTTTGAATCTCTGGGCAGCTGAGGAATTTTGAGATGGGGTGGAGACAGATCTGGCGCATCTATTAGGCAACATTCAGCAGTTGCCGGGGGCGTGTTGTTTCTGGGCACTGAGGGGTTGGAGGAACTCTTCCAGGCCCTCAGCGCCCAAAAACAATGTGGTACGGCTTGATGATGTCACGTGATGAAGTCATCATGCGCCATTGTTTCTGGGCATTGAGGGGTCTGAAGAAATCTCCTGGTCCCTCAGCGCCCAGAAACAATGGTGTATGATGACGTCTCCATTTGACGTCATCATGCTGCCTGCACGCGATAAGGTTATTTTGGGGGGTGGGGTTGGGCATACTTCGGGATTCTGCCTTGGGCAGCAGAACCCCACATGCCGGCCCTGGGTGTAGCGCACCACCACATAATGGCTGCCACAAGAGGTGGAGCCCAACCCAAAATGGCTGCAGGATTGGATCCCAGTGGAATACCTCCCATCTCACACCTTCTGGAAAGAAGGCAAGCTTGACATAGAACCACACACTGACTAAGGAAAGCCCAGATGCTTATCAGCCCTGATCCTCCAGGAGAAACTACTTTAAGTGAGGGCAGAAAGATACTGCGGTTGTGACTTAGGGCTCATAGAAACTGTGACACACGTTTTAGTTGAATGTCCGTGGAATAAGGGAGAAATAAACCAATCCACTTCACTTACATGCTAGGTAAACAAGCCTCCCCTAGGTCTTTTAATTACTAAATTTTAACGGATCCTAGACTAACAAATACCATTTGTTTAGCTATATTCCTTGCTCAGGCCATGAATTATCTTCTCTAACTAGTAATAAGGCCCATTGTGGGGAGAAATACAATGGGTGCTAGAAATTTGCTATGGATGAGTTTCATGGCCGGGGGTGGGTGGAGTGGGGCTACTTGCCCTTTCTGGCTTGAATTCTTCCTTTCTTCCTTTTATTCTTAGCTGGGATAGATCGATGCCACTCAAGATTTGTAGATCAGGTGACGGAGAGGAAGGAAGGAAGGAAGGCTCTGCCGTACAGTGCTCCGCCCCCGCTTTCTCAAAAGCTTGGTGGGTGCCAAGGGAAGTACCGGTGGATGCCATGTTGCCCATGGGCATCGTCTTGGGAAACCCTCAACTATGCACTGTGAGGTTTTCCAGTCAAGTCTTTGTGTCATAACACTAATTCTGGGACTGGAGGGGCGCATTTGTAAGGATGAACTTGTAGGCAGGGGGAAGCTTAAATCCTCACCTACTAATTCCTCTCTAGAGATGTGCCAGCTCCACCAGTCATGTATTCCTGCAGATGTGGGTTTCCAAACGCACGTTTGCCCTGTGCATGTAGTGGTAATGCGGTGTGTTGTAATGCACAACCAAGGAGTGCTCAACCAGCACAAAGGATCCCCATGTGCTCAGCCTGTGACTGCACAGTGTGAGACTCTTGCCTTGGGATTGCAAACAAACTATACGGAAGTGCTCTCTGTGTGGGATTTTAATTCTATTTTTTTTATATACACATTACGATAAAATGGAACCGTTCCCAGAACAGTTTGTCTTACGCAGAAGGTGGGCAGTAGATTAGATTTTTGCAAAAATACCTTTTTATTTATTTCTGGTAGTTATCGCAAGATATCTGGAGACGTCTGCTCAGGGGGAGATGTGGAGGCCCGTCTGGAAGGGGAACTGGTGCCTTGTCCTTTAGCAGGTAAATGGGAGGAGGAATATAGCAGTGAAAGGGGTGAGAAAGTCTCCCCCATAGCTCCGGTTTCTTGCCTCAGTTTCCCGCTTTCTTTTCTAGACTGTGGTACACTCTTCTATGTTGTCCCTTCACCTAGGATCTAATCATTAACTCCACCCCCCCCCCCCCGAAAAAAAATTATCAGTGTCTGTGCTGAACGAGGTTCCCCCTGTACAGTTTTAGTTCCAGAGCGGTAGTCATGTTAGTTTTGTTATAGCTGACTCAAAAAGATGCCTCATGGCTAAAGACTAATGGATGAATTGAACATAAGAACATAAGAGAAGCCATGTTGGATCAGGCCAATGGCCCCTCCAGTCCAACACTCTGCGTCACATAAGAACATAAGAGAAGCCATGTTGGATCGGGCCAGTGGCCCATCCTGTCCAACACCCTGTGTCACACAGTGGCCAAAAACAACCAAGTGCCATCAGGAGGTCCACCAGTGGGGCTAAAAGCCCCTCCACAAATTGAAGCATGAGTTTCACAGGCTGAAGTTCCACATCTTTGGATTAATGAAGTATATTTTCAGTCAGTGTGTATACATGTTCAGGCACGAAAGGGAAATATAAATCTTGGTTTCAAAGGCAGAGAAATGCAAGAGGCTGTGGCCTATGATATTTCTGTGCAAGGCTGAATTATATTCCTGATGAGCCCAGCGGTCATTCACAGCAGCCATGACAACACCCTATATCAGGAGTGGCCAAACTTGCTTAACATATAAGAGCCACATAGAAAAAAGCCAGAAGTTTGAGAGCCGCAAGACGTGAATGTCAGATGTTGGAGGGAGGGAGGGGTGGAAAGAAAGCAACTTTAACTTTGAATGCATTCTCCAAGCCCCCAGCCGGCTTGGCTTGGAAAAGTGATTTAAAGAGAGAAATGCTTTATCCAAGCTGGCCAACGGGGTGGTGGGGGCTTCTAGAGCCACACAATATGTGTGAAAGAGCCACATGTCCTAGATTGGGTGTGCTGAGCGCCATCAGGTTGCTTCCATGTTATGCTGACCCTACGAATGAATGGCCTCCAAGACGCCCAATCGTTAACAGTCTTGCTCACGTATTACAAACTCAGAGCCCTCGCGGCTTCCTTGACGGAGTCCATCCATCTCGTGTCGGGTCTTCCTCTTTCCCGCTGCCTTCAGCTTTTCCTAGCGTGATCATCTTTTCTAGTGACTCTTGTCTTTTCACCATGTAACCCAAGTACAGTTTATTCCAAGGGTGTCAAGCTCATTTGTTATGAGGACCAGATCTGACATAAATGAGACTTTGTTGGGGTGGACCATTTCAGGTTGGTACCTATTTAAGATTAGGTGGCAGAGATAGAAACTTTATAAAGGACACAGATAAACACAATTAAATTTTTTTTTAAAAAAAAAACCCCAACAACCTTAATGCATGTTTAAAATGTTAGCCCTTGTTGGTTTTAAAGGTGCTTTCTTTGTATTTCTCTAATGGAATCCAGAACACTGGGCAAAGGAAGCTCTGGCTCTTTCCTTCTTCCCCAAGGGACTGGTGGGGGAGGAGCCTCAGCCAGTAGAAGGAAGTGAGGCTTGGCTCAGTAGCTCTGCTGTGTGATTGATAGAGCCTGGAAAAACAAGCTCTGTCTCCCCCCTCCCTTCCTCCCCAAGGGAGAACCTCAGCCAATGGAGAAAATAGAGGCTTTGCTCTGTAGCTCCTGTACAATTGAGCAAGCCTTGCAAAGCAAGCTGTGATGCAGAAGGAAGCAAGAAAGAGGGAGAAGGAAGTAGATGGCAACCAGTTGCTCAGGGGCCTGATAGAAGCCCTCCGAGGGCCTGATTCAGCCCCTGGGCCACATGTTTGAAACCCCTGGTTTAGTCATTCTAGCTTCTAGGGAGAGTTCAGGTTTGAATTGATCTAGAACCTACTTAGTTGTCTTTTTGGCGTTTCATGGTAAAGCTCTTCCCCAATACCACATTTCAAAGGAGTCAGTTTTCTTCCTGTCAGCTTAATTTAATGCCTATGATACAATGGGAAACCGTTGTCTTTACTGAGGCCTGATGAGCTAGAGTCAAGCTTTTTGGCGAGCAGCCCAGGTTGGCTACTTTGCCTTTCTCTCTGGGCCAGCGAACTCCAGCCACGAGGCTGTTAAGCAGGTGGTTTAAAATGTTCCTTCAACCCCCCTTTCCCTATGTCTGTAGAGGAGAACGAATTCATTCTCTACGCCACCCGGTATTCCATCCACCGTTACGACCTGTCTTCCGGGATCAGTGAAAAGATGCCTCTCAACGGACTGCGAGGGGCGGTGGCCCTGGATTTCGATTACGACCACAATTGTCTGTACTGGGCGGATGTCACGCTTGATATCATCCAGGTGAGTCGTCCTTCAGGGCTTCCAAAGTGCCTTGTGACCCGTGCCGGCCCTAGGGCGCATGGCTCCACAGGCAAGCTCCCTGCCCGGTGCCCCCCTGTCGCCCTCCCTCCGCAGCACTGTGCTCCGTCATCCTCCCCACTTGCCACGATAAGGCTGGGTCCTGTCGGCTTCAAGAGAGCCGACATCTGCGCGTTTTTTGAAGCGAGCGCTGAAGGAGGCTTCTCTTTCCTCGACAAGGATGGGTCCTATCGGCTTCAAGAGAGCCGAAATCTGCGCGTTTTTTGAAGCGAGCGCTGAAGGAGGCTTCTCTTCCCTCCTTTCCGGAACCGGAAGTGAGTGGGAGTGAAGCTTCAAAAAACACGCAGATGTCGGCTGCCTCGAAGCTGGAAGGATCCAGTCTCATCACTGAGAGCTTCGGGTGTGGGGGGGGGGGGAGTGTGGCGGAAGGGGAGGGAGAGAGAGGCAGACTAGGTGGTTGTCTTGGGCACGGGGGGGGGGGAGTGTAGCCCAATTCGGTGCCCCTTCCTCTTGGTGCCCTACGCAAGCGCCTAGTTTGCCTAGTGAGGGAGCCAGCCTTGCTTGTGACACTTAGTGGGAGTGAAGCCTTCTCCAGCGCTGGCTTCAAAAAACACGCAGATGTCGGCTGCCTCGAAGCTGGAAGAAGAAGAAGATACTGGATTTATATCCCACCCTCCACTCCGAAGAGTCTCAGAGCGGCTCACAATCTCCTTTACCTTCCTCCCCCACAACAGACACCCTGTGAGGTGGGTGGGGCTGGAGAAGGCTCTCACAACAGCTGCCCTTTCAAGGACAACCTCTGCCAGAGCTATGGCTGACCCAAGGCCATTCCAGCAGGTGCAAGTGGAGGAGTGGGGAATCAAACCTGGTTCTCCCAGATAAGAGTCCACACACTTAACCACTACACCAAACTGGCTGTCCAATCTCATCACTGAGAGCTTCAGGGGGAGGGGGAGTGTGGAGGAAGGGAAGGGAGGGGGCTGTGGGAGGGAGGGAGAGGCAGACTAGGTGGTTGTCTTGGGCACTGGAGGGGGGGGTGGAGCCCAATTCGGTGCCCCTTCTCCTTGGTGCCTAGGAAACCGCCTAGTTTGCCTCGTGGGCGAGGTGGCCCTGCTTGTGACACTTATTTATCTGAAAGAAGTACCGTGAAGGTGTTTGGGAAAGGTGGAGGTGTTGTCAGACATACGGGACAAGAAAGGGAAACGTGTGGAGAGGTTTTTATTTTACTTTTTGAGAGGTCGGCCAGTCTTACGGCTGCTAGAGATGATTGGCGTTGGAAAATTAGCAGCCATTTGGGGAACAAACGGCAGAAAAAATATGAATTTGGCCTTTGAAGTGTGGCAAACTTGAGTCGGCCTTTTGTCTCCAAAACTCATGGCCAGCCAAAGTTAGTCCTTTGACTGGGGACCTGTTGTTTCCCGTGCTTGACCTGGGTGTGAAAGCTACTCAGCAGCCGCTGTCATCACAGTGACCCATGGAAAGCCGGTTTGGTGTAGCAATTAAGGGAGGAGTGATTCCCCACTCCTCCTCCACTTGCAGCCAGCTGGGTGACCTTGGATAATTCACAGTTCTCTCAGAGCTGTTCTCTCAAGAGCAGTTCTCTCAGAGCTCTCTCAGCCCCACTTGCCTCACAGGGTGTCTGTTGTGGGGATGGGAAGGGGAGGAGATTGGAAGCTGCTCTGAGACTCCCAAGTGTATAAATCATCATCTTCCTCCTCTTCGTCCTCTTCTTCTTCCTCTACAGTTTTGTATAGTGGTTAAGCGTGTGAACTCTTATCTGCGAGATCCGAGTTTGATTCCCCACTCCTCCCCTTGCAGCTGCTGGAATGGCCTGGGGTCAGCCATAGCTCTGGCAGAGCTGTCCTTGTGAGACCCAGTTTGATGTAGTGGTTAAGTGTGCAGACTCTTATCTGGGAGAACCAGGTTGGATTCCCCACTCCTCCACTTACAGCTGCTGGAATGGCCTTGGGTCAGCCATAGCTCTGGCAGAACTGACCTTGTGAGAGCCAGTTTGGTGTAGTGGTTAAGTGTGCGGACTTTTACCTGGAAGAACCGGGTTGGATTCCCCACTCCTCCACTTACAGCTGCTGGAATGGCCTTGGGTTAGCCATAGCTCTCACAGGAGTTGTCCTTGAAAGGGCAGCTCCTGTGAGAGCTCTCTCAGCCCCACCCACCTCACAGGGTGTCTATTGTGGGGGGAGAAGATACAGGAGATTGTAATCTGCTCTGAGTCTCTGATTCAGAGGGAAGAGTGGGTTATACATCTGCGGTCTTCTTTTTCTCCCTCTTTTTCTCCTTCTGCTTCTCCTCCTCCCTCCTCCCTCCCCCATAGTAGATCCTTCAGTTTGCATCCTGTCTATGAGAACTGAACTCGCTGGTGTTTCCTCATGGCTTCCTTTTTCTTTCTTTCTTTTTTTCTTTTTTTTAAGCGCCTGTGTCTCAATGGGAGTTCTGGACAGGAAATTATCATCAGCACGGGTCTGGAGACAGTCGAAGCCTTGGCCTTTGAACCCATCAGTCAGCTGCTGTACTGGGTGAATGCTGGTATCCCGAAGATTGAGGTATGCCTTGGCACGGCCAGGACGCCCCATTGTTGAGAAGCAATACCATTGAATTTGCTGCCAGAGGACGTCGTGATGGCCGCAGGAATAAACAACTTGAAAAGGGGATTAGATTGATTCATGGAGGATAAGTCTGTCAGTGGCACTTGGCAAAGATGCTGAGGGGAACCTCCGCTCTCACAGGCACTAATCCTCTGTATCCCAGAGCCAGGAGGCAACATCAGGGGAAGAACCAGTTTGGGGTAGTGGTTAAGTGTGCGGACTCTTTTCTGGAAGAACCGGGTTTGATTCCCCACTCCTCCACTTGCACCTGCTGGAATGCCCTTGGGTCAGCCATAGCTCGAGCAGAGGTTGTCCTTGAAAGGGCAGCTGCTGTGAGAGCCCTCTCCAGCCCCACCCACCTCACAGGGTGTCTGCTGTGGGGGAGGAAGATAAAGGAGATTGTAAGCCACTCAGCGTCTCTGATTCACAGAGAAGGGCGGGGTATAAAACTGCAGTTGTCGTCGTCTTCTCCTGAGGCCGCCATTTTGTGACCCCCACATTGTGGCTGTTCTCAGCATGCTGGGCCAGAATTCCAAAAGGTGCCCACAGGCTCAGAAACATTGGGGATCCTTTGAGTAGGTGATATTGACAATGATGGACTACTGATCTGATTCAACGCAAGGCAGTTTCATGAGTAATGATCGGTCTTTACCGCTGCACCACTCTCTGCATTATATGTGTTGGTTGGTTCTTTGTTGGTTGTCCAGAGGAACTAGCTGACCGCTTTCCGAGACAGGATGCTAGACTAGATGGACCATTAATCTGATCCAGCAGGGCTCTTCTTTACGTTCTTATGATCTGGCTTCTGTACCATTAGAAGTACAGGATAAGGCAAAAGGGATTTGAAGCAAAAACAGTTATCTGAAGCGGTTCTTTTCATGAACCCGCAAGCGAGTTGACCTGGAAACTTTCACAGGGGCCAGTCACTTGATCTATTTTTGGCCTGTGGGGTTAAAAAGGCTGACTTGGCTGGTAGAGCTGGTCTCCCTGTAGTTCCCTCCTTTGACCCGAGTTGGGTGTGAATCCTCACAAGACATTTTTCAAATGCTTTTATTTGTTCGTTCATTCATTCGTTCATTTGTTTGGTCGGTCAATTTATATTCTGCCCTTTCCCAGACGGGCTCAGGGCGGATCACATTGAAGTAAAACCGGTCACATACAATAAAACCAATAAATACAATTAAAACAGCATTCTATAACAAAGGCAGGCGGGTGGGCACATAATGCAAATTGAGGTATAATTATTCAGTGGCCCAGATATAGTAGTTCAGATGATAGATCACATGCTGGCTGGGGCTGATGGGAGTTGTAGGCAAAAAAGCATCTGGAGAGCTACCGTTGGCCACCCCTGGTATAGGCAAGAAAGTAAAGTTTCTGTTCCCTGTCATAATACGTTTCTGTCATAATACGTTTGGAAACTCCACGCCATTTTAGTCTGAGTTCAAGGAGTTGAGGACTTTCAGCTCCGGCTAGCCATGATAGCGAAATGAAGCTTCCTGGCATAAATACACCCTCTCTCTGAATACCGAAGGGAAGGGATTTAATTTTAATTTAATTTTCCAATTTATACCCCACCCTATCCCGCAAGCGGGCTCTGGGCGGTTTACAACATGAAAACGACGTTAAAATAAATCGCTTCAAAACACCACCTCCACAAAAATATCAATCCGATTCGGGAGCAGCAGTCAGAACAGCGACCCATCCAACATCGTGTAGTCTGGAAGCTTTCAACACAGCTTGTGCACCTTGATGGTAAGGTGCTGGATGCTGGGAAAGCGATGGCTTCATAGGACGCTCGCTGGATCAAGTAAAAGCCTAGTGGGAGAGCTCTTTCTTACAGGCCCTGTGGAACTTGGATAAGTCCCACAGGGCCTGGATCTCCAGTGGGAGCTCATTCCACCAGGTAGGGGCCCGCACCGAAAAGGCCCTGGCCCTCATTGTAAAGGCCTTAAAGATAAACCTATAGGGCAGGGGTGGCCAAACTGTGGCTCGGGAGCCACATGTTGCTCTTGCACACATATTGTGTGGCTCTTGAAGCCCCCCCCCCCCTGCCTCTTTGACTGGCTTGGAGAAGGCATTAGTCTCTTTAAAACACTTCTCCAAGCAAGCCGGTGGCTTGGAGAATGCATTTAAAGTTTCCTTCTTTCCACCCCCCTCTCTCTCTCTCCCTGTCTTGCGGCTCTCAAACACCTGATGTTCACGTTTTGCGGCTCTCAAACATCTGACGTTTATTCCGTGTGGATCTTACATTAAGCAAGTTTGGCCACCCCTGCTATAGGGCAAGGCTCTCGCTACCGGATTCTGGTTTGAGAGCTTCCAGACGCCAGATAGCTAGACAAGGAAGACCTTGGACTGATTCAGGAGGGGAATTTAAGTCCTCCCTCCTATAAATTGTGCTTGCGTGCACGGATAGATTTAGTTACTCCACCGTGTTCCTGCAGAAAGGCTTCATCTGTCTGCCCGCAGAATGGGAACAGTGCCATGCGTTGTACAGCAGCAGGCAAATTACACCTCGTGCGCAGTCCTCCCCAGCACATTTATGAACTCGCTCTGTGGGCTGATGTTGGTTTATGTAAAACCGCCTGGCTGCTTCCTGGTAACAAAAGCCCGTTTGCTCTAATAAGGTTTGGTTTGCAAGCGACTGGCAAGCTGAATAAATGAATGGATCCATCAAAGTTGTTTGCAGGAAGCAATTTCCTGAGCTTTTAGGAAAGCCCATTTGTTTGGTTTTTGGAAGGCAGTATTGCTGGTGGTCTATTACAGCAGTACAGGGAGTTTTGCTCCATAAAAGGGTACTTGCCTGCTTTGTGAGTTCGATTCCACCCCATCCCCATGTCTGGTTGGAACTGCAGGGAACTGGATCTTACCTGGAAGCAGGGTTTTTTTGAGCAGGAACACAAAGGAATGTAGTTCCAGCTGGCTTGGCATCTGTGGGGTGTGGCCTAATATGCAAATAATTTCCTGCTGGGCTTTCCCTGTGTGAAACCATGGTGACACTAGGGAGTGTGGCCTAATATGCATAAGTACCTGCTGGACTTTTTCCTACCAAAAAAAAAAGCCCTGTGTGGAACAATGGTGACATCAGGGGGTGTGGCCTAATATCCAAATGAGTTCCTGCTGGACTCTTTCCTACCCCAAAAAAGCCCTGTGTGGAACAATGATGACATCAGGGAGAGTGCCCGGAAGGCAGCCTTCTTATTGGGGACTCTGCCCTCCCACGGCAGGAGGGAGACTCGAGCAGCACAAATCATCGTTTTCGTTTGCTCATACTCATCTTTCCCTACTTTTTGGTGTTTGTTCTAGGTTGCCAACCCTGACGGAGACTTAAGACTGACAATTTTGAATTCCTCTGTGCTGGAGCGGCCCCGAGCCTTGACTTTGCTGCCTAAAGAAGGGTGAGGGGATGCCAAATGTACTGCCAATTTGGTCAGTAAGCCTTGTACCTGGGAAACTAGGCTTAATATGCACATTAAAAACATAAAAAAGCAAATTGCATAGCAGAAGAACTCCAGACAGCAATTAATTCAAAAAAAGAAGAAGAAAGAAGGAACACCCTTTTGAAAATAAGTGTTCACTTTCTGCAAGAGGAAATGGAGTTTTAAGGCTCCCAAGTAGTATTTTATTTTTATTTTAAGACATTTACCCTGCCTTCCTACTGGAATAGCAAGGCAAAAGTTTTAAAAACAACTAGGACAATGCAAGCATTTAAAACATAAAAAACAGCATATCAGGTAGCAGAAAAACTCCGACCAGCAATAAAACAACAAGCAGTAGCAGCAAAAATGAGCATTCAGAACAGACAATCACAAAGATACACAGACCCAGCAATCTTCACAATCAAGCTGTTTATCAGATTTGGTCTGAGTAAGGATGCCAGGCCTGTACTACATCTGACCTAGCAGGATGAGGACATCTTGCCCACCATATTTTGTGGTCCACTGTTTGCGCGGGGGGTGGGGCGGGGCCGGGTATGTGTGATTTTCAACCTGGTTTGTTTTCTTCGTTCTAAGCAACATGTTTTTCTGGCTTGCATTCTCAGGTTGATGTTTTGGACCGACTGGGGGGATTCCAGGCCCGGTATTTATCGAAGCGAGATGGATGGCTCTTCGGCCACCTGCATCGTTTTCGAGGGGGTGAGGTGGCCTAACGGCATCTCTGTGGACGACCGCTGGATCTACTGGACCGAAGCTTACATGGACAGGATTGAGCGAATCGATTTCAACGGCATGCAGAGATCGGTGATCTTGGATAGCCTCCCTCATCCCTACGCCATTGCCGTTTTCAAGGTACTGAGAGGGATATCTGGACTTTTGTGAGTCTTTACATTAACCTATGGCAGGGATCCCTCATGTGCCTGTGGGTAGCTGCCACCACAGCACGAGGATCTTCACTGTGTGCTTGAAGATAAGCCGTGGCAGCCATTTTGTGTCTGGCTCCTCCCCCTTTGGCAGCCATTTTGTGACTGTGCCCACCACACTGTGTCAGAATTCCAAAGGTGCCTGCAGGTTCAAAGAAGTTGGAGGACCCTTGACCTGTGGTGTTCTCTTCCAAATCAAAGCCCATTGGGTAATTTACTAGAGCAGGGGTGGTCAAACACCCAAATTAGGGGACACCAGAGAAGACAGGTTTTTTGAAGAGGCGACAATGCAAGCATTAAAAACATAAAAAACAGCATATCAGGTAGCAGAAAAACTCCAACCAGCAATAAAACAACAAGCAGTAGCAGCAAAAATGAGCATTCAGAACAGACAATCACAAAGTTACACAGACCCAGCAATCTAGTGTGCAGCAATCTGGTGTGCTGGTGTGCAGCAACGAGGTAGTTGGCAGCAATGCATGTTAGTTTGTATTTGTGTTATGGTATACGAGGACTACCCTGACCTGGATGGCCCAGACTAGTCAAATCTCATCAGAATTCAGAAGCTAAGCAAGATTGGATCTGGTCTGTACTTGGATGGGAGTCTACCAAGGAAGACCAGGACTGCTATTCGGAGGCAGACAATGGCAAACTACCTCTGTTTGTCTCTTGTTTCCAAAATCCTAATTCAGGGGTGTCAAATGTGCAGCCCAGTGGCTGGAACAGGCCCCCGGAGACCTCTTATCAGGCCCCTGAGCAGCTCACTGTCATCTGTTTCCTTCTCCCTCTCTCTTGCTTCCTTCTGCATCACGGCTTGCTTTGCCAGGCTTGCTCAATAGGACAGGAGCTACAGAGCAAAGCCTCTGTTTTCTCCATTGGCTGACCAGCACATGAAGCAACTTATGTACAAAAGCTTGCAATGCCTAGCCATTTCATGTTTTTCCCCTGGTCTTAGGCTCAATGCATTGACCATGTGATTTCTGTAACGAATATTAATAAGATAAAAAGTTGGTTTGCAACTTACGGACATGTACCTGAACAACACCCTGAATAGTATACTCAAAATAGCTACAGCACAGATATTGTCTCCAGATTCTGATGCAATAATTCAAACCAAGAGGTGTCAGTTATCAGAAACTGTGAAATAAACAAAATATTGCAAGAATGCTAATTTTTTAAGCATTTTTTAAGTTTTTTAAAAATTTTGAATTGTGTTTCTCTGTGTCTTTTATAAATTTTATATCTCTACTATCTCTGGCATTATATTTAATGACACGCATGGCCCGTCCAACGAAGTCTCATTTATGTCAGATCTGGTTGTCATAAAAAATGAGTTCAGTGCCCCTGCCTTAAGGGGTCTCTATAAGTTGCCTGTGTCTTGAGAGCACTTTACACAAACAAGGGGAAGGATAAGGGGGGGGTTTCACACTGAAGATCTACAGCGAGAGTCGTGACGGCACTTTTTTACCACTAAACAAATTATGCTTACATCAGATCTGTCCAAGTAGTTAGCTGTGTTGGTCTGAAGTAGTAGAACAAAATAGGAGTCAAGTTGCTCCTTTAAGACCGACTTAGTTTTATTCAGAACGTAAGCTTTCGTGTACTCTCTAAGCACGCTTCATCAGAAGAGGAATCCGGTACAGTGAGCAAAGCCACGCGTAGCTCGTCGTCAGTGGCTCAGAATGCAAACTGGTACAAATTTAAGAACCAATGACAGTATAGTAAAATTATCTGGTAGGGAGCGGTTTAGAATGCAAAATGGTAAAAAAAAAATTAAGATTCAATGACAGTAGTAAAACTAAGGAATAGAGCAAACCTTTGATCTGAGTAGCATGAGCATGCAAAAGCCATAAAACAGTTATATGTCAAAATGTGAGAGTGTCTGTTAATGACTATATTGTATTAAGGCCGGGTCAAAAGGAAGGTATTTATATCTCAGAAGATTTCCCATCCAACTAATTTACCTTTTAACTTGTAACATACATATAGTTGGCCATAGAAAAAAAAAAGAATACAGTAAAATATAATGGATATGGAAATTGCATATACTTAACCCATTTCCATTATATTTTATTATATTCTTTTTTTTCTATGGCAAATTAGAATGATGTTTACATGTTAAAAAGTAAATTAGGTGGACAAGAACATCACTATCCAATGCATTTCTCTTTTAGCTGTATTGACACACTCAAGCAGGGATATTGGCTGTTTATCCCATTACACATGTCAGGGGTGGCCAACGGTAGCTCTCCAGATGTTTTTTGCCTACAACTCATATGAACATATGAAGCTGCCTTATACTGAATCAGACCCCTGGTCCATCAAAGTCAGTATTGTCTTCTCAGACTGGCAGCGGCTCTCCAGGGTCTCAAGCTGAAGATTTTCACACCTATTTGCCTGGACCCTTTTTTGGAGATGCCAGGGATTGAACCGGGGACCTTCTGCTTCCCAAGCAGGTGCTCTACCACTGAGCCACCGTTCCTCCCATCAGCCCTAGCCATTGGTCTGGGGCTGATGGGAGTTGTAGGCAAAAAAAACACCTGGAGAGCTACCGTTGGCCACCCCTGACATATACAGAACCCAACTCCCACTAATTTTGATGTATTTTTCTCCTAAGGCAAACTAGATGTATGTTACATGTTAAAAGGTAAATTAGTTGGATGGGAAATCTTCTGAGATATAAATATCTTCCTTTGACCCGGGCTTAATACAATACAGTCATTAACAGGCACTCTCACATTTTGACATATAACTGTTTTATGGCTTTTGCATGTTCGTGCTACTCAGATGAAAGGTTTGCTCAATTTGTTAATTTTACTATTCTGTCATTGAATCTTAAATTTTTTTACCATTCTAAACCGCTCCCTACCAGATAATTTTACTATACTGTCATTGGTTCATAAATTTGTACCAGTTTGCATTCTGAGCCACTGACTACCAGCTACGCGTGGCTTTGCTCACTGTACCGGCTTCCTCTTCTGATGAAGCGTGCTTAGAGAGTACACGAAAGCTTACGTTCTGAATAAAAACTAAGTCGGTCTTAAAGGTGCAACTTGACTCCTATTTTGTTTTACATCAGATCTGACCATTACACGTGACATTGGCAGCCCTGCATTAGAAGTAACTGCGAATCTTCCACAGGCCACTAGAGCCTTCCTTTGGGTAGGGGCAGACGGTAGCCGCGCAATTCACCAAGACGTTCCTTTGAAGACGTCTCATCATTCTGAGCACGGCGACTAACCGACAATTTTAAAAGCGGCCGCTGAAGTCAGAGCGAACTAATCTTCCCTGAGGCAATTGCAGAAAGACTTTAATATATGCCTGAGCCCCCGTAACATTTATCTAGTTTCCATATCCCCTCGGGCTGCCAGCATTCAAATGCAGGTTAAGGGGTTGCCCCTAGCAACTAATAAGGGATGTGATGTCCTTGTGTGCAAAATCAGAACTTCATCAGGAACAGAAGTTTTAATGCCTGGTTTTCTGCTCAGGGGATTTCAAAGTGCAGTTATGCTGCACTTCTTGTTGTGGGACGGTAGCTCAGTGGTAGAGCATCAGCTTGGGAAGCAGAAGGTCCCAGATGCAATCCCTGGCATCTCCAAAAAAGGGTCCAGGCAAATAGGTGTGAAAAACCTCAGCTTGAGACCCTGGAGAGTCATGAAGGGGGCTGTGGCTCAGTGGTAGAGCATCTGCTTGGGAAGCAGAAGGTCCCAGGTTCAATCCCTGGCATCTCCAAAAAAGAGTCCAGGTAAATAGGTGTGAAAAACCTCAGCTTGAGACCCTGGAGAGTCATGAAGGGGGCTGTGGCTCAGTGGTAGAGCATCTGCTTGGGAAGCAGAAGGTCCCAGGTTCAATCCCTGGCATCTCCAAAAAAGAGTCCAGGTAAATAGGTGTGAAAAACCTCAGCTTGAGACCCTGGAGAGTCATGAAGGGGGCTGTGGCTCAGTGGTAGAGCATCTGCTTGGGAAGCAGAAGGTCCCAGGTTCAATCCCTGGCATCTCCAAAAAAGGGTCCAGGCAAATAGGTGTGAAAAACCTCAGCTTGAGACCCTGGAGAGCCGCTGCCAGTCTGAGAAGACAATACTGACTTTGATGGACCAAGGGTCTGATTCAGTATAAGGCAGCTTCATATGTTCATATATATATGTCTCCTTTTTTTTTTTTTTAAAGTTATACCTTCACCTCCTTGATTTCTAAATCAGGTTTTAAGTTGAGAGAAGGGGCAGCCTCAGTTTGAGCTGGTTCAGGTCTCACTTCCGCCACTGATTCCCTTGATGGCCGCAAGCAAACTGCGGTTCTCACCCTTTACGCCCTGCCCGCAAAATGGGACAGATGATAGCGACTTGACTTGCAGAGTCGTTGTAAGCGTTTCAACAAGAAAAAAGTATGTTCGGTGCTCTAAATGTTTGATACGAATTAAATAAACGCTAGTCTGATCTCGTCAGATCTCGGATGCCTAGCCGAGTCAGTCCTGGTTAGTATTTTGATGGGTGACCACCAAGGAAGTCCAGAGTTGCTTTGCAGAGACAGGCAACTGCAAACCGCTCTGAACATCTCTGGCTTTGAAGACCCAATGGAGTTGTCATAAGTCGGCTGTCATTTCATGCCCCCCCCCCCAAAAAAAAAGCAAAAAAGAGAAGGAAGGCATCATTACACACACACATGGGTGGGTAGATAGATAGAGAGAGAGACAGAGACAGAGAGAGACAGACAGACAGACAAGATAGATCCAGCCAGCCAGCCAGTTTTTGTAGTGGTTAGTGTGTGGACTCTTATCTGGGAGAACCGTGTTTGATTCCCCACTCCTCTACTTGTAGCTGCTGGAATGGCCTTAGGTCAGCCATAGCTCTTGCAGGAGTCGTCCTTGAAAGGGCAGCTGCTGCAAGATCTCTCTCAGCCTTATCTACCTCACAGGGTATGTCTGTTGTGTGTGTGTATGTGGGAGGTAGGTAAAGGAAGAAGAAGAAGAAGATATTGGATTTATATCCCGCCCTCCACTCTGAAGAGTCTCAGAGCGGCTCACAATCTCCTTTACCTTCCTCCCCCACAACAGACACCCTGTGAGGTGGGTGGGGCTGCAGGGGGCTCTCACAGCAGCTGCCCTTTCAAGGACAAACCTCTGCCAGAGCTATGGCTGACCCAAGGCCATGCTAGCAGGTACAAGTGGAGGAGTGGGGAATCAAGTCCACACACTTAACCACTACACCAGATTGGCTCTCCAGAGACTGGCTCTCCAAGAGATTGTGACCGCTCTGAGACTCTGAGATTCAGAGTATAGGGCAGTATATAAATCCAATATCTTCATCTTCTTCTAGATAGAGGGATGGAGAGATAGAGAGAGATGTATATTGATTGAGAGAGAGATGTATATAGATAGACAGATAGGCAGGCAGGCACACAGACACATATACACCACAAACACACACACGTTGATGCCTTTCTCTTTTATATATGTATGCTATTTATTTCTGTCAGTGACAACATTAACTTTAATAAATGCATATGTTTAAAGGATATTTAGTTTGCGTCCCCCCCCCCCCCTCCCCGAGCTACCTATACTTGCAGTTCCCAAAATATTACTGCTAAAAGATGAGAGGTTTGCTTTTCAGAATGAGATCTACTGGAACGATTGGTCTCAGCTGAGCATATTCAGAGCCTCCAAATACAGCGGATCCAGAATGGAGATTTTGGTTGGCCACCTCACCGGGGTGATGGACATGAAAATCTTCTACCGAGGAAAGACGGCAGGTATTCCTGGGACCGTGTTCTGATTTGTTCTGCTTGTTTTGTATTTGGATAACTCCTTGGAACAATAAGGAAGAGCAGAAAAACGGGGGTGCTGCATTCTTGGTGCCAGATCTCTTATTTCAGGGTAGAAAATCAACGTGGTCTGCACATCTTGGTTGGGGGTGGGCAGACAAGAGATTAAAACTGTTGTGACCAGTGTGGAGTCATTAGCTCTGGGTTGTGAAATTCGTGGAGACTCCGGGATGGAGCTCGGGGAGGAAAAATACAATGCCATAGAGTCCACCCTCCAGAGCCATCATTTTCTCCAGGGGCACTGATCTCTGTAGTCTGGAGATGGATTGTAATCCTGGGAGATCGTCCAGTCCCACCTGGAGGGTGGCAACTCTAACTGTTACGCTTGCTATAGATCCAAAGGAGTTAACCGTGTTAGTCTGCTGCTGCAAAATGGTAAAGAGTCCAGTAGCACCTTTCAGGCTGACAAATTTTTGTGTAGCCTAAATTTTCAAGAAACGCACCTCTCTTCGTCAGATGCATCTGACGAAGAGAGCTGTGTTTCTCGAAAGCCTATGCGATGCTAAAATTTGCTAGCCTTAAAGGTGCTACTGGCCTTGTTACTGTTTTGCTTGCTGAAAATGTCTGGAAGATTGAAATGACAGGGCTATCCAGCTGGGGAGGCGGACTTGAAAGATGTAACTCCTGAAGTCCCAGACTGAGTCAGAGCTGTGATTAAAGCCAGTCTTGTCTTCTCCAAATGGCAGTGGCTTTCCAGGAGCTGAGGTGGAGATCTTGCCCCATAGCCACTCCTGATCCTTTAAACTGGAGATGCCGGGGATTGAACCAGGGACCTTCTGCTTGCGAAACAGACACCGTACCACTCAGCCACAATTTACACCTTGTACCCTGCCGTTGACCGTTCCCCCACCTTCTCCTGACAGGGCAGAACGCTTGTAGTGCCAGGCCCTGCAGCCTGTTGTGCCTCCCGAAATCCAACAACAGCCGAAGTTGCAAATGCCCTGAGGGAGTTTCTGGGCATTTGCTCTCCTCAGGGGAGATGAAGTGCGATTGCCCACCTGGGTATCTTTTGAAAAACAACACCTGCGTAAAGGAAGGTAAGGAGGAGCACACACTTGCCTGGGCCTTCACAGTACTCTACAGTTAATCACCATCAAACCGTAGCTATAAGAGAAGCCATGTTGGATCAGGCCAATGGCCCATCCAGTCCAACACTCTGCGTCACATAAGAACATAAGAGAAGCCATGTTGGATCAGGCCAATGGCCCATCCAGTCCAACACTCTGTGTCACATAAGAACAGAAGAGAAGCCATGTTGGATCAAACCAATGGCCCATCCAGTCCAACACTCTGTGTCACATAAGAACATAAGAGAAGCCATGTTGGATCCGGCCAATGGCCCATCCAGTCCAACACTCCTTTGCATATGCGGCCACACCTCCCGATGTCACCATTGTTTCGCTTGGGGCTTTTTTGGTAGAAAAAGCCCAGCAGGAATTCATTTGCATATTAGGCCACTCCCATTGATGCCAAGCTAGCCGGAACTGCGTTCCTGTGCGTTCCTGCTCAAAAAAAGCCCTGGATATAGATAAGTTGATGTGGTCTGTTGCCTTGGACCCTGACTGTACCTTCTTTAAAATTCTTCTTTTGCCTCTGCTTGGATTCTCGCTCACCTGACTGCCGCATCTCAGAAAACACCTGTCTCTCCAACCAGTATAGATGCTCGAATGGGAATTGCATCAACAGCATTTGGCAGTGCGACAACGACAACGACTGCGGGGATATGAGTGACGAGAAGAACTGCCGTACGTTACCTGGTTGCTTTTCTCTAGACTCGCCAATGTACACGACAGAGAGTAACGCATGCCAAACAGAGAAGTACCATATTTTTCGCACCATAAGGCGCTCCGGACGATAGGACGCACCTTCCTCCTGGGGGGCGATCCGCTGTCTCTGCCTCCGATCCGGCGCTTCCCCCGCACCTGCCTGCCTGGCTCCAGCTTCTTCCAGCAAGCGTGGGATCGCTCCACATGGCCCCACCGCAAACCCAGCACTTTGCGAGCGCCGGCTGCGGAGGGGGCAGCGTGCTTCCTCCTTGCCTGTGTGCCTGGCTTCAGCTGTGATGCTTAAAGCAAGCGCTGGGATCGCGCCCTCCGCCCTCCGATCCCAGCGCTTGCTTTAAGCATCAGAGGTGGAGCCAGGCAGACAGACAAGGAGGAAACACGCTGCCCCCTCCGCAGCTGGCGCTCGTGAAGCGCTGGGTTTGCGGTGGGGCCACGTGGAGCGATCCCACACTTGCTGGAAGAAGGTGGAGCCAGGCAGGCGCGGGGGAAGCGCCAGATCAGAGGCAGCGGATCGCCCCCCCGAAAGGTACGTACCTTCGCTCCATAAGACGCACACACTTCCCCCCCCCCCACTTTTTTTGGGGGGGGGGAAGTGCGTCTTATGGTCCGAAAAATACGGTACTTGCCCTGAGGAGCGTACAATGTGAATTTCCAACAGAGAAATGGAAGGGAGATGTGGAAGGAGATACATGCGCCTATATTAAGTTGTGCACCTTTAAGCTTGGTATGATCTGTTAGGGATGAAGAGGAATGGGTTGAGCTGGAAGTTCCACAAGAAACTTGCTTGTGAGAAGGGGTTTAACAATAGAGAGAGTCAGGGGTCGTTTTGTAGAAAAGCACGTGGTGGAGCTCATCCAGAGATTGCTATGCGGCTGCACATACTATTCAGTGGACAAGGTGGGACCGAGGAGGGGGAACCGTCAAAAAGGTTCACGAGCTGCACTCCTATGAGCTCCTGCTGAATTCAATGCCTGCAGAGAGTAATACCTTAGGGTTGGCCAACAGTAGCTCTCCAGATGTTTTTTGCCTACAACTCCCATCAGCCCCAGTCAGCATGGCCAATGGTGCATCCATTGGGGCCCTGAGATTTTTAAAATCCTGGGTCTGCAGCACCACTGTCCTGAGAAGACTTTTTTTACAAGATTATGATTGATGTAGGGAAGTCACTACAGATAACGGTGCCCTCAAGTTCTGATCCAGAAGCAGCGTTCGTTGCTTGTCAGATCAGGAAACGTGTCACCTATCTCCTCTGTGGGTTTCTTTGAAATAAGGCTGCTGGTGTCTCAAGATCAGATGATTCCAGCCTGAACGAAATCGCTCTCTTTCCTCCCCATGATAGCAACAACGATATGTGATGTCGACACTCAGTTCCGCTGCCATGGCTCGGGGACTTGTGTCCCGTTGTCCTATAAGTGCGACCTGGAGGATGATTGCGGTGACAACAGTGATGAAAATCACTGCGGTAAGTCTGGCCACAAAGTTGTTCTTAGGCGTCTTTACACGTGCTAAATTCTCTACACTCCTCCATTCCGTGCACCCATGTGGCATTGGCTTACACTAAATCGGTCCTGTGGTCTATCAAGGACAGTGTTGTTGATTCAGATTAGCTGCGGCTCTGGCAGAAGTCTTTGACATGGCCTGTTACTCCCTGATCCTTAAGTAAAGGTGCCAGGGATTGAACTTGGAACCAGGCCTGTAGCTACAGGGGACCCGAGAGGGGCCCGGCCACCCTATTCAACCCCCCCCTCCTTCTGTAGGGTCCCTCTATTGGAGAGCGAGGGAGGGAGAGAGCAACAGCGACAGCAAGGGAGGAAAGTGAGACAGAAAAAGCAACGGTGAAGGGGAGAGAGAGGGAGCGCAACAGCTACAGGGAGGGGGGAAAGTGAAACAGAAAGAGCAGCAGTGAAGGGGAGAGAGCGCGCAACAGCGACAGGGAGGGGGAAAGCAAGACAGAAAGAGCAGCAGTGAAGGGGAGAGAGAGCGCAACAGCGACGGGGAAAGTGAGACAGAGCAACAGCGAGAGGCGAGAGAGAGAGCACAACAGCGACAGCGAGGGGGGAAGCGAGAGAGCGACAGTGAGAGAGAGATAGCAGCCGTGCGAAAGAGAGTGGGAGAGAGAGCTGGGGCTGACCTCTGGCGGGAAGAAGCAGCCAAGCCCCATGGCCCCCCCCACACCAATTTTTTAATCTCCCAGGCCCCTCCACCCAACATTTTCAGGCTTCAGGCCTGCTTGGAACCTCCTGCAGTCCAAACAGGAGCTGTACCATTGAGCCACGGCCTCTCCCCAAGAAATAAGGAACACTTGTATGTCTGAGTTGCCGTGCTTACAGTATTGGCTGTGCAGTTTTGTGTTTTTGTATTAAAGTAGAAGTATAGGAAATGGGGGAAAGTGTAGATGACTGGGGAAGTCAATGGCAAACCACCCCGTAAAAAAAGTCTTCCGTGAAGACGTTGTGATGCGATGTCACCCCAGAGTCGAAAATGACTGGTGCTTGCACAGGGGGACTACCTTTACCTTTTTATAGGAAATGAGGACCAGGAAAAAGCAGATAACCTTGCAGGGTTATAACACTTCTGCTTAGGGGTACAATATGACCCCTACAGATTCTCATATGTTTGGTGCAGACCATGGTCTACTCAAGCAGGATCCAGTCTTCTGTCCTGGCAGTCATTTCAGATGACACCATAGGACAGGGGTGGCCAAACTTGCTTAACGTAAGAGCCACATAGAATAAATGTCAGATGTTTGAAGAAGAGTCTCAGAGCGGCTCACAATCTCCTTTACCTTCCTCCCCCACAACAAACACCCTGTGAGGTGGGTGGGGCTGGAGGGGGTTCTCACAGCAGCTGCCCTTTCAAGGACACCCTCTGCCAGAGCTATGGCTGACCCAAGGCCATGCTAGCAGGTGCAAGTGGAGGAGGGGGGAATCAAACCCGGTTCTCCCAGATAAGAGTCCGCACACTTAACCACTACACCAAACTGGCTCTCCAAACTGGTTTGAGAGCCGCAAGACACGAATGTCAGATGTTTTGAGAGCTGCAAGGAAGGAAGGAAGGAAAATAGATGGGGGAAGGAGAGATGGAAAGGAAGCAACTTTAAATGCATTCTCTAAGCTGCCGGCTGGCTTGGCTTCAAGAAGTGGTTTAAAGAAAGAAACACCTTCTTCAAGCCAGCAGAAGGTAGGGTTTTGAGTACTGCACAATATCTGTGAAAGAGCCACATGTGGTTCCCGAGCCACAGTTTGGCCACCCCTGGCATAGATCCTTGTGTTGTGATGGCAGCTGCTGTTGAAGCAACATTCTAAAAAATCTGCACAGTCACTACATGGTTAAAAATCTGCTCCATCAGTCAGATTTCCAGTGGGCCTATTAGAAGCCTTGCTGGGCAAAACCCTCCGCTGGCCCTGCCCATTTTCTAAAAACACCTGGTGGGCCCCATTAAAGGTATCGGTGGGCATCACGTTTAAGAGATTTAAAACTCTGAGGAACAATTTTCCAAGGTTCTATAACATTTTCCAAATGGCAGTCAGTTGGAACACTAGAAAACAGCAGATGATCATAGAATTATAGGGTTGGAAGGGACCTTCAGGGTCATCTAGCCCAACCCCTTGCACAGTGGTGGGATTTCTCTTCATTTGTACCGCTTCTGGAATAAAGTAGACATGTGAAGCGGAGAAGATCCCAAAGCAATCTAGATTTCCTAATTCAGGGGTGGCCAAACTTGCTTAAGGTAAGAGCCACACAGAATAAACATCAGGTGTTTGAGAGCCGCAAGACATGAATGTCTGATGTTTGAGAGCCACAAGGTAGGCAGGCAGGAAAGAAGGCAAATAGATGAGAAAGGGAGGGAGAAGTGGAAAGAAAGCAAACTTAAAATGTATTCTCCAAGCTGGAGTGTGGGGGGTAGTAGGGGCTTTGAGAGCCACAGCTTGGCCATCCCTGTCCTAACTCCTTGTAATCCATGCGAGGGAAGCAGTCAGTTACTAGATAAGGGGTGGCCAAACTGTGGCTCGGGAGCCACATGTGGCTCTTTCACTGTCTCATCAGCCAGCTTGGAGAAGGCATTTGTCTCTTTAAATCACTTCTCTAAGCCAAGCCTGCCAGCAGCTTGGAGCTTTGAGAGCCATGCAACATTTAAAGCTGCTTTCTTTCCACCTCTTCCTCTCTCCCCATCTATGTATCTTCCTTCCTTCCTTCCTTCCTTCCTTCCTTCCTTCCTTCCTTCCTTCCTTCCTTCCTTCCTTCCCTCCCACCCTCCTCCCACCCTCCTTCCTGCCTTCTCTCCCTCCCTCCTTCCTGCCTTCCCTTCCTCCCTTCCTTCCTTCCCTCCCTCCCTCCTCCCACCCTCCTTCCTGCCTTCTCTCCCTCCCTCCCTCCTTCCTGCCTTCCCTCCCTCCCTCCTTCCTTCCTGCCTTCCCTCCTTTCCCTCCCTCCTCCCACCCTCCTTCCTTCCTTCCTCCCTCCCTCCCGCCTGCCTTCCCTCCCTCCCTCCCTGCCTTCTTGTCCTCCTTCCTTCCTTCCTTCCTTCCTTCCTTCCTTCCTTCCTTCCTTCCTTCCTTCCTTCCTTCCTTCCTTCCTTCCTTCCTTCCTTCCTTCCCTCCTCCCACCCTCCTTCCTTCCTGCCTTCCCTCCCTCCTCCCACCCTCCTTCCTGCCTTCCCTCCCTCCCTCCTTCCTGCCTTCCCTCCCTCCTTCCTGCCTTCCCTCCCTCCCTCCTTCCTTCCTTCCTGCCTTCCCTCCCTCCTACCTTCCTTCCTGCCTTTTCTCCCTCCTTCCTTCCTGCCTTCCCTCCCTCCCTCCTTCCTGCCTTCCCTCCCTCCTTCCTGCCTGCCTTCCCTCTCTCCCTTTCCTGCCTTCCCTCACTCCTCCCACCCTTCCTGCCTTCCCTCCCTCCCTTCCTTCCCTCCCTCCCTCCTCCCACCCTCCTTCCTGCCTTCTCTCCCTCCCTCCCTCCTTCCTGCCTTCCCTCCCTTCCTTCCTTCCCTCCCTCCTCCCACTTTCCTTCCTGCCTTCTCTCCCTCCCTCCCTCCTTCCTGCCTTCCCTCCCTCCCTCCTTCCTTCCTGCCTTCCCTCCCTCCTCCCACCCTCCTTCCTTCCTTCCTCCCTCCCTCCCGCCTGCCTTCCCTCCCTCCCTCCCTCCCTCCCTGCCTGCCTTCTTGCCCTCCTTCCTTCCTTCCTTCCTTCCTTCCTTCCTTCCTTCCTTCCTTCCTTCCTTCCTTCCTTCCTTCCTTCCTTCCTGCCTGCCTGCCTGCCTGCCTGCCTGCCTGCCTGCCTGCCTTCCCTCCCTCCCTTCCTTCCTGCCTTCCCTCCCTCCCTTCCTTCGCAGCTCTCATACATGTGATGTTTATTCTGTGTGACTCTTACGTTAAGCGAGTTTGGCCACCATTGTACTAGATCATCATTGGGTCTGTTTCAAAAGCGATCCTGTTACTCACACTGAATGAATTTCTGGTTGGGCGTGGGGAGGGGAAGAGAGGGGCAGGAGGGGAAACCGCCACCCGCAGAGAGCTGTTGAATGTGTGACTCTCTTTCCCTGGGCCTTTCTCCACCTGTCCTTTCAGAAGCCCACCAGTGTCGGAACGATGAGTTCAGCTGCAGCTCAGGGATGTGTATCCGCCTTTCTTGGAAGTGTGACGGCGACAACGATTGCCGGGACTGGTCTGACGAAGCCAATTGCACCAGTGAGTACTTTGTGGCCTGCTTTTCTCCCCAACGGAGGTCCAAAGCAGCTTATAACATTTGTCCTCCATTTTTTATCCTCACAGCAACCCTGGGAGATAAATTAATCTGAGTGTGTGATCGGCCAGAGGTCCTCCAGCAAGCTAGGGAGGATTCAAATCTGGGATTCCCAAATCCATGTCCAGAACTTTAACCATGACTCCTGTCTTTGCATCCTGTAAGCCCTTAACCACTACACCAAACTGGCTCTTTTAAAGACACTTCCTTTGTATTTCTTCCATGGGATCAAGGGAACTGGGTAAAAGAAGCTCTGGCTCTTTCCTTCCCCTGGGGATGAGGAGGGGGGAGGAGCCTCAGCCAATAGAGGGAAGACAGGCTTGGCTCAGTAGCTCTGCTGTGTGATTCAGAAAGCCTGGCAAAGCAAAACTTATCCTTCCTCTCCAAGGGAGGAGCCTCAGATAATGGAGAAAATAGAGATTTTGCTCTGTAGCTCTGTGAGAATGAGCAAGTCTTGCAAAGCAAGCTGGGACGCAAAAGGAAGGAGGAGAGAGGAAGAAGGAAGCAGATGAAAGCCAGTTGCTCAGGGGCCCGATTTGGCTCCCCGGGCTGCATGTTTGACACCCGTGGACTGAACCACGAACTTCCTGCATGCAAAGCATGTGGTCTGCTGTTCAGCCACAGCGTCTCCCTTTGAAGTTGCTTTGTTCTCTTTGCATTCAAGGGCCTAGCAGCCATCAAGAAGCGGTAGTTGGTATTCTACCAGTGTGGACCTGAAAGGGAGCGTCACACAAAACAGTGGCGTCTCTTTTCCTGAGAGTTTCCCGGAGTGCCTGATTATAGAACAGGAGCCTACTTCAAAACCCCCCCCAAAAAAACCTGTTGAGGTTCTTTACGATTTTTTTTTTTAACTTTGTTAATCCGCGGTTTGAAATTATCAGAGGATAACAGTCATTTTAGCAACCATTAATCTGGCAGCTCCGCCGTCTGCATTGATGCCTCTTTTCGAAAATAATTACATTTCACAGTGAATCCTTAATAGAATATTACTGCCCAAAGAGGGTTGTAACTCAGAATGGCAGCTGAGCGCATCGCCGGCTTGTCAGCAGTAAGGAGCAGGCGATTCAATTAAGCTGAACATGGGCTTTGCCTGCCTGATAAGAAGAGCTCGTTTTTAAAAAAAGAAATTAGGTGACTGCATGCCCGCACTGACTTGGCAAGCATTATCTGGGCTTAGAGGCCCAGGTGTATCTCTTGGCACTCAGAGCAGGTGAACTTCGGCCTGCCCCCTTTGTGTCTTCCTGATGCTCTTAGAGGTTGTCGACAGTTCAGTGTAGTGGTTAAGTGCACGGACCCTTATCTGGGAGAATCGGGTTTGATTCCCCACTCCTCCACTTGCAGCTGCTGGAATGGCCTTGCGTCAGCCATCACTCTCGTAGGAGTTGTCCTTGAAAGCTCTCTCAGCCCCACTCACTTCACAGGGTGTCTGTTATGGGAGAGGAAGATAAAGGAGATTGTAAGCCGCTTTGAGTCTGATTCAGAGAGAAGGGCGGGGTATAAATCTGCAGTCTTCTTCTATGTAGTCAAATACAGGATAACATGGAGAATGCGTAACCTATAGAATTGCCAACCTCCAGGTCGGCCTAGAGCAGAGTGTCAAACGTGGGGCCTGGGGGGCAAACCAGGCCCCCGGAGGGCTCCTATCAGGCCCCCGAGCAACCCACTGTCATCTTTCTTCTTCCTTTCTCTTGCTTCCTTCTCCATCACAGCTTGCCTTGCCAGGTTTGCTCAATAGCACAGCAGTTACAGCGCAAAGCCTCTATTTTCTCTATTGGCTGAGGCTCCACCCTTGGGGAGGGAGGCAGAACTTGCTTTGCCAAGCTCTCTGAATCGCACAGCTTTATTTTGTCTTTTTTTTTAAAGTAATTGTGTTTGTCTGTGTCCTTTATAAAGTTTATATCTCTGCTACCTAATCTTAAATAGGCACACATACGGCCCAGCCCGACAAGGTCTCACTAATGTCGCATCTGGCCCTCATAGCATATGAGTTTGACACCCCTGACCTAGAGCCTTCTGAGCAGATGCCTGTTAGAAAGTAACACGGAGACGTCTTGTCCCATGGGAATATTGTAAATTTATGTCTTCATTGACTTGTGAAACTTGTGTTGGTCCCGCACCTGAGGAAACTGAAACAGGAAGTGAAAGTTACCAGTCCTGTTGGTGCTATTCACGGATTAAGGAGAATGGACTATCTACTGTGAATCTAGATCCAAGCGGGCAGCCGTGTTGGTCTGAAGCAGTTGAACAAAGCAGGAGTCAAGTTTGACCTTTAAGACCAACCAATTTTTATTTAGAACGTAAGCTTTCGTGTGCTCTGAAGCACGCTTCATCAGACGAGGAATCCAGCACAGCTCACTGTGCTGGATTCCTTGTCTGATGAAGTGTGCTTAAGGGCACACGAAAACTTACGTTCTAAATAAGAATTGGTTGGTCTTAAAAGTGCAACTTGGCTCCTACTGTGAATCTGTTATGCATTTCAACTGGAATTATTTAACGTCAATTGGAACGGCTGAGTGTAATTGGAATGGATTGATGTATTTTTTTTTTCAAATTTGTATGCCTGCTCTAAGTTGAATTATTTGATTTTGCAAGAAAACGTTTCATTCAGAGCAATTACAGTTGTTTTCATTAGGTCAGGGCTTGTCTCAGCCTTTAGGGGGTGGCGGGAGATTTCCTGGGATTAGAGCTGGTGTCCGGGCAGCTGACAGAAAATGGCTGCTTTGGAGTTCAGAATCGATAGTATTACACTCCACTGGAGTCCCTCCCCTTCCCAAAGCCTGCCCTCCCCAGGTTTTGCCCCCAGAATCTCCAGGAATTTCCCAACCTGGAGTTGGTAACCCTAATTTATGTGCCAACTGCAAATAACAGCTCCCAAAGTGATGGGAATGGCGGTAGACTGGGGCTGTGCTTCTGAGAAGAAGCGTTCTGCTGACAGAAACACCAACGTCACGTATTTCTATTCAGCCCTTCCCCCAAGAAGCCCAGTGTGGTATACCCGGTTCTCCACTCCTCCGTTTTACCCTCACAATATTCCTGTGAGGTAGGCTAGGCTGAGAGAGGGAGAGTGCCCGGGTCACTCTCACCCAGTAGGTTTCATGCCAGATCGAGATTTGAACCCAGGATTCCATTGTCCTCGTCCAACACTCTTAACCCCGCTGCACCAGGCCTTGACAGAATTTCTTCGGCTTTATGAGCCACCCTGAACTTTTAGGGGATGGATTTCTTTTTCCAGCTTCCAGGGATATGTATTTTAATGACCATCCTTCCTAGTCAAGGCTAGCATAGAACCTGATCCTGCGCTCTTCAAAGTGTCCTGTCCAGGCCTCGGATTCAGTGGGAGCTCACAGGAGCACAGCTCCTGAAACTTTCTGAGAGTTCCACATTCTCCTTCTGAGAGTTCCTCCTCCTCCTTCTGAGAGTTCCACCTCCTTGTCTATTGAAGAGTAGGTGCAGCTGCATAACAATCCCTGGATGAGCTCCACCACCTGTTTTTCTACAAAATGTCCCCTGATCTTGTCACTTTTTTCAAAGCTATAACAAAAGTGTTGCCAGTCTGTAAATAGAAATTGGTTGCCTGGGTATTCATCACAGCAGAAAGTTAACCCGTGCCCCTCACTTAAATAAGCCGTGTACTTAAGTTGAGAAACACCAAGAGGCACTTACAATAAACGACTACTGCAAACCCTAGCCCAGGGGTGGCCAAACGGCAGCTCAGGAGCCGCATGTGGCTGTTTCATACACATTGTGTGGCTCTTGAAGCCGCGACCATCTCATCAGCCATCTTGTAGAAGGCATTTGTCTCTTTAAATCACTTCTCCAAGCCAAGCCAGCCAGAGGCTTGAAGAATGCTTTTAAAGCCAATCCTCCAAGAGCTTACAGGTCTCTTAGTACAGGGCCTACTACTGTAAGCTCCAGGAGGATTGGATACATCGGGGGTGGGGGTGGCCTAATACACAAAGGCATTCCTGCTACAAAAGGATGCCCTAGGCTTACCAATTTCTTTTACACCTGATCCTTTTCTGTCTGTCCCTTTCTGACCTCTGGCATCATCTACTTTCTCACTGGTCCCTTGGATGTCTTTGCTTTCAGCAGTGTACCACACCTGCGAAGCCTCCAGTTTCCAGTGCCACAATGGACACTGCATCCCCCAGAGGTGGGTTTGCGATGGCGACGCCGACTGCCAAGATGGATCTGACGAGGACCCGACCATCTGTGGTACGGCAGACGTTTGCAGCTGTTGGGGGTGGGCTAAAAGGTGTCTGTCTCCTCTCTCTCACCCAGCCCAGTTTGCTCCCTGCCTTAGAAACAAATAGTCTGTAACTTGGTCCTCTTGAGACTGACCTGCAGCCAAGGAAATGTTCATTGGTCAGTCTTTTAAAAATATTTGGTGCCCTATAATTTCCTCCCTTAGCCTCATTTCCTTTATTAGTGGGTCATATGCTAAACATGAGTCAGCGGTGTGATGCAGTGGCTAAAAAGGCAAATGTAGTTTTGGGCTGTATCAACAGAAGTATAGTGTCCAGATCACATGATGTGTAGTATCGTTTTACTCTGCTCTGGTAAGACCTCACCTGGGGTCTTGTGTTCATTTTTGGGCACCACATTTTAAGAAGGATATGGAAAAGTTGGAACAGTTCCAGAGGAAGGTGACGAAGATGGTGAGGGGTCTGGAGACCAATGTCCTATGAAGAAAGGTTGAAGGAGCTGGGGGTGGTTAGCCTGGAGAGGAGGCGGCTGAGAGGTGATATGATCACCATCTTCAAGTACTTGAAGGGCTGTCCTAGAGAGGATGGTGTGGAATTGTTTTCTGTGGCCCCAGAAGGTAGGACCAGAACCAGTGGGTTGAAATTAAATCAAAAGAGTTTCCGGTTCAACATTAGGAAGAACGTTAGAGCAATTCCTCAGTGGAACAGGCTTTCTTGGGAGGTGATGGGCTCTCCTTCTTTGGAGGTTTTAAAAAAGAGGCTAGATGGCCATCTGACAGCAATGAAGATCCTGTGAATTTAGGGAGAGGTGTTTGTGAGTTTCCTGCATTGTGCAGGGGGTTGGACTAGATGACCCTAGAGGTCACTTCCAACTCTGTGATTCTAGGATTCTATCTTTGGCTGGGGAATAGTAGGATAGGAATCCCAAATGCAAGATCTACCCCGCTTCCATTTAATTAGATGTTTTGTGGTTCTAAACAAGGCCATTAAAGGGTCCAGTTTTTCCATCTCACAGTATTTTATTTGCGTTTTGGAAGATATCTTTTGCTTCCAGCGCAACCCCATCACCTCTCATTTCGGTTCCATTCTTCAATGTGCCTGCGCATTTTCCACCGTGCCTGGCCCCAGAGGAACACTTCGCGGTCGTACAGGCATGTTGAAGCTTGCCCAGAGTCAAAAGGCTCGCTTTGCTAATTTTTTTGTTCTTAAAATCGAAATGAATTGCAGAGAAAAAATGCAACGGCTTCCAGTGTCCGAATGGAAGTTGCATTCCTTCCAGCAAGCGCTGCAACGGGGTGCGGGACTGCGCAGACGGCTCGGACGAACAGCATTGTGGTAAGATCCCCTGACGGCACGTGTCCGTGGCAGGGCGGGGAAGGGAATTGTGGTAATCGCAAGGCTGTTCATCCAGATCTTCATCGTCCCGCTGAGATCCACCTGATCGTCAGAATACCTTTAAATTCTCCTGGGAAACCAGGGACTCGGGAGTAACGTTTTCGCCTGCCTCCTGTCCCAAAAGTCATCCATCCATGTTCCTTCTGCTTTTACAGCATGCTGTGTTCCAGCTGTGCTGCGCAGCAAGCTGGGAAGAGGATAGATAGAAGGACCAGGGAGGAAACAGGAGGGAGAAGTGTAGCTGCTGAACTTCTCCCTTTGTTTGGGGAAAGGAAAGGAAAGGTCCCCTGTGCGAGCACCAGTCATTTCTGATTCTGGGATGACGTTGCTTTCACGTTTTCATGGCAGACTTTTTACGGGGTGGTTTGCCATTGCCTTCTCCAGTCTTTTACACTTTCCACCCAGCAAGCTGGGTACTCATTTTATCGACCCCGGAAGGATGGAAGACTGAGTCAACCTACCTGAATCCGGCTACCTGAATCCAGCTTCTGCTGCAATCGAACTCAGGTCGTGAGCAGAGTTCAGGCCACAGTACTACAGTACTGCTGCTTTACCACTCTGTGCCACGGGGAGGGGGGTGTTTATATGTGTAGTGCCCAGGGCTTTTATTGTAGCAGGAACTCCTTTGCATATTAGGCCACTCCCTTCTTATGTAGCCAATCCTCCAAGAGCTTACAGGGCTCCTAGTGCAAGGCCTACTGTAAGCTCCAGGAGGATTGGCTGCATCAGGGGTGTGTGGCCTAATATGCAAAGGAAGAAGAAGACTGCAGATTTATACCCTTCCCTTCTCTCGGAATCAGAGTCTCAGAGCGGCTCACAATCTCCTTTACCTTCCTCCTCCCACAACAGGCACCCTGTGAGGTTGGTGGGGCTGAGAGAGCTCTGATAGCAGCTGCCCTTTCCAGAACTACTCTTGCGAGAGCTATGGCTGACCCAAAGCCATTCCAGCAGCTGCAAGAGGAGGAGTGGGGAATCCAACCCGGTTCTCCCAGATAAGAGTCTGTGCACTTCACCACTTCACCAAACTTCTACGAAAAAAGCCCCGGTAGCACCTATTTATGGGTGGCAATGTTATTATCTGTCTTTGCCTTGCTATCTAGTTATTCTCTTGAAAGCTGTAATTGTATGTGTTGAGGGAAACACAGAAGTTGCTAAAACTTGAGTGACAGTGCAGCCCCCCCCCCCCCAAAAAGGCAAAAGAACAATAAAGATTAAGAGGTTGACATGAAAATTTTCCCCTCCCTGTCCTCTTTAAGAGGGGATTGGATAAACATGGAGCAGAAGTCCATTAGTGGCTATTAGCCACAATGTATGGACAGAAGACTCTATGTGGGGCAGTGATGCTCTGTATTCTTGGTGCTTTGGTGTGGGGGAGAGCAACGGTGGGAGGGCTTCTGGAGTTCTAGCCCTGCTGATGGACCTCCTGAGTTTTTGGCCACTGTATGACACAGAGTGTTGGACTGGATGGGCCATTGGCCTGATCCAACACGGCTTCTCTTAAGTTCTTCCTCTTTTGCCTTCTCTTCCTTCAACTCCCTGCAGAGCCCCTCTGCACCCATTACATGGATTTTGTGTGTAAGAACCGGAAGCAGTGCTTGCTGCGTTCCATGGTGTGCGACGGCACCAGACACTGCCAGGATGGCTCAGATGAGGACCCTGCATACGCTGGGTGTGGTAAGCTTTGAGGAGGGGCTGGGGCTGAGCGGTAGAAGATGGGGAAGGTCTTTGGCTCAATCCCCAGAAACTCCGGTTCAACGATCTGGGGTGGCTAGTGCTGTGTTGGGAAGGTGAAACCGTTCTCAAGTGAGGCGTGAGCTTGTCTTAGGAGCCTGTGATACATATAGTTGTTTGTGTTCTTTGCAGCCCAAGAGCCAGAGTTTCACCAGACCTGTGACCACTTCAGCTTCCAGTGCCAGAACGGCATGTGCGTCAGCCTGGTGTGGAAATGTGATGGCATGGATGACTGCGGGGACTACTCGGACGAGGCCAACTGTGGTGAGTGGGCGGCCCCTTTTCCAGACAGCAAAAGATTTCCCCATGCGCTCTGGGAACATTTTCCCCGCTGCCGTCTCACCAAATTTAGAGTGGGACCCATGCGTGAGAGTGTGGTCCTGCTTGTGGTCCTTACAAGCTTCTTGACGAGACCCTTGACCAACCGTGGAGGAGCTGCTCTTCTCATTGGCTGCACAAAAAATGGAGAAAGAGCAGGGCGCACTGTGATTGGTGGGAGCGCCTTCTATTCCAGTTCTGCCTGATCCACAGCGATGGAGCATGTCTTGCTCTCTGCTCATTTAGAGACAGGCCCACCTCTTTTCCTTCTCATCCTTGCCCCATCCCTTATCTAGGTAAGGTGGGAAGGGAGTTGGCCTGCTGAAAATGCTGTTATCCCTTTCTTTGGATGTTGAATGGCAGAACAGAATCCCACAATCGCTAAGCAGCAAGGGCTTAGCTTTGGGGTTCAGATTCTACCAGCTGCTGGATGGTTTTGCTAAATGACTGCAAAAAATTACCACACCATTATTCTTTGAGGACCTAACTAGGCCATGCTAAACTAACAACCAGGCCAGTACATTTATTTAGTACAATGGAGCATCGTAGGTCCAATTTAAGATATGGGTCCTTTGGAAGTCACATGACTTCCAACTGTCACACCATTATTCCTTGAAGAAGGAGAAGATGATATTGGATTTATACCCCACCCTTCACCCTGACTCTCAGAGTCTCAGAGCTGCTCACCATCTCCTTTACCTTTTTGCCTCACAGCAGACACCCAGTGAGGTAGGTGGGGCTGAGAGAGATCTCCCAGGAGCTTCCCTTTAAAGGACAGCTCTGCAAGAGCTATGGCTGACCCCAGGCCATTCCAGCAGCTGCAGGTGAAGGAGTGGGGAATCAAACCTTGTTCACTCAGATAAGAGTCTATGCACTTAACCACTACACCAAACAGAAGACCTAACAATGTCAGGGGGCATGGGGCACCTGTTGGTAAGTGTCTCTCCAGTAGTCATGATATGATGTTACGCAAGCTCATTGGCTACTGCTGGATGCAGGGATATGCCAGACTCCATAATGTCCCATCTTCCTTTTACTGGGAGAGCACCGGAGGTGGGATGGGGAGGGCTGTGAATTTCCTGCCTTGTGCAGGGGGGCTGGACTAGATGACCCTTTGGTCCATTCTAGCTCTGTGTTTCTATGTTTTACAAGATATTACCCAGGAGATGGAAAGATCAACTGCAGTTACTCATTCGCTGTAATGTCAACAGTAGGTTGGACCTAACCAGCACAACTTTCCCTTGCTATAGAAAACCCAACCGAAGCCCCCAACTGCTCTCGGTACTATCAGTTCCAGTGTGAGAATGGGCACTGCATCCCAAACAGGTGGAGGTGTGACGAAGAAAACGACTGCGGGGACTGGTCTGATGAGAAGGAGTGCGGGGGTAAGGGCGAGCGAGCCTCCTTTCTGGGTTACTCACTACAGTCTGGGGCCTTGTAGCAGGGAAAGGCATGTTTCTGCCATCATTTCTGAGTTCTTGTACATTTTATTTATTTGTTTCTTTTTTGCCCCAGTGGGATCCCAAAACAGCTTCTCTTCTCTCCTCTCCTCTCCTCTCCTCTCCTCTCCTCTCCTCTCCTCTCCTCTCCTCTCCTCTCCTCTTTTATCTTCACAACAACCCAGTGAGGTAGGCTAGGCTGAAGGAGAGACTGGCCCAAAGTCACCTAGCCAACTTCCAGGGCACGAGTGGAGATTTGAACTTGTGTCTCCCACTTCCTAGTCTTGAGACTCTAAACAGTACACCATGGTGGTTCAAGAATTCATGCACCATTTCTTTGGTGGCTGCCTGGTTTGCATAGCCTCTCTCTGCAGCATCCGGTGCCACTCTTAGCGGCTACTTTAATGCATTGCCAGAGATAGTCCCAAAAAAGTGAAGTGTTTCAGAGTTGCCCTCTAGATCTCAATTAGGCTGCTCTTGAAGAAGGGCATCCAGTTTCTTATCCTTTATTCTCCAAACGGCTGGGGAGACAGAATTGGCCCGTTAGGGAGAGAGAATGCCTTTGATACCGTGTCAGATCTGCCTGCTTCTGATTGGATATCTTTTCTGTAGACCAGAAGATATTAATGTGCTAAGCCTCATTTGATTGGCCCAGGCTTTTTTTTTTAAGATCTATGAAGCTAAGTAGAGTCGGTCATGCTTAGTACTTAGATTGAAGATCACCAGCTGAGTCCATTGAAGGATGCTGTGCAGAAAACAGCAGTGGCAAACGTCCTCTGAATGTCTCTTGAAGACCCTATGGGGTGGGGGCGTGCTGTAAGTTGGCTGCAAGTTAATGGTACTTTCCACCAGGGGTCATTTTGTAGAAAAATAGGTGGTGGAGCTCGTCCAGGGATTGTTATGCAGCTGAACTCTCAGAAGGAGGAGGTGGAACTCACAGAAAGGTTCAGGAGCTGTGCTCCTGTCAGCTCCCACTAAATCCGAGGCTTCTTTCCACCACCAGTGACTCTCCTAGCTGGGGGAAGAAGGTAGAATCTGGTAGAATCCAAGTGCTAGTTCAAACCACTGAAACCTAGTGTTAGGGTAACTGCTCTCAAAAAGAACTTGGGGAATTAGATTGAGAGACAGCTGGCCCAATAGGAATCTTTTTTATCTATGTATACCAGGCTCAACCATTCAGATAGTCAATGCTCAATAAACATGGACTCTAATTTAATGAAATCAATTGTAATTTATTTAGAATAATAGATCTTCTTCGTGGTCTCTGTGCATCACACTGATGGGATTAAGGCGCCTGCGCCGATCACGATCGGTAACTTCAAAAGCTGCGGATTTCCGCGCCCCAGGCCCGGTGCGCATGCGCACAGCCCCCACTGCGCATGCTCACCGAGCCCGGAGCGGACATCCCGCCAGTTCTCTTCTGACCGCCGCTCGGATCAGTCGATCTTTTCGCTACGGTCGGTATTTTCTCCTATATCTATACGTAGACTGTGGATTTCCAGAAGTTTTTTCTTATTTTCTTTCTTATTTTAGTTTATTATTTTCGTTTTAAGAGGAGGAAACGAAATTGGGATTCTCCTCTCCAGTTCCCGTTTTTTCCTCGCCTTCCCCCCCCCCCCCTCATCCTTTCCCGCCACGCATGGAAAGGCGCTGGGGATTTTTCCGGAGGTGCACGAGGTGTGGCAGCAAGATAGCCCCTCCAGACGGACACTCCCTCTGCCTGCTCTGCCTTGGGGAGTCCCATATTCCTGACTCTTGCATACATTGCTCGAGATTTTCAAAGCAAACCAGAAAAAATCGCGCAGCCCGGCTGGCCGCCGCATTAATGGAGAGGGCACTTTCACCGAAGAAGATGTCGACCGCTTCAAAACCGTCGACATCCGAGTCGGTCGGTACCGACAGGGCCCTTACCGACGCCGATCGCCCCAGCAAGAAAGCGGGCTCGGCACCGAAGTCGGACTCCTCTACGCCCGCAAAACGGCCTAGAGAGGAGAAGGTCGCCCACACCGAAACAAAGAAAAAGAAGGCAGACAAACCCAAACCCAGTGGGCATTCTGCTTCTTCCGCCCCGACATCGCCATCAGCACAGGCGATCGGGAAGGTTCCACCGCTTAGGCTATTCGCCTCGCCTAGCCATCGTCACAGCTCACCGACACTCTCAGCCATGTCGACGCAGATAGCGATTTCATCGGACTCCGACATCGAACTCGCCCAACGCTCGGGAACGGAACAGAGTCCTACGGACGAGCACCGCCCTCGAACCCCATCCCCGCAACCTAAGAGAGATGACCGTGTTACTCCCCCAAGGGGTCGGTCGCGGAGCCCACGCAGACCTCTCACCCCCCGCCATCGCTCCCGAAGCAGACGTCGGGACCGATCACATAGCCGCTCCAGGAGCCCTAGACGTCGGCACCGATCACGTGAGTCGACCAAGGCCAGATCGCCGGTCGATCGTTCACCGAGATCGAAGCCCAGAGACATTTCACCACCCCGGAAACCACCACCCCCGATACCATGGGACCAGAGACAGTGGCAATACTTATATGGCTCTTACCAGATGCCTTCAGTTTTTCCTTGGTTGCCCCCCAGACAAATAGACTGGGACCAGCAATCTGAGGCGTCAGTGAGATCCAGAACCTCCTATCATACACCGAGGCATGCATCATCGGCGTCACTGGCAAAACCCCCGAGCATCGAAAAGCCCCCAAAGCAAAGCTCTCCTCGACCCCGAGGACAGGAAAAGGTGACACCAGAACCGGATAAGACCCCAGAACCCCATCCTAGGTCAGAGCACTCGGAATCGCCAGACGATTCGAAGTCAGGGGAGGAGTCTGCCTCAGAAGAACAAGGCACCCCTTCCTCCCCGGAGGAACCATCACCTCCGGAGAAGGTCGGGGAAGAACAACCTATATCCCCATCTGAAGATCTTAAATCTTATGGGGATCTCATCAAACGCATGGCCCAGACACTGGCCCTGACTACTGTTCAGCCTCAACCGGTAGTCACTGACAATGTGTTCGATGTAGTGCAACTCGACACCTCCACGGCAGTGGCACTCCCTCTAACGTCTGTCATGCTACACACGGCCAAATCCGCATGGGACAAACCTGCGTCGACACCAATATCGTCACGCAGGCTTGACCACATGTATAGAATTCAGGAATCGACTGCTGAATTTCTATTTAACCACCCTAAGCCGAACTCGGTGGTGGTCGCCTCCTCTTCCAAAGCTAGGAAGACCCATTCGACCCCCCCTGACAGGGAGGGCAAGAAGCTGGACAACCTGGGTAGGCGGTTTTATACAGCGGGTTCACTAGGCGTGAAAATGGCGAACTACACAGCATGCATGGGGCGCTACCAATATGCGTTATGGGACCAACTCTCCTCCATTTTACCTACTCTCCCAGAACAAGCAAAGACAGCAGTCAGGAAACTGCAAAAAGAGGGAATCTTACTGGCGAAACAACAAATCAGTTCCGCAAAACACGTCGGCGATATAGGGGCAAAGACCATCTCCTCGGCCGTGACACTCAGAAGGCATTCGTGGCTAAGGTCAACGGCCCTCCAACCGGATACTCAATCATATATAGAGGATTTGCCATTCGATGGTAGCGGTCTGTTCAGTGCAAACACCGACACCGCTTTACAAGAATTAGATAAAAGCATTAAAACATCAAGAAACCTAGGGGTATCCACCTCATCGAAAACACAGACCAAACGACCTTGGTCAAAGACTTGGAACAAGAAACCGTTCTCAAAGCAGCAAGGGGACCAGCAGTGGAGACCAAAAAGTTCGGGCTCTTTCTCCAAGCCTCAGTATGGTGCAAAGACGAAATACTCACCAACTTCTACGCAGACCCCTCGCCAAAAGGGAAATAGGCAGCCCAAACAGAGCCTTTGACTGCCTCCCCCTGTGTTTTTCCCTATCCCCATCCCCTGGGAACCAGACAAGACTCTACCCTTTCTTCCCAGCTTGGACCAAGATTACTACCGACAAATGGGTCCTATCTGTTATTCTACTGGGCTACCAAATAGAGTTTCAACAACAACCCACTGTCCCTACGGTCGTCTACACCACACACTCTCCAATACTAAAAGAAGAAGTACAAGCTCTTCTACACAAGAATGCAATAGAGGCAGTCCCACAGTATCAGGAAAGACAGGGATTCTACTCCCGATATTTTATAATCCCCAAGCGGGATGGTGGCCTCCGGCCTATCATGGACCTGAGAGCTCTCAATATTTTCATCACTCATCACAGGTTCAGGATGACCTCACTGCAGAACATTCTACCTCTGCTCAACCAGGGAGACTGGATGGCCACGTTAGACCTGCAGGACGCATACTTCCATATAAGTATCCACCCAGACCATCGGAAGTTCCTCAGGTTTACCATCGGGAAATCCCATTTCCAATACCGGGCGTTGCCATTCGGACTTTCAACGGCCCCAAGGGTCTTTACGAAGACCATGGCAGTAGTGGCAGCACATCTGAGACTGCAAGGGATAGTGATATTTCCCTATATAGACGATTGGCTCCTGGTGGCAAACTCCAAGGACCGTCTACTACACCACATCCAGATAACCTTAACCCTTCTACAAGAACTGGGGTTACAGGTCAACAACAAAAAGTCACATCTCCAACCATGCCAAAGGATACAATTCATAGGAGCGATCCTAGATACAAGGAAATGCAAGGCGTTTCTCCCACCAAGCAGAGCAAACGACATAGTCTCGCTTGTGTCAGAATTCTTCCACAACCCAACGGTGAGAGCGAGACAGATACAGCGCCTTTTAGGGCTGATGGCCGCAACCACAGCAGTCATCACGTTTGCCAGGTTCCACATGCGGATGCTCCAATTATGGTTCATCAATGCATTCAACTGCCTGAGGGACCCCCCGTCACGCAGGATGCGTGTTCCAGAACCAGTCCTTTTCTCTCTAACGTGGTGGCACCAGAGACAACATCTAACGGAGGGTGCCCCATTTCACAAGAGGGCCCCTTCCCTGACGATAACCACAGACGCATCCCTATGGGGCTGGGGAGCACATCTGAACGGCATGTGCGTTGGGGACAGGTGGCCTCCATGCCACCTAGAATTTCACATAAACTTTTTAGAGCTGTTGGCAATCCATCACGCCATCATCTCATTCCGGAAACTACTCACCAACAGATCGGTGGCAATTCTTACAGACAATACGACAGCCCTAGCATACATAAACAGGCAAGGGGGCACAGTGTCCCGGAAGCTTTGCCTGCTAGCTTTACGCATTTGGGAGATATGCAGAGAAACACGGACAACCCTAACTGCAGCACATCTCCCGGGCACTCTCAACTCTTGTGCGGACTCTCTAAGCAGAGGAGGTGCCGTACTCCACGAATGGGAAATGAACTGGCAATTCCTTCAACCAGTTTTTCAGAAGTGGGGAACACCGGAAATAGACGTGTTTGCGACTCGCAGAAATTCAAAGTGCAGGAAATTCTGCTGCAGGGGGGGAGCCGACCCGAGATCGCTGGGAGACGGCCTGATATTTCCATGGAAGGGACAGCACGTTTACCTGTTCCCTCCCATCCCGCTCATAACCAAGGTGATCCACAAGATTCACAGCGAAAGGCCACGGGGAATCCTAGTCACCCCTTGGTGGCCGAGACAACATTGGTTTGCCCCAATCCTGAGCATATCCGAAGGGGTCTACCATCAGTTCCCACCAGCCGCAGACCTACTAGTATCGCATCAGGGAAGGGTGACTCATCACGATGCACCGCACCTGAAATTGACGGCGTGGCGGCTATAACTGCCCCATTATCAGCCAGGGCACAAGAAGTTATTCTGAACTGCAGAAAACTATCCACTCGGAAGTCCTATGACTACAAGTGGTCTAAGTTTGTGGAGTTTGCTTCATCAGAGGGAGCAGACCCCGCCACAGCGGGCCTTTCCACGGTGTTGGACTTCATCCTCGCCCTAATCGACAGGGGACTAGCAGTATCATCAGCAAGAGTGTACTTGGCTGCCATATCAGCTAATCACGTGAACATTGAAGGCCACTCGGTGTTCTCACACCCAGACTCTAAGAAATTCCTTCGTGGCCTGGCCAGACTGTACCCTGTAGTAAGGGTTCCAGCCCCCGCATGGGACCTCCCTGGAGTCCTACACGCCTTATCGGGGAAACCATTTGAACCCATGGCGACATGTCCTCTGCAGTTGCTAACGTGGAAGACGGCTTTCCTCTTAGCCATTACGTCGGCCAGGAGAGTAGGTGAACTGGCCGCTCTCCGATGTGACAACCCATACTTACGCTTTAGTGCAGACGGTGTCTGGTTAAGACCAGATATCAGATTCCTCCCCAAGGTGGTATCCTCTTTCCACTTAAATAAGGAAATATACCTGCCGGTGTATTTCCCGAACCCTACGACAGATGGGGAACGCAAACTCCATGCACTAGATGTCAAAAGGGCATTATCCTTTTACCTACACAGAACGGGACCCTTCCGGAGGGACTCCAGACTTTTTCTGTCCTACGCCCCAGCGTCTCAAGGGAGCAAGGTCTCAGCTCAGAGGATCTCAAAATGGATCTCAGAGACCATAAAACTCTGTTACTTGATAAATAAGAGGCCCTTGCCTGGCCCCATTAGAGCACACTCCACGAGGGCGATGGCCACTTCAGCAGCCTTCATGAAGGGAGTGCCCCTGAGTGACATTTGTGCAGCAGCCACGTGGTCCTCGCCGCATACCTTCGTTAGACACTATGCGTTGGACCTGAGATGGCATCAGGGCACTTCGGTGGGCCAGGCGGTACTGCAGTCGCTGTCTTACTGATGAACCGGAGCACCCTCCTCCAGGTAGGACATTGGCTTGCTAGTCTCCCATCAGTGTGATGCACAGAGACCACGAAGAAGATAAACAGGTTGCCTACCTGTAACTGATGATCTTCGAGTGGTCATCTGTGCAGTCACACTACCCGCCCTCCTTCCCCTCTGCTGCCGGTCCATCAGTGGATCATGCAGCGGTCAGAAGGAACTGGCGGGATGTCCGCTCCGGGCTCGGTGAGCATGCGCAGTGGGGGCTGTGCGCATGCGCACCGGGCCTGGGGCGCGGAAATCCGCAGCTTTTGAAGTTACCGATCGTGATCGGCGCAGGCGCCTTAATCCCATCAGTGTGACTGCACAGATGACCACTCGAAGATCATCAGTTACAGGTAGGCAACCTGTTTTTCTTTCACACAAGGCACAAAAACAATCACACATTCACACAGGTCTAAAGAAATACAGATAGATCGATAGGGGTAACATATAAGGATGGACATACAGGGTGATACTACCTCTCGCAGACTCCAAGGAAGACTCCGATGGCGACGAATGAGGGAATGGGGGATGGACCCGAAACTGATCAGGAATCGGGGATGGATCTATACAGCGGGATAAAGGGGTTGCTGAATAGAGAGCACACCTGTGGGTAGCTAGTCCACAGGTTATATAGGGTCCCCTCAGTCCTGAGGGGATGGGAGGTGACTGGGAGTGGTAATGGGAGGTTCCGCTGATGACCAAGAAGGCTGGACGTCGGCTGGACCAATGGCGAGTCCATGGCGACGCCTGATTGGGTGTATGCTTCAACCAATGAACTTCTTCTTCATCCTGGGCATCCTGGAAACTTCCAAGTTGCGACAGGGCCTGGGGCGGCTCCGGTGATATCAGTATGGAAATGGTCGGGTGATTGGGATGAGATGGGATTATCTGGGAAGGTGACAATAGGGAATCAGATATGGACCTAGGTATTCCGTCGTAGACAAAAGGGCTTGGGGGTAGCAGGAGAGATCCTTCCTCTTTCTCACCATCTCCTGGGTGAGGACTGTTGCTCAGGATATTACTGAGTAATTAGGATCAACAGTTGAGCCATTAATCCATTCATAAACTAGATAGGTTGCTTACGGGCTAGGAATGACTCAAGGTGTGTACGTGAGGTTCCCACTAAGAAGGGATGAAGCCCAACCAGGCAGGAAGATGGCTACATGTGGTGTTAGCGAAACACAGTGGCTTCCATGCTTAGCGCTTCAACACCGTTCGCCTGGACAGCTCCTTGGCGGCGTAGCCTCCTCCTCGCCGTGGCGGACTCCACGTGGTAGCGGGGAAACGTCCGTGTGCGTCTGCAGACACTCTGTGCCTGTCTCAAGCACTTGTATAGTTGGTGGTTGGTACATATGAGTCCTATGTAGTTCCTGGATAGCTTTACTCGCATTCACTGGCCAGGCGGATGCAAGTTCACTTCTCCAGGCGCCCTGGCAACCATGCTTGTGACAAAAAGGGGTCATTTTCTCACACTAGTGAGAGGTTCCTGGTGCTCCAAAGAAGCGGGAATTAGCTTAGATAACGTCTAAAATGTAAGGGACAGATTTATGGAGAGTGGCTTGTTAGATCCTGTTATTGGTGGTAGCAAAGTGGAACCTCCATTTTCAGTGACAGTATATCTCTTGATTACCAGAGGAGTGGGCAATGTAACAGGCTGTTTGTAGCGTTTATGCCTGTTTCCCAAATATATAATCTAGCTGCTGCTGGAACAGAATTGTGGACTAGACAGTTCCCTAGTCTGGACCACCAAAGCTCTTGCATTCTTGGTGAAAAGTGCCATCAAGTTGCAGCTAGCTTATGGTGACTTCATAGGGTTTTCAAGGCAAGAAACAGTCAGAGGTGGTGTGCCATTGCCTAGAATCATAGAGTTGGAAGGGACCTCCAGGGTCATCTAGTCCAACCCCCCTGCACAATGCAGGAAACGCACAAATACCTCCCCCTAAATTCACAGGATCTTCATTGCTGTCAGATGGCCATCTAGCCTCTGTTTAAAAACCTCCAAGGAAGGAGAGCCCACCACCTCCCAAGGAAGCCTGTTCCACTGAGGAACCACTCTAAACTCACAAACACCTCCCCCTAAATTCACAGGATCTTCATTGCTGTCAGATGGCCATCTAGCCTCTGTTTAAAAGCATCCAAGGAAGGAGAGCTCACCACCTCCTGAGGAAGCCTCTTCCACTGAGGAACTGCTCTAACCAAAAGTTCCCAATCTCCCTCCCCCGACGTTGCCAGCACAATGGCATCACTCGCACGCCAGCTGCTCTAGGAGCATCCGGTAAAACTCTATGGTTTTCCCGGACGCTCTAGCAATTTGGGAGGGAAAACTCTATGGTACAACTGGAGGCTGCAGGGGACGTGGCACCCCTATTTCCCATCCAAGTACTAACTCAGGCCAACTTGGTTTAACTTCCAAGATCTGATGAGATTGGGCTAGCCTGGACCACGTGGGTCGGGACATAGTTAATGTATTCTCAACACACCGCTTAATTTTGTTCCAAGGTTCTGAAATCGTTCCCGTCACTACATCAGCGCCTGCCACATGTTCACCTAACCACTTTCGGTGCAACAGCGGGGCGTGCATCATGAACAGCTGGGCTTGCGACGGGTACCGGGACTGCGCCGACGGCTCTGATGAGGAAGCCTGCCCCACTGCTTGTAAGTCTACGCCACAGTTTCCGATGGGATCCCCCTTTGCAGTCTTTATAAAGCTCTTTCTGCGCCTTGGGTGGTGTGCCCCAGAGGGTTTGTATTCTACACCAGACTGGAAATACATGTGAGGTACAGAGAGACATGAGAGATTTGCAGCTCAGTAGCGATGGTGGCTTCAGGAAGGGATTCTTTGGGGGTCTTGAAGTTGATCCAAAGCATATCTGGGATTCCCCTGTGAGAAGATTAGTAACGAAAGGGCTCATTTTGTAGCAGGAGCTCCTTTGCATATTAGGCCACACACCCCTGATGTAGCCAATCCTCCTGGAGCTTACAAGGCTCTTCTTACAGGGCCTACTGTAAGCTCTTAGAGGATTGGCTACATCAGAGGTGTGTGGCCCAGGGATGGAATTCTAGCAAGAGCTCCTTTGCATATTAGGCCACACACCCCTGATGTAGCCAATCCTCCTGGAGCTTACAAGGCTCTTCTTACAGAGCCTACTGTAAACCCTTGGAGGACTGGCTACATCAGGGGGTGTGGCCCAGGGATGGAATTCTAGCAAGAGCTCCTTTGCATATTAGGCCACACACCCCTGATGTAGCCAATCCTCCGAGAGCTTACAGGGCTCTTCTTACAGAGCCTACTGTAAACTCTTGGAGGATTGGCTACATCAGGGGTGTGTGGCCCATCGATGGAATTCTAGCAAGAGCTCCTTTGCATATTAGGCCACACTGTCACGGTTGGGGCCGGGTCAGGCAAAGTCCAGAGGCAGGCCGAGGTCTGTAGCCAGCAAGCAGGAGTGTCCGAGGTGCCAAATCCAAATCGCTGTGCAAGTATCGCAGGTCCGAGGTCCAGAAGCCGAGGTCAGGGAGTCCAGAAGTCAAAAGCCAAAGTCAGGGAGTCAGGAACCAAAGTCAAGCCGGAGTGGATGCTAGGACGTCAGGAAGATGACTAGTTGCTTCCACAAAGCCTCCTCCCAAAGCCCACAGCTATATAGCCCTCTGCTGGCTGTTGCCCATTTGGGCTAATTGCTGGCTCTGGGAGGCAGCCAGGATCCTGTTACAACTCAAGCATCCTTGCTCTTAGGAGGGCCAGAATCCTCTCAAAACTCAGGACTCAGGGAGCGTCTTGCTTGTGAGCGTGCCGCCCTCCTCCGATCCCTGAGGTCCTGACGGAGGCGGTCACGCACACGAGCCACCCGAGAGGGCGAGGCAGGGGGGCTGGGATCTTCTTCAGCAGGAGGCAGGGGTACTGGTGCAGGTGGCAGTTTCCTTGGCAGACTCGTCTTCCTCTGCAGGGTCCCCAGCACCCATGACACACACACCCCTGATGTAGCCAATCCTCCTGGAGCTTACAAGGCTTTTCTTGCAGAACCTACTGTAAACTCTTGGAGGACTGGCTACATCAGGGGGTGTGGCCCAGGGATGGAATTCTAGCAAGAGCTCCTTTGCTTATTAGGCCATACCCCCTGATGTAGCCAATCCTCCAAGAGCTTACAGGGCTCTTCTTAGGGGGCCTACTGTAAGCTCTTGGAGGATTGGCCACATCAGGGGTGTGTGGCCTAATATGCAAAGGAGCTCCTGCTACAAAATGAGCCTTGACAATATAGTATGCCTGAGATAGTTTAGTTTAGTTTATAGTTTATTGATATTACAGTCCTTAGACCAGGTGTACATATACCTGAGGTAACCATTAATTGGCTGCTGCTGTCTCTTAATCTGGGGTCCCCAACATAGTGCTGGTAGGCTGTCCTTGGTGCCAACAAAGGACAGCCATGTTGGTCTGCAGTAAAACAGCTAGATTCAAATCCAGTAACACCTTGAGAACCAGCAGGGGCTTCTGGGTATGAACTCTGGAGAGTCAAAGTAAGAGAGCCCTCGCCCCCAAACCTTGTTGGCCTCTGAGGTGCTACTGGATTCAAATCTAGGTACTTAAATCTTGGTTGACCTCAAATTTTGGAAGCAGCACACTGTTCTCAACAGGCATCTCCATAGCTAGGGAAGCGTGATACTTTGAGAATAAATGGGCATGCCCATATTTGTACATGGTGCAAAGCCATAATTAAGGTGGTTAATCAAGTCATGGTTTTCCAGACCCCTAACTAACCATAGTTAGTGGCGTGGCCCGCATTCAGTTCGCTACACTAACTTTAGATTGTTTGTTTAAGCCCTGGTTTCATGCATTATCTGAACCGGCAGACTGTTGGTTTCTGCTGGCCTAATGGAGCAGATCAGAAGCTCTCCTGTCTTCCAGCCTTCTAAAGCAAATAATGAGGTGGCCGGACAGCGTCACTGATGTAACAAACACAGACTTGAGCAGACTTCGGAGTATGTTGGAAAACAGCAGGGCCTGGCGTGACTTTGTCCATGGGGTCGCAAAGGGTCGGACTCGACTGTGCGACTGAACAACAAAAAGCAAATAATCAGGAAGGGACAGATTGTAATGCAATCTTCAGAGGGCATAACATCCAAATCGCGAAATGTCCTAATTGCGCTGTGCATTGCGCTGGATGTCCTAATTGCTCTAGGAGAGCCGATTTGGTGTAGTGGTTAAGTGTGCGGACTCTTATCTGGGAGAACTGGGTTTGATTCCCCACTCCTCCACTTGCACCTGCTGGCATGGCCTTGGGTCAGCCATAGCTCTGGCAGAGATTGTCCATGAAAGGGCAGCTGCTGTGAGAGCCCCCTGCCCCACCCACCTCACAGGGTGTCTGTTGGGGGGGGAGGTAAAGGCGATTGTTTAGTTTAAAACAATTTTATTTGTCATATCTTGTGTAAGATCTGCGTTTATACATAGCCTTGCACGTTGTTCAGTATATATTGCTTTTATCATTCTTATAAAGCTTTCTCCCAACTCCATTTTCTCCATTACTGCAAACATAAAGTCCCAGTTTGGGAGGTAAAGGCAATTGTGAGCCGCTCTGAGACTCTTCGGAGTGGAGGGCGGGATATAAATCCAATATCATCATCTTCTTCTACATTGCATCGGTCAGGCCTCGTGTGGAGTCTTGTGCGCAGTTCTGGAGGCCTCACTTCAAGAAGGATGTGGAGAGAATGGAGCGGGTGCAGGGGAGAGCGACGAGGCTGATCAGGGGCCTGGAGACCAAGCCCTAGGAGGAAAGGCTGAGGGACTTGGGCATGGTCAGTCTGGAGAAGAGGAGGTTGAGGGGGGATATGATTGCTCCCTTGGAAGTATTTGAAGGGCTGTCCCTTAGAGGAGTGCAGGGAGCTGTTCCTGTTGTCAGAAGAGGAGAGGACTTGTAATAATGGGATCTTCTTCGTGGTCTCTGTGCAGTCCCACACATGGGTTTTCCCGTCAGGACGAACCCTACCTCGGAGATTTTAAAAGCTAGCCTAGGCGTTATTTTTGGCGCGCACTCCCTTTCGCTCTGGGGAGCAGGCATCCACTGCGCATGCCTGGAGCGAGAGGGAGGCGCCCCACCCACTCAGTTTCTTTCCAACCGCCGTCCGGGATAGTCTTACCTCGCTGCGCTCCTCGTTTACCTCAAACGTCTAGCCTCCGTTTTTCTTCACTTTCCTCTTTATTCTATTTCCCTCGCTATTTTTCTTATATTCTTATACTCTCTAACAAAAAAAAAACATAAATATCTTCCCCGCTTTTACCTCACACCTCCCTTCCCCCCCCCCCCCCCCGGGCGTATGGAAGGAAGAGACAGTAAAATAACCTTTAAAAGGTGTTCGCGTTGTAGGGCGAAAATCCCTACCTCAGACGGACATTCGCTTTGCCTATTCTGCTTGGGAGAAACCCATAAAGTGGACGCCTGTGCGCATTGCCTTCAATTCGGCAAACAGGCGCGCAAAAACAGAGCCGCTAGACTAAGAAGCCATCTTATGGAGTCTGTGCTTCACCCTGAAATGTCTCAATCTTCTTCTGTGAGTAAGTCGCCTCCCCTCCTGACTCCCCAAGGAGACGGCGCACGGTCGGCAGCTTCAGTGGCCATTGTTCCCAGCAAGCATAAGCCCGGCGATGCCGCGAAAGTCGGCGACGGCGCGAGAACGTCAGAGCTAACGGCCGCGTCTACTAAAACGAAAAGTGGGAAGCACACTAAGAAACACAAGCACTCCGATCCGAAGGGCCAGAAGGATTCGAGGAAACCTACCGATCCGAAGGACCCGAAAAAATCTACCGACCCGAAGGACTCGAGAAAACCTACCGACTCGAACAAATCTTCGGAACAACAAACAGCCCACGAGCCTGACAGACAACGTGAGCCCTCCACACCTGGAACCGATACCCAGGAAGTGACCACTCCGATTACGGAATCACCGCATCAGCAGACGGAAGAGGTTATTCCGATTCCGTCCCGATCCCCTTCTCTACAAGGATCCATACCAGACCCTTCGCTGGAGAAGATCCGAGACCCGCTGCAGTGGACTCAACAGCACATCAACCCTAGATCGTTCCGCGATATGTCGAATCCCATCCAATACAGACATGACGCTTATAGGTACTTTGATACCCATCGGTTCCCAGCCAGGTCTCCCAGCATCGAGAGACATCGGTACCATCGTACGCGTTTCCCGGAGAGATCCCCTAGTAGGGGGAGGGACCGCTATCGCTACAACCCGAGGTCTCGGTCTCCATCTATGTCCCCGAGACGACGCCACTACGCTTCGAGGTCTCCATCAATGGATTCCCATGCTTGTTGCGGCTACCACCATTCTCGGTACCGTACCGATTACCACAGGAACCAATCCAAGGAAGTGACTCCTGTCCAACGGAGTAAGCAACTAACAAAACAGCCATCTCCGACTCCTTCCACTTCGACTTCTAAGCTTAAAGGCACGAGTCCAACCAGACCTAAAAGCACGACTCCAACCAGACCGGACCCACCGGCACCCGAACCTGACTCGGATGCCGAATCCGACGCACAATCATCGGACTCGATACAATCGATGTCCCCTGGATCCCCTGCCTCGGATATCGCCAAGCCCGCGGATTTGTCACCTTCCGAAGGGGCAAAGACATACTTGGACTTGATTGCCAACATGGCCTCTGCACTTAACGTTACCCTCACCTCAGATGCACCCAAGGTAACAGACGTGGTACACGACTTGGTGCACTCAGATTTACCTGCTGGGTCCTTTCTGCCGATGTTACCGGTACACCTAGAGGCCATCAAAGAAGCTTGGGACAACCCAGCATCTATTCCCCCGACTTCAAAACGAATTGAATCTCTTTACAGGATCCAAGCAATGGAGTCGAAATTTCTATTTAGCCATCCAGCCCCGAACTCTCTGATAGTTCATTCTTCTTCTAAATCGAAACAGACTCGTCACCCTGTACCTCCTGAGAAGGAAGGCAGGAAATTAGACACCCTGGGAAGGAAAATGTATTCAATTTCTACGGCAAATGCCAAAATCAACAATTATTTAGCATACTTCGCCGCGTATACCCACAATATCTCCTCCCAACTAAATACGCTAGTCTCTGCCCTACCTGAACCTTCCCAGAAACAAGCCTGCAAGCTGTTACAGGAGCTCAACAGGGTTTCAAAGCAACAGATAAATACTATCCGCCACTCTGTGGGGTGCACTTCAAAGGCGATGGCTGCCTCAATTGCCCTAAGACGACACGCTTGGCTTCGGTCCTCTTCGTTGCAACCTGATCTTAAGTTTAAAATCGAAGACCTTCCCTTCGACGGCCAAGGTCTCTTTAATGCAACGACAGACGATATATTGACCACCGTGGACGACAGCCGCAAACGAGCAAAAAGGCTCGGAGTAGCGCAACAACAACAACAGCAGAGCTATAAGCCCAGACCATGGAAACCAACGCCGTTTAAACGTTCCAGATCTCCTCGACAATCTGAATACTGGAAACGTAAGGCTCCTCCTCCGAAGCAATCTTTTAACCAGAGACAGCAGAGACCACAACCACCTAAAAAGGCTGCGTCTTCATCAAAGCAGTCTCTTTGACTTCCTACCTTTACCAATTCAACACATTTCCAGACTTCTTCCATTTCACGAGAACTGGCAACAAATAACCACGGACAAATGGGTTTTAAACATCATTTTGAGAGGCTACTCGATAGAGTTTCAAACACCACCAACAAAACATCATTTTGTCTCAACTCCACCATCCCCTTCCCTTCAGGAAGAAATAGACACCTTAACTGCCAAAGCGGCTATAGAGCCTGTCCCAGACCAGTACCATCGGACCGGATTTTATTCCCGGTACTTTCTAGTTCCCAAAAGGGATGGGGGACAGCGTCCGATTCTGGATCTAAGAGCCCTAAACAAATTCATCCGTCACAGAAAATTCAGAATGATCACCTTACAATCGATTCTGCCCTTAATCCCCCGAAACTCTTGGATGGCACTGGTAGATTTACAGGACGCATACTTCCACCTGACAATACACCAATGCCACAGAAAGTTCCTGCGTTTCGCCGTGGGCAGCAACCACTACCAGTTCCGAGCCCTACCCTTCGGACTCTCCACAGCACCACGGACATTCACGAAATGTATGGCGGTAATTGCGGCATACCTCAGACAACGCGGAATTGCAACCTACCCATACATAGACGATTGGCTCCTCGTGGGAGCTTCAAAGGCACAGTTGATGAAGGACATTTCTATGACACTTGCGCTCTTAGCAGAACTGGGCCTCCAGGTCAATCATCAAAAGTCACACCTGACCCCAACTCAAGACATCCATTTTATAGGGGCTCGCTTGTGCACCACGGACCACAAGGCATACCTTCCTGTGGACAGGATATCTTCCATTCAGACACTGGCCACACAAATAATACAACAACCCAAACAAACGGCCTTCAACATTCAGCGCATGTTAGGACTTATGGCAGCGACGACTGCAGTTTTAACACACGCGAGACTACGCATGCGAACCCTGCAAATCTGGTTCGTCCGTGCGTTTCGGCCCCAACGCCAGTCTCAAAGAACCATCCTCACTGTTCCAAACCACATCCTCCCCTCACTCGAATGGTGGACAGTACGAGCTCACCTGCTTGCAGGAATGCCATTTTTAAGGCCAAGCCCATCAGCAGTAGTTACAACAGATGCCTCGAGGTGGGGCTGGGGAGCCCATCTCGACATACTCACTGTCCAGGGGCAATGGACACCGTACGAACAGTCGCTCCACATCAATTGTTTAGAGCTTCTAGCTGTTCACAGAGCTTTAAAATCGTTTCTCCCATCTCTTCAAGGCCGGCATGTACAAATTGCCTCAGACAATGTGGCGACGGTTTTTTATATAAACAGGCAAGGAGGGACTGCTTCCACCCGTCTTTGCAAAAGAGCAATGCACCTTTGGCACTGGAGTATTGCTCACCAGATCCATCTCACTGCGGTACATCTTCCTGGCGTCCAGAATGCTCAAGCGGACAGGCTGAGCAGATATCTCATCAACGACCACGAGTGGTCCCTCCACAGGTCATATCTTCTGCCAGTATTCCGGAAATTCGGAACCCCCTCAATAGATGCGTTTGCTGCACCAGACAATGCACAGTGTGCTATCTTTTTTATGAGAGGTCCGCCCTCACAACAGTCTGCAGGGGATGCCTTCATACAGACATGGACCGGTCCACTACACTTCCTCTTCCCACCCTTCCCACTGATAACACGATGCATACAGAAAATTCAACTAGACAACACAGATTGCATTTTAGTGACGCCATGGTGGCCACGCCAGCCATGGTTCACAACCCTCCTCTTTCTGTCGAAAAATACTTACCATCACTTTCCTCCAGCACAGAACCTCCTGTCTCAGCAGAACGGCAGGGTTCTCCATCACGACCCGAACAGGCTTCGCTTAACGGCTTGGAGGATATGTTCTCAGACTTTCCTGAAGGAGTAAGACATGTTCTCTTAAATGCGAGGAAACCATCAACGAGAAAGTCATACTCCATGAAATGGAAAAGATTTTCCATCTATGCTACCAAGCATAACTTCAGACCTTCATCGGCTTCCATACCTCAAATCTTGGCATATACACTGCATTTGTCAGAAAAGGGCCTTACGTACTCATCTTTAAAGGTGCACCTTGCAGCAATCTCAGCTTTTCACCCGCATGTACAAGGTCGGACTGTCTTTTCACACCCTGCTGCGAAATCCTTCTTAAAAGGAATCTTACATTTGCACCCACCATTGCGGCAAATGTATCCTAGCTGGAGTTTATCGCTAGTGCTAAGCCAACTAGTAAAACCGCCTTTCGAACCTATGGCTACGATACCGCTTCACCTTCTCTCATGGAAAACGGCACTATTAGTCGCACTCACCTCTGCTAAGAGAGCAAGTGATATTTGTGCGTTCAGAGCAGACTCACCTTACACCATTTTTCACCACGATAGGGTGGTGTTGCGGCCAGACCCTGCCTTCTTACCCAAGGTAGTTTCCGCATTTCATTTACACAGAATCACAACCTTACCTGCCTTTTTCCAACGTCCTACGGACAAGGGGCAAGAAGCTCTACACTGTCTAGATGTTAGAAGAGCACTCGCTTACTATATAGATAGAACAGCATCGTTCCGTACGGACTCCAGACTTTTTGTGGCCTACGGCCGCCTTAATAAGGGCAAAAAGATATCTACACAGAGACTGTCAAAATGGTTGGTTGCTGCTATAGAGCTGTGCTACAAACTCGCAAAGCAACCAGTCCCATCTGCCATACGAGCTCATTCCACAAGAGCTTTGTCAACGTCATCTGCCCTTGCCAGGGGTGTATCCATGGAGGACATTTGCGCCGCTGCCGCCTGGTCTTCCCCTTCGACCTTCGCCACGCACTATGCTTTGGACGTTCGTGCTAGGCGAGATGCATCCTTCGGACAGGCAGTGCTCCGCTCCATCTTTGACTAAGGAGGCGGTCTCGGCTTGGTGAGTAATTGCTTGCCTTGTAGCCTGTTATGTGCTGACTGTGTTGCACTAACCTTTGTGTTATTCTTTCTCCAACTCTAGTGCCAGCACCCACCACCTTGCAGGTCAGCTTATCAGTCACCCATGTGTGGGACTGCACAGAGACCACGAAGAAGATAAACAGGTTACTCACCTGTAATTGATGATCTTCGAGTGGTCATCTGTGCAGTCACACACGCCCGCCCAGCCGTCCCCGCTGCTGGCTACTGGTCCTATACTACCGCTCATCTACTATGTCAGCGGCGGGGAAAGAAACTGAGTGGGTGGGGCGCCTCCCTCTCGCTCCAGGCATGCGCAGTGGATGCCTGCTCCCCAGAGCGAAAGGGAGTGCGCGCCAAAAATAACGCCTAGGCTAGCTTTTAAAATCTCCGAGGTAGGGTTCGTCCTGACGGGAAAACCCATGTGTGTGACTGCACAGATGACCACTCGAAGATCATCAATTACAGGTGAGTAACCTGTTTTTTGAGGTTTGGAAGACACCAGCTGGATGTTAGGAAAAACTTTTTTACAGTGGAAGTTGTTCAATAGCAGGATCAGCTCCCGAGGGAGGTGGTGAGGTTCCCCTCACTGGCGGTCTTGAAGCAGCAGCTGGACAAACACTTGTCAGGGATGCTCTAGGCCAGGGGTAGGGAACGTTGGCTCTCCAGATGTTTTTTTTTTGCCTACAACTCCCATCAGCCCCAGCCAGCATGGCCAATGGCTGGGGCTGATGGGTTGTAGGCAAAAAACATCTGGAGAGTCAATGTTCCCTACCCCTGCTCTAGGCTGATCCTGCACTGAGCAGGGGGTTGGACTAGATGGCCCGCATAGCCCCCCTTCCCACTCTGTGATTCTGTGAGGAGCAAGACTTGGTTCCATATCCTGAGGCCCTCTTCTCTTCTTCAGGCGGATGCTGCCCTCTGGTGGCACACGAAGCAACAGATGATATTCTGGTCCAGCGAAATTTGTAGAAAAGTGGGTGAGGGCACAGCTCTGTAGCAAACAAATATACCCAGTTTTGCATCTCGCAGCAGATCCCTTGTAACGGCTTTTCCTTCCCGCTGCCCAGCAATCGGTGCGTCTTCTACGTCGGCCAGCTCCGTCGGCCACTGCAGTCGATTTGAATTCGAGTGCCGGCAGATGAAGAGGTGCGTCCCCAACTGGAAGCGCTGCGACGGCTTGAAGGATTGCCAGGACGGCACAGATGAGCAGAATTGCCGTAAGTGGAGCTTCAGCTCGTCACCTTTAGCAGCTCCTCTACGAACTGTCCCTTCCACTCTTATCAGATAAGCAAACGAGGCAATAAGATGAGTCCCCTGTCATTTCATTTCTCTGGCTATTCGTGCCTTCATGGTTGCTGTAGTTGTTTTGCAGGTATCCGAGCGACAGCTGATCTTTCTGTACAGATTAGGAACGATGGTCCCCTTTTGGGGGCAGCTGTGGCTCGTTGGAGGAGCATCTGCTTTCAATGCAGAAGGCCCCAGGTTCGAACTTCGGCATCTCCAGTTAAAAGGACTGAGCTATAGGTGGTGGGAAAGACCTCCGCCGGAGATCCTGGAGAGCTGCTGCCAGTCCAAGTAGACAATACTGACCTTGATGCACGAATGGTCTGACCCAGTCTAAGGCAGCTTCTTGTATTTCGCAGGAGTTTTATTAATTTGGAGAGGCTGTGGCTCAGTGGTGGAGCCTCTGCTTGGCATGCAGGTGGTCCCAGGTTCGATCCCTGGCACCTCCAAGTTAAATAGGATCAGGGCCTAGGTGATGTTAAAGACCCATCTGCCTGAGATCCCGGAGAGCCACTGCCAGTCTGAGTCGACAGTCCTTGACTTTGTCGCACCAAAGGTCTGATTCAGTACAAGGCAGCTTCACATGTGATATAGGTAGGGGTGGAATTCTAGCAGGAGCTCCTTTGCATATTAGGCCACACACCCCTGATGTAGCCAATCCTCCAAGAGCTTACAAGGCTCTTTTTTGTAAGCTCTTGGAAGATTGGCTACAATCAGGGGTGTGTGGCCTAATATGCAAAGGTGCTCCTGTTAGAATTCCACCCCTGGATATAGGGATTGTAGGATGGATCACCTGGGAGTGGGGCACTGTCCTGCTTACCCCACTCCATACTCTTGTTCCCTGGGTCAAGGGCTTTCCATTTTCCAGCTCCCTTTTCCGCCCCTATAAAAACTCAATGTGGATCCCACAAAAACAACATCCCTCCCCTCCACAGATTCTCCAGCACATACAGAGAAACTTTCTTTGATGCTGGAACGGAGAGCCCCAAATCTTGACAGCAACCTCTGTGGGCATCTTGGAGCTGCTGCTGTGCAAGTAATAAAAATCAGGGGTGGAATTCCAGCAGGAGCTCCTTTGCATATTAGGCCACACACCCTTGAAGTAGCTAATCCTCCAAGAGCTTACAGAAACGAGCCTTGTAAGCTCTTGGAGGATTGGCTACATCAGGGGTGTGTGGCCTAATATGCAAAAGAGCTCCTGCTAGAATTCCACCCCTGTATAAAAAGTTTGTACAGCAGGAGCCATAGATGTGTTAATGGGCCGGTGTCTTCATTTGCGAATGTGCTTGTTAATCTATCCTGACAGTAGCCAGGCACTCTGGGGGTCCATACTTTAAAAGACCCTAGTCTTGAAGCTGAAAGTCTGTGGACTGCTGTTGTTCCAGTGGGATGGTCTCCTTTGATAAAATCGGGAAGATTTTCAGGTGTGGTTGTGACAGACTGGTAAAGGAGGATTAGACTCTTGAAACACCGAGTAGGCGTGGCTGTGTTGCCAGGTTACCGGACCTGGAACTGCTCTCGCACTGCAACCTTCAAAAGCAGATTGTCAGGATATTCAGTTTGGCTGTGGCAGGAGCGCAACAGAAGGCGCTGGAATACCCAGACTCCGAGCCGTGAACAGTTATGCAGTGCCTGAGCATGCTGTTTTTGTTAGGGCTTTGATTGCAAGGTTGAAAATTCACCTTTGTTTGTGTTTCTGCCAAAGACAAGCAATAGCCTGTCTGTAGAAAAAATTAACAAGGGAGCATGTAGGCCAAGGGTCGAACATGTGCTTTGCATACAGACCATAGAGAGGGTCTGTGGTGCAGTGGAAGGGCCTTTGCTTTGCATGCAGAAAGTTTCAGGTTCAAATCCTGGTATCTCCAGTCTCCCCCCCCCCCCCAAAAAAAAAATCAGGTGGTAGGTGATGTGAAAGTCTTGGAGCACTGTTGCTAGCCTGAGGAGGAGGAGACGATTTAGATATATGCCCCACCCTTCACTCAGTATCTTACAATCTCCTTCCTCTCTCTCCCCACAACAGACTTCCCTGTGAGGGAGGTGGGGCTAAGAGTGCTCTTTCGAGAACTGCCCTTCGAAATAACAGTTCGGAGCGAACTGACCGTTAGAGCGGTTCCTCAATGGAACAGGCTTCCTCAGGAGGTGGAGGGCTCTCCTTTCTTGGAGGTTTTTAATCAGAGGCTAGATGGCCATCTGACAGCAATGTGGATCCTGTGAATTTAGGGGGGGAGGTGTTTGTGAGTTCCCTGCATTGTGCAGGGGGTTGGACTAGATGACCCTGGAGGCCCCTTCCACCTCTATGATTCTAACTATGACTGATCCAAGGTCACCCAGCTGGTGGCATGTGGAGGAGGAGTGGGGGAATCAAACTTGTTTCTCCTAGATTAGAGTCCACATGCTTATCTACAGTTTGGTGTAGTGGTTAAGTGCGTGGACTCTTATCTGGGGGAACCGGGCTGGATTCCCCACTCCTCCACTTGCACCTGCTGGAATGGCCTTGGGTCAGCCATAGCTCTGGCAGAGTTGTCGTTGAAAGGGCAGCTGCTGTGAGAACCTTCTCAGCCCCACCTACCTCACAGGGTGTCTGTTGTGGGGGAGGAAGGTAAAGGAGGTTGTGAGCCGCTCTGAGACTCTTCGGAGGGGAGGGCGGGATATAAATCCAATATCTTCATCTACCTCACAGGGTGTCTGTTGTGGGGGAGGAAGGTAAAGGAGATTGTGAGCCGCTCTGAGACTCTACGGAGTGTAGGGCGGGATATAAATCCAATATCTTCATCTACCTCACAGGGTGTCTGTTGTGGGGGAGGAAGTTAAAGGAGTTTGTGAGCCGCTCTGAGACTCTACGGAGTGGAGGGCGGGATATAAATCCAATATCTTCATCTACCTCACAGGGTGTCTGTTGTGGGGGAGGAAGGTAAGGGAGATTGTGAGCTGCTCTGAGATTCGGAGCGGAGGGCAGGATATAAATCCAATATCATCATCATCATCATCTTCTTCCAATACTGACCTTGATGGACCAAGGGTCCAATTCAGTTCATGCTGGCACAATCCGCAGTTGAAGGACCTCAGTTAGCATCCCTGAGGAGGGACTACTGGCCTGAGACCTTGGGGAGCTGCTTGTTTTCACAGCAGAGATCGTGGGGCCGGAGGGACCATGTTTGTGATGGTATTAGGAAGCATTATATTTTCTCTTTGTTCTCCAGCTACGCACAGTACCTTGACGTGCCCTAGCGGGTTTAAATGCGAAAACGGGGAGACTTGCTTCAAGATGACAGAGCGGTGTGATGGTTTCCTGGATTGCTCAGACAGCAGCGATGAGAGAAACTGTACCGGTAAGTCAGCGTGCAGCCGCAGGAATGGCAGAACACTCCATATCCGCTTCTGTGTTTAGGTGGAGTCGCGTTCCTTGTGGATAGAGAACGGCATCCATAAATGCCCACTTTTGTTCGCATTTGGGAGGATCTTATTGCTTCATCCAGTTTAATGTTTCCTTTTCTTGTGTGTATACATTTCTGTGGGGATGTATATCCTCTCTCTCCAGTCCATTTTACCTCTTGCTCAGTTTGGTGTAGTGGTTAAGTGTGCGGACTCTTATCTGGGAGAACCGGGTTTGATTCCCCACTCCTCCACTTGCACCTGCTGGAATGGCCTTGGATCAGCCATAGCTCTGGCAGAGGTTGTCCTTGAAAGGGCAGCTGCTGTGAGAGCCCTCTCCAGCCCCACCCACCTTACAGGGTGTCTGTTGTGGGGGGGGGGGGGTAAAGGAGATTGTGAGCCGCTCTGAGACTCTTCGGAGTGGAGGGCGGGATATAAATCCAATATCATCTTCTTCTTCTTCTTCTCACTTCCCTTTGAACAGCAACCTTTGGTATTAAGCAGAGGTGGCCAAACTGTGGCTCAGGAACCACATGTGGCTCTTTTACACATATCGTGTGGCTCTTGAAGCCCCACTGCCCTATTGGCTGGCTTGGAAAATGTATTTGTCTCTTTAAATCACTTCTCCAAGCCAGCCAGAGCTATGGAGAATGCATTTCAAGTTGCTTTCTTTCAACCTCTCTCTCCCCCATCTATTTTTTTTTTCATTCATTCCTTGCGGCTCTCTAACATCTGGCCATGTCTTGTGGCTCTCAGACATCTGACATTTATTCTATGTGGCTCTTACGTTAAGTAGGTTTGGCCACCCCTGGTATTGAGTTTCAGGTGGCTAGCTGTGTTAGTCTGTAGCAGCTGAACAAAATTCAGATCCACTAGCCATGTAAACTTTTCCCAGGGTATAAGCCTTCATAAGTTACAGCTCACTTCATCAAATACAAGTAAGGAATAAAGACCCAGGAGTCCTTATATCTATTATATATTCTACAAGCAGGGGGTATGACAGAGAAAAACCAATGGGAGTGAGGATGCCTAGAGAGAGTGGAAAAAGTAGTGAGGTTTCTTGGAGCTGGGTGATAGACACAGAATTGGAAAATGCAGAAAATTAGCATCTGTAAAGATATCAGTATTCTTTGTCCCTTGTGTTTAGGAATATCTGGACTTGGCTGCACCAAGAGCTAAGCTGGTGCATTAGCTAAAACAGGAGTCCAAACTGCAGTGGGGCATAGAGGGGACATTCAAAGAAGTGACTTGCCTCTGCCTCCCACTCCTGGTATTCCTATGACTGTCTCTCTTCCAGCTACTTAACAGGGTCGGCCCTGCTTAGCTTCCAAGATCTGTTAAAGTGTTGTTAGTGTCCAGATCACGTGATGTGATGGTATCGCTTTACTCTGCTCTGGTAAGACCTCACCTGGAGTATTGTGTTCAGTTTTGGGCACCATATTTTAAGAAGGATCTAGACAAGCTGGAATGGGTTCAGAGGAGGGCGACAAAGATGGTGAGGGGTCTGGAGACCAAGTTCTATAAAGAAAGGTTGAAGGAGCTGGAGAGGTGGCTGAGAGGTGATAGGATAACCATCTTCAAGTATTTGAAGGGCTGTCGCATAGAGGATGGTGCGGAATTGTTTTCTGAGGCCCCAGAAGGTAGGACCAGAACCAGTGGGTTGAAATTGAATCAGAAATGTTTCTGGCTCAACATTAGGAAGAACTTCCTGACTGTTAGAGCGATTCCTCAGTGGAAAAGGGTTTCTCGGGAGGTGCTGGGCTCTCCTTCCTTGGAGGTTTTTAAACAGAGGCTAGATGGCCATCTGACAGCAATGAGGATCCTGTAAATTTAGGGGGATGTATTTATGAGTTTCTTGCATTGTGCAGGGGGTTGGACTAGATGACCCTGGAGGTCCCTTCCAACTCTGATTCTATGATCTGACGAGATTGGGCTTGCCTGGGCTATCTAGATCAGGGCCTAAGCTTGTTGAACCTGTGGGCACTTTGGAATTTTGAGAAAGGGTAGAGGCTGTGCAAACAAAATGGCTGCCACAGGAAGTTGGTAAAACTGTGGGGTTGGTAAGATTAAGAATATGCAACTGGTCTAAGGTCCCCCATGGTTACATGGCAGAGCAGCAGTCCAAATCCTGATCTTCCAGACCTCCTTCTCTCGACATCAGGTTTTCAGATGTGTAAAGTGTTAGTGGGGAAAGTTGGTACATTTGGAAATGGACACAAGTGAGATTTAAAGCAAATGAGAGCCTGAAGAACAGGAGCAAAGAAATATTCCCAAAGCAGGCTTCAACAGCGTGTGACCCACCACCCCGGTGCTTTTCAGCTGCTCTTTATACAAAGTCCCAGGTGAGCAGCAAAATTGGAACATTTATCAAGATCCCTGCGGTCCATGGTACATAGCAGGTGAGCTGCATTTGGCTTTGTCCCCTCTGTTCGGGTTTTGCACAGTGAGTTATGAGCCTCTCAGAGAGATGCGTTTGGCTGCTGTTTCACCGACTTTTTCTTCCTCCCATCCTCCCCGGATTACCCCTACAGACAAAATGCTGTTCTGTCAGCGAAATTCCTGGCCCTCGATTCATTCCAGCTTAGATAATGACAGCACTAATGGCAATCGATCGCTCCTTCCCCACCCCCAGTCCCGGGGCCTTGGGATTCAGCCATTTGCTTCTAAAGCACAGAGGCTGCGGAACATCAATCAGTTTTTAGTTCTTTAATTAAATATTGATCCGGGGAGACTGCCCACGTCGCGTTCACCAGACCTCCTCAACTCACCGCCCTGGCCAGAATTCTAAAGAGAAGCGGAGTTCTTTCAAGGGGTGTGGATGCTTAGGCCTTGTGGTAGTTCGGGCCCTTCCCTCAGGTTCGGACACAGTCACAGCAGATCTGCGTACTGGAGAAATTATATAACACAAAATGGCAGGAACTGTACTGGGAGGATTGTGTGTTTCTGCCACCCCCCACACCGAAATCCCCCTGTTCGTGGAAAACTAGTGTCTCAGGGAAAAGATTTTTTTATTGCGGTCCCTGGTGTGCTTTCTGCAAGCAAGGAGCTTTTTTTTTTCAGTGTGAGTGACTAATCAAACTTGTCTTCTCTTGCCTGTACCAGGTGACTTAACTGCATTTATAGATCAGTCCTTTTACTTTGTATCGTCGTTCCTTTGAAAAATCAAGCGATGTGACTTGTGACTCATAAAAGCAACAAAATTGAGAAGCAACAGACGACATCAGAGTGTCTGCATACAGCAGGAAACTCCCCAGATAGGCAGGAAAATTATGGGTTTTGTCAGGGCTTTTTGTGTAGCAGGAACTCCTTTGCATATTAGGCCACATACCCTTGATGTAGCCAATCTTCCAGGAGCTTACAGGGCTCTCATTACAGGGCCTACTGTAAGCTCTTGGAGGATTGGCTACATCAGGGATGTGTGGCGTAATATGCAAAGGTGGTCCTGCTACAAAAAAAGCCATGAATTTTGTATATAACCAAAAGAATAAAGGGAAAAAAGAAAACAACCCGAGTGTGTTCCAAGAGGCACTGAAACCTGAGAGTCAAAGGGATGAGCTAGATTCAAGTCCGGTTGTGTCTTAGAGATCAGCAAGCTTTTTTGGTTTCAGAAGGTAACTGTTAGCCTTCAGTGAAACAGCTAGATTAAAATCCAGTAGCATTTTAGAGAACAAGATTTTCAGCGTATGAGTTCAAAGGAGGTTGAAATAGAGGCTTAGAATTTCATACACAAAGAAGAAGAGTGGATTTATACCCTACCCTTCGCTTGGAGTCTCAGAGCGGCTTACATTGGCCTTCCCTTCCTCTCCCCACAACAGACACCCTGTGAAGTAGGTGGGGCTGAGAGAACTGCTCTTGAGAGAACAGCTCTGTGAAAACTTGTGACTGACCCAAGGTCACACCAGCAGCTGTATGTGGCGGAGGAATGGGGAATCAGACCCGGCTCTCCTAGATTAGAGCCCACACTCTTTTCCACTGCTCCAGATTGCCAAGTGATTTAACATCAGAGTTGTTTGTGGAAAATGTTGTTTGGTGTGGTGGTTAAGCCAGTTTGGTGTAGTGATTAAGTGTGTGGGCTCTTATCTGGGAGAACTGGGTTTGATTCCCCACTCCTCCACTTGCAGCTGCTGGAATGGCCTTGGGTCAGCCATTGCTATTGCAGGAGTTGTCCTTGAAAGGGCAGCTGCTGTGAGAGCCCTTTCAGCCCCACCCACCTTACAGGGTGTCTGTTGTGGGGAGAGAAGATATAGGAGATTGTAAGCCACTCTGAGTCTCTGATTCAGAGAGAAGGGCAGGGTATAAATCTGCAGTCATCGTCGTCATGGCCTTTGGTTGACTTTGAGGACACTGCGTTTCTTTACAATTGTGGTTTGTATTTCCAATCTGCTCCCCAAATTAATAGGTTTGTGTGTATTTTCTTCCCTAGATGACACCTTGGTCTATAAAGTGCAGAACCTCCAGTGGACAGCTGACTTCTCAGGGGACATCACTCTAACCTGGACTCGGCCTAAAAAGATGCCGGTTGGCTCCTGTGTCTACAACATCCATTACAGGTAGTCTGGCCAGTTTTAGCTCTCCAGTCACCCTGATTTCTGCAGGGACCGATCTTGTATCTAAACTGCATGTGTGTGAACAGCCAGTTGAGTCGCAGACGTTGATATTGTTTACTATGTCCTGCTTCTTTTAACTGGAGGTGTGTGTGGGATTGAACCTGGGTTCTTCAGCATGCCGAGCAGAGGCTCTACCACTCAGCCATGGACCTTAAGTAAAGACTAAACCCCAATAAGGATATAACTTGAATGCTGATAGTGGAGAGAAGTAGCAAAAGGGAGTGGAGAAGCTAAGATAACAAGAGAACATGAAGCAGTTTTATGCTGAATTGAAGCAACCAATCTTTACCGTTTCTATATTCATTGTCATACGAAAAAGTTTTACAACACACTTTTTTTTTTTAGCACTTAGAATATACCTGTTGTTGTTGTTGTTAAACTGTCTTGGGTCCTCACGTCTCTTTGGTCGCGGTTAAAAGGTGCTTGCTAATAAGGACAACACCGGGTTGGGTGGGCGATCTGGGCTCTCCCCTGGCCACCAGCGAAGAATAATGAGTAGGGTTGCCAGATTCAGGTTGGAAAACTTCTAGAGATTTGAGGGTGGAGTCTGGGGAGAACAGGGACCCAGAGGAGTACAGTGCCATACACTCAATCAGTGAAAGGATCAGTTTTCTCCAGGGGAACTGATATCTGACTGGAGATGAGCTGCAATTCTGGAGGATCTCCAGGCCTCACCAGGCAGTCGATGCCAGCCGCTGAAACCCATTTCAGAATTTGAGCTACTCGGGTTGTCTATCCACATTTCAGAGCCTTGTCTTTTTTTTTTTTAAATTCCTAAACACAGAATGGTTGGGGAAAGCGTGTGGAAATCTTTGGAGACCCATAGCAACAAAACCAGCAGCGTCTTGAAAGTCCTGAAACCGGACTGCACGTATCAAGTCAAAGTTCAGGTCCAGTGTCTGACTAAGGGGTACAACACGAATGACATCATCACCCTGCGGACCCCAGAAGGATGTAAGTCACAGACCTTCCCTCCCCGCCCCCGCCACCACCCACACAGGCCATACAGTTGCATGGTACTATGAAACATCTAGTCTCATCAAATGACCAAATGGCTGTGGTGAAAACAGCCCCAGAAATTAGTTCTTAGCCAGTAAGGCTTGGTAGTGATCCACAAAGTTACTTGGAAAGGGATTGTGGTCTATACTACTGTGTACAGCTGGCTGAAACCAGGATCCCAGTATGGAATTTTGCATCATTTAAGAAGAAGATATTGGATTTATATCCCACCCTCCACTCCAAAGAATCTCAGAGCGGCTCACAATTTCTTTTACCTTCCTCCCCCACAACAGACACCCTGTGAGGTGGGTGGGGCTGGAGAGCAGCTGCCCTTTCAAGGACAACCTCTGCCAGAGCTGTGGCAGACCCAAGGCCATTCCAGGTGCAAGTGGAGGAGTGGGGAATCAAACCCGGTTCTCCCAGATAAGAGTCCACACTCTTAACCACTACACCAAACTGGCTTTTGTTTTTTTTTTGCTGCAGGAACTCCTTTGTATATTAGGACATACCTCCCTGATGTAGCCAATCCTCCAAGAGCTTACAGGGCTCTTAGTACTGGGCCTACTGTAAGCTCCAGGAGAATTGGCTGCATCAGGGGTGTGGGGTCTAATTTGATGTGTTGTGTTAAGACTTACGTTTTGCTTCAGTTCTGTTTGTAGACTTAGGGCTGGTTCTATAGGTTCTAATCCAATTGCATTGTTCATTTGTCCCATTCCGTTGATTGTATGGATTCTCTCTGCATAATCCGTCTTGAATCTAAGTGAAAAGGGCAAACTGTAAATAACATAAATGAAGAGAGATTTTAAAAAGTGTGGGATCTGATAGTGTACAGTGAGAAATCCAGGCCTTTTTTTGTAGCAGGAACTCCTTTGTAAATTAGGACATACCTCCCTGATGTAGCCAATCCTCCAAGAACTTACTGGGCTCTTAGTACAGGGCCTACTGTAAGCTCCAGGAGGATCGGCTACATCGGGGGTGGGGGTGGGTGGGGCCTAATATGCAAAGGAGTTCCTGTTACAAAAAAACCCCTGGAGAAATCCATTTACAGTTTGTAATTTCAAAGGCTGTCATAATGGAAGCATCTCAGAATTCGCACTCTCTGCTAATGAGCATCTTCTTCACTTGATAATCATGGCTGCGATAACTGCACACTATCTTTGGGTCTCTGTCATTTAAAAACCTCCGCTTGGAAATGGAGCGTGTTGGCTTGAGTGCAGGAGTGGTGTATCATGCCATAGCCTCAGATGGTCTTTGCCAGTCTGTGGCAATGTTTTGGGTACATCAAAAGCTGCTGGATTACAGATGCAACAAACGGAAACAGATGCAACAAATCGCTGCAAGGTTATCTGTGCCAGGAAATAAATCCATATGCAGATACATATATAGGGAAGCTGTTGAACTATGTGGTGGACATGTGGAAGAGCAAAAAAAGTTCTGGCAGATGATACAACAAGAAATATCTAAAATTCTGGGATATGACTTCAAGAAAGTAGCAGAGACCTTTCTGTTGGGATTACAAATGGAAAAATTTCCAAAAGAAGATAGAACTTTAATTTGGTACTTGCTCTCAGCTGCTAGGACATTGTATGTGCAGTTGTGGAAGCAAGAAAAAATACCAGAGAAATGGGATTGGATTGTGAAAGTTTTATCGTGGAGCGAGATGGATAAACTAACAAGAATCCTAAGAGATTATGATTTGGAAGTGTTTAAAAGGGAGTGGAAGAAATTTAGATGTTATGTAGAGAAAGAATGGAATGTAAAAAGACATTGGACAATTTTGTAATAATGATTAAGTGTTAGAAAAGGGTAGAATTTAGATTTTTATAGTTAAAGGTACCTTTATAAGTTAATTTTGAGTATATAACTTCGGTGGGAGTCTAGTAATGGAGGGAGGGGGGATTAGAAAATATCATATGGGTTAGAGATAGAGACGATATAAATGGATATTGTTACCATATGTTATCAATAAAATTGTTTAAAAGGGAAGCTGTTGAACTGAGCACCAGGTGAATCCAGCAAAGGAGAAAAGAATGTTCAGAACAGAGGTGGAATTCTAGCAGGAGCTCCTTTGCATATTAGGCCACACACCCCTAGTGTAGCCAATCCTCTAAGGCTCCAAAAAAGAGCCTTGTAAGCTCTTGGAGGATTGGCTACTTCAGCGGGGTGTGGCCTAATATGCAAAGGAACTCCTGCTAGAATTCCATCCCGGCTTAGAGAATCTTAGAAACCCAATGAAGGAAGTGAGTGTTAAAACATCCCAAGGCTGGGATGAATCGCTGATATTTGTGCTGTTTAATGGTCTTGTTGGATAACGTAGGGAGGGCAAGTCAAAGGCAGTGGATCTGTAGAAGCCACCATTATTTGAGAGCAGAAATAAGTCCAGCAGTGCAATTTAACACTCTGTTCAAATTCACGGTCTGAAGCTCCCCCCTCTCCCCCAAGTTACACCTTGTATTGGTTCGAGCGCTGGGCTAGGAGTCTGAAGATCTTGTAAGATCCGCCTACTTATAAAGCTGATTGAGTGACTTTGGGCTAACCGCTCCCTTTTCGTCCAGAAAAAAGGGGAGAGAGCCATGTATGCCTGAACTCCTTAGAGAAAAGGCAGGATAGCAACCTAAGTAACAGAGCCCCACACTGGCATAAAGAGGCACTGTGTTGTCAAGAATCTGCGTTTCCGCTGTAAGGTCCCTGTCCTTCCTAAAAGGAAATTTAGCTAAGCTCTTGTTGAGTCGTAAGAATGTAAGAGAAGACATGTTGGATCAGGCCAATTGTCCACTGAGTCCCACTCTCTGTGTTGCACAGCGGCCAAAACCTACGTGCCATCAGGAGGTCCTCCAGCAGGGCCGGAACTCCAGAACTTTAAGGCCCTTTACAGCCTGGGGCTTGCATATCTTTGGAACTGCCTTTCCCCATATGAGCCCCCCCGGGCACTGCGGTCAGCCACACAACATCTTCTTGTGATCCCCGGGCCTAAGGACACCCGTCTGGCTTTGATGAGGACCAGGGCCTTTTTGGTCTGGGCCCCTACCTGGTGGAATGAGCTCCCGCTGGAGATCCAGGCCCTGCGGGACTAATCCAAGTTCCGCGGGGCCTGTAAGATGGAGCTCTCCCACCAGGCTTTAACTTGATCTAGCGAGTGTCCTATGAGGCCATCGCTCCTCCAACATCCAGCACCCTACCGTCAAGGTGCACAAGCTGTGCTGAAAGCTCCCAGCCTACACGGTGTTTGTGTGATTTGTTGTTCTGACTACTGCTCTCGAATCTGATTGACATTTTTGTGGTGGTGATGTTGTGAAGCGATTTGTTTTAGTGTTGTTTTAATGTTGTAAGCCGCCCTGAGCCCGTTTGCAGGATAGGGCGGGGTATAAATTGAAACATTAAATTAAATTAAATTAAATTAGAAGCCCTCCCACTGTTGCTTCCCGCCAGGCACCAGGAATACAGAGCATCAATTCCCCAGACAGAGTGTTCTCTCTATACCTTGTGGCTCATAGCCAGTGATGGATCTCTGGTCTGTATGTTTCTCTAGTCGCCTCTTGAAGCTGTCAGAGAGCCAGTTTGGTGTAGTGGTTAAGTGTGCGGACTTTTATCTGGGAGAACCAGGTTTGATTCCCCGCTCCTTCACTTGCAGCTGCTGGAAGGGCCTTGGGTCAGCCATAGCTCTTGCAGGAGTTGTCCTTGAAAGGGCAGCTGCCGTGAGAACCCTCTCAGCCCCACCTACCTCACAGGGTGTCTGTTGTTGGGGAGGAAGATAAAGGAGATTGTAAGCCATTCTGAGATTTGGAGTGGAGGGCAGGATATAAATCCAATATCATCATCATCTTCAAGAGCCAATATCATCATCACCTTCTTCTTCTAGAGCCAGTTTGGTGTAGTGGTTAAGTGCACGGACTCTTACTTGGGAGAACCGGGTTTGATTCCCCACTCTTCCACTTACACCTGCTGGAATGACCTTGGGTCAGCCATAGCTCTTGCAAGAGTCATCCTTGAAAGGGCAGATGCTGTGAGAGCCCTCTCAGCCCCACTCAGCTTACAGTGTCTGTTGTGGGAAGAGAAGATATAGGAGATTGTAAGCCGCTCTGAGTCTCTGATTCAGAGAGGAGGGCGGGGTATAAATCTGCAGTCTTCTTCTATGCATATAACCACCACCACTTCCTGATAGGCAAGGGGTCTGAGAGTAATTTGCCACTAACCCTGCCTTTCTGTCTCCCAAACCCTTTCTCTTTCGGCCAGTGCCAGACCCTCCCCAGCATCTTCAGCTGTCGTCGAAGAGAGAAGCGGAAGATGTCGTGATTTGCCAGTGGGCACCGCCAGCAAACACCCACGGCCTGATCAGAGAATACGTTGTAGGTATCGCAAAGCTGCTTTCTGATGCCATCCCAGACGGGGGACCTCTGCAGACACAGAGGTTATAGCGTTGTCGCAAAGCACAGATCCGTGTCCTCGAGTCACATGATGGGTTCCTCTTTTGGTCGCAAAGGGTGGCGTGAGTCTTGGGGGAAGGTGCCATGCCTTTCCCAGCTGCCTTCAGCCACCAATTGGTGGGGATAAAGGTGGGTTGTAAACAGGGGTGGGATTCTAGCAGGAGCTCCTTTGCATATTAGGCCACACGCCCCTGAGGTAGCCAATCCTCCGCAATCTTCCAAAAAAAGAGCTTTGTAAGCTCTTGGACGATTGGCTACCTCAGGGGCGTGTGGCCTAATATGCAAAGGAGCTCCCGCTAGAATCCAACCCTTGCTTGTAAATATTTCGATAAATGAATAAGTTGGGCAGTCCAGTGCACTTTGGGGAAGTCAGCCCTCAGCAGTGTTCCCCCTAAGCTGAGTTGGCGTGAGCTAGCTCACAGGTTTTTAGCTTCCAGCTCATACATTTGTGCCTTAGCTCAGGAAGGATGACACTAATTTCTAATTACACTGATTTCTGCAGTAGCTCACAACTTGAATGCCAGTTGATCACAACTTGAACGTCAAGTAGCTCAGAAAATAGAATTTTTGCTCTGCAACTTAGAGGGAACATTGGCCCACAGTGGCTTTGTAGGGGAGCAGTGTGGACAGAAGTGTCTTACATGGAAAGAGCACGGCCTGATGCTTTAATGAAGAGAAAGACATCAGGGGGTGGGAAAAGGCAAAGGTCTTGTGGTTTTCCTGGGAAACGGATTGTAACTTCTTTAGTGGAAACCATGGATACATCCCCCGCCCCCTCCGATTTTCCCCAGGTGTTGCAACTTGCAGTGGGGACTGCGGGTAGCAAAACGACTTCTAAAATTGCCCTTGTGAAACTTAACAAAAGCAGTGAAAGATGGTGCCACCCATCCTGTGCAGAGGCAGGGGGAGCGGCAAATCACCTCCGAACGTCTCTTGCCTTGAAAACCCTGCAGGGTCACCCTGAGGGTGCTGCAGCTTGAGGGCGCTTTCCACAACCACCAGCTGCTTAAATGGCTTTAACTCTAGTAATGAGCTTGGGACGGCTTCTTTTCTGTCCCATTAGGTGGAGTACAGCAGAGCCGGTTCCAAGGAGTGGTCGTCCGTGAGAGCCCCCACCAACTATTCGGAAATCGAGAGGTTAGAGGTCAACATGTTGTACACTTTCAGAGTGAGTCGACTTTTGTTTAGGTTGCTTCGTTGTGAACGTTGCAGTCAGTTTGGTGTAGTGGTTAAGCCAATTTGGTGCAGTGTGCGTGGACTCTTATCCGGGAGAACTGGGTTTGATTCCCCACTCCTCCGCTTGTAGCTGCTGGAATGGCCTTGGCTCAGCTATCGCTCTCGCAAAGTTGTCCTTGAAAGGGCAGCTTCCATGAGAGCTCTTTCAGCTCCACCTACCTCACAGGGTGTGTGTTGTGGGGGAGGAAGGTAAAGGAGATGCCCAGCTTGGTGCCTGTTGCATAACCAACTGTGGATGCCCAGGTTTCCAACAGCCACTAGTGCCCCGTAGTAAGTAAACCCTAACCTAAAGATGGCAACCCTACTTGTAGTTCAGGCCCAACTCTCTTGCTCCATTAGGGCTGCTAAATCAAGGAGAGCCATTTTGGTGTAAGTGGTTAAGTGCACGGACTCTTATCTGGGAGAACCGGGTTTGATTTCCCGCTCCTCCACTTGCAGCTGCTGGAATGGCCTTGGGTCAGCCATCGCTCTTGCAGGAGTTGTCCTTGAAAGGGCAGCTTCTGGGAGAGCTCTCTCAGCCCCACCGACCTCACAGGGTGTCTGTTGTGGGGGGTGAAGATATAGGAGATTGTAAGCCGCTCTGAGTCTCTGATTCAGAGAGAAGGACGGGGTATAAATCTGCAGGTAAAAAATCCAACAACAACTGCTTGGGAAACTCCCCTGAACTTTTAAAGGCCATGGTGATACCACAAGCCATAGCAGCAGCTCCCTTGTCTAAGAACAGAAGAGAAGCCATGTTGGATCAGACTTCCGTATAAAATAGAGTTCTGTCCTCGATCAGGCTGTGTTCCCCTGTAAAGCGATGAAGCTTTAGAACATAAGAGAAGCCAAGTTGGATCAGGCCAATGGCCCATCCAGTCCAACACGCTGTGTCACACAGTGGCCAAAAAACCCAAGTGCCATCAAGAGGTCCACCAATGGGGCTAGAAGTCCTCCCACTGTGCTCCCCCAAGCACCAAGAATATAGAGCATCAGTGCCCCAGACAGAGATTTCCAACTATACACTGTGGCTATTAGCCACTGATGGACCTCTGCTCCATATGCTTATCCATTCCCCTCTTGAAGCCGTCACCACCTTCTGTGGCAGTGATTTCCACATGTTAATCAAACTTTGGGTGCAGAAGTGCTTCCTTTTATCTGTGCTAACCTGACTGCTCAGCAATTTCATTGAATGCCCAAGAGTTCTTGTATTGTGAGAAAGGGAGAAAAGTACTTCTTTCTCTACCTTCTCTATCCCATGCATAATCTTGTAAACTATAATGTCACCCTTTCAATGCCTTTTTCCCAGCCATCCCCTTTTAAACCTGCTTCGTTTTCATTTTTAAAAAGCCGTTTTGACACCGTTCTTCTCTTCTGATTTTTGAAAAGGTTGCTGCAGTAACTAGCCGGGGAGTGGGGAACTGGAGCGATTCCAAATCTATACAAACCGTAAGAGGCAAAGGTAAAACCAGGCATTAATTCCTTTTGTTGCCGTCGCTTAAATGCGAGAAGCCACCAACCCCAAAATCCATAAATCCGAGCGCTAATAACAGATCCACGTATCGCTCACCTTTGTTGTTTTTAATACTGATGAACTCTTTGACCGCTTTCGGGATGTCCGTCAAGTTCCCCGGGGAACGTTGCCCCAGTTACGAAACCATCCACGCTGCCAGAGCAACATTTGTGTGAAGATTTGTTGCATTTAGAACACTGCTATTCAGAAGCAATTTATGTCATTAAAAAGGTAAAACAATTAATGCTACAAAGATTTGAGTGGCAGGAGCCGGGTCTGAGCACAAAGGTGTCCTGCCCAGATTGCCTGAATTGAGAGAAAATAAAAGTCTTGGAAAGGTCTTGAAGCTGTAATTGTGAGAGGGGTGGACCGAGCCTGGGTTTTAACCCTCCTTCCTTGCTGTTGGCGGGGGGGGGGGGCACTTCTTTTACCGATGTAAAAAAATGGTTGCTGGAGGGGGAGGTCTGGGGTTGAGTTGCCAGAAGGGGGCGGAGTGGGGAAAATGAAATTCCCATTTTGAGTTGGTTCCTGGTTTGAAGGGTTCTTTGTTTTCATTAGATCTTGGAAGCTAAGCAGTGTTGGTCGTAGTTCATACTTGGATGGGAGAACACTTCACAACAGGCTGGGGTTGCTGTGCAGAGGAAGGCAGCGGTGAGCCGCCTCTGCTCATCTCTCGCCTTGGAAACCCCACGGTCTGGGAGTCAACGTGATTTGGTCGCCGCTTAGACTAATAGAACCATAGAGTTGGAAGGGACCTCTAGGGTCATCTAGTCCAACCCCGTGCACAATGCAGGAAACTCACAAATACCTCCCCACATCTCCAGGGGCCGTTGACAGCACCCAATTAAATTTAAGCTTGACCTCTGGTGACTAGCCCCTACTGGGGGGGCTGGAGGATATTCAGAGAAGTGACTGAATAGAGCCTGCCCCTGTCCTCCCGACTGGGTATTTCAAGGAAGTCTCCCATCCAAGTACTAACCACAGTCGACCCTTCTTAGCTTCTGAGATCTGATGAGATTGGGCTTGCCTGGGCTGTCCAAACCAGGGCAAACATTAGCAAAACTTGATTATGATTTCACATTATGAGAGTGAAGATGTTGGGCAGACTGCGTGAGGTCCCATGGTCTGTTCCCCGTCCTTTTGCCATGGTTCAGGAACGACTGATGTATTGTGTTAACCAGGCTCCTGTTCTTTAAAAGAAAAGGTGGGGAAAATTCCACTGGAGTGACACCGATGAGGCCTGTTTTTATGGCTTACAATCCACCAATCGTAGTCCGGTGTCCTTGGGCATATCTGTGCTGTGGTCAACAATGACATTTCCACAGAGTGAATTAGAAGTGAGAAACTTTGCCATGGAAGTCTTCAGTACAGTAGAAGAGAGCAAGAGTCCAGTAAAACCTTAAAGGCTAACATAATTTGTGCCAGGGTTTGAGCCAGGGGGTGGTCAAACGGCAGCTCCTCTTTCATTCCTATTGTGTGGCTCTCGAAGCTCCCAGCACCTTGTTGGCCAGCTTGGAAAAGGAATTTGTCTCTTTAAATCACTTCTCCAAGCTAGCTGGTGGCCTTGGAGAATTCATTTAAAGTTGCTTTCTTTCCACCTCTCTTTCCCTGCCATCTATTTGCCTTCCTTCCTTCCTTCCCTCCCTTCCTATCCTCTCTACCCCCTCCCCCACCTTCCTTCCTTCCCTCCCTCCCTCCCTTCCCAACTTCCCTCCCTCCCTTCCCTTCCCTCCCTCCCTCCCTTCCTTTCTTCCTTCCTCCCTTCCCCCCTTTCTCCCGCCCCTCCCCTCCCCTCCTTTCCTCATCTTGCGGCTTTCAAACATCTGACGTTTATTCTGTGTGGCTCTTACATTAAGCAAGTTTGGCCACCCCTGGTATGAGCTTTTGTGAGTTGCTGCTCACTTCTTCAGAAGTGAGCAGTGACTCAGGAAGGTTCCTCCTATGTCACAAATTTTGTTAGTCTTTCAGGTGATTCTGGTCTCTGTTTTTTTCCTACTGCTTCGGACAGACAGACAAACATGGCTACCCATTTGATCTCTCTTCAGCACAGTTGTTCCCCTCATTCGTGGGGCTGACGCCTTTTCTCCTTCTTTCTTCTCCATCTCAGTGATTCCACCGCCTACGGTCCATATTGAGAGTTACAGCGAAGATTCCATAATTTTCACCCTAAAAATGGAAGCGGATATTCAGGTAGCGTGAAATGTTTGCGAGTGTGTGTATGTTTTGGAAACCCAAATCAGACATATAGCTGGATTGGAGTCCATTAGCACCTTAGACACCAACAAGATTTTTGAGATGTGAACTTTTGGTCTTCTCTACAGGCCGACGCAGCTGCCCTCCAAAATTATCCAAATCAAGCACAGCTCCTGAAGAATGATATTGTATTGGTGAACTATTATATAAAACCTAAGCATTTGCAAAAGTTTTCTACCGGTGGGAAAACAAAACACGATGCAATCCCCAATTCAGAGGATTATCTTCTGAGACGTCTCCTTTTTTTTGAGTTTCCAACAAAATCTTACTTGCGGTTGCTTTGAGCAGAATCCTATGAACCATAAGCAAGAGAGCTGCTGAGGTCAGCAGGAAAGTCTGCGTATAAATATTTGAATGATTGAATTAATAAATGATTTTTAATAAATTAATTAATAATTTATATAATTCATTAATAATGTAATAAATTAAATAAATTAATAATTTTTATTTATTAATGGGATTTCTATCTCTCCCTTCCTGCCAAGGCAGGAACAAGGGAGCTTCCTAACTTAGAAAGGTTGGGTCTCCGGAATACTCATTAATTATTTGTCCTTATTCCCAATTATTACTATTTATGGAGTCCAGTTGGTCCAGTATCTTCTTTTTAAAAGGTTTTTTCTTTCAAAATCTTGCATTTATGCATATTCATAGAGGGAACATTAAGAGGGGGAGGGAGCCAGTCTTCCTTAGTTCCCCGCAGTTCCTATATCACAATCCCTTTGACCGTGGGCATAGGGATTTCAAGGGTCATCTTGGGTGACCCTGGCAAGACAGGGAAGTGGAGAAAATCATAGAATCGTAAAGTTGGAAGGGACCTCCAGGGTCTTCTAGTCCAACCCCCCTCCCCTCCCCCCTCACAATGCAAGAAATTCACAAATACTTCCCCTCCTAAATTCACAAGACCCGCATAGCTGTCAGATGGCCATCTAGCCTCTGTTTAAAAACCTCCAGGGAAGGAGAGCCCCTGGATCTTCATTCCTAAAACCCTTGCACGTGTGGTTTTTTGGGGTCCAGCCCTGCATTTTTTATTTCCAAAAGCCAGAGAGTTGGCAGCTCCTGGGCGAAAAAAAATATCTCTAATACCTTAAACAAGAGTGTAAATACTTGGTTCTGGAATCTAGTATATCTGATAAGAAGTTTCCCCAACTTCAAAGGCTGGCTTTCTGCCCTTTTTTATTAGTTTTAATTTACTCGGCTAGTTTGGTGTAGTGGTTAAATGCATGGACCCTTATCTGGGAGAACCGGGTTTGATTCCCCACTCCTCCACTTACAGCTGCTGGAATGGCCTTCGGTTAGCCATAGCTATCGTGGGAGTTGTCCTTGAAAGGGCAGCTGCTGTAAGAGCTCTCTCAGCCCCACCTAAAAGAGCTTGCGAATGTAATTTCTGAGCCTCTGGCTATTATTTTTGAGAATTCTTGGAGAACAGGAGAGGTGCCGGAAGATTGGAGGAGGGTGAATGTTGTCCCCATCTTCAAGAAGGGGAAAAAAGATGATCCGGGTAACTACCGACCCATCAGCTTGACGTCTATACCTAGAAAAGTTTTAGAACAAATCATCAAACAGTCTGTCCTGGAACATTTAGAAAGAATGGATGTGATTACATGGTTTTCTCAAGAATAAGTCATGTCAAACTAACCTGATCTCTTTTTTTGAGAAAGTGACTATCTTGCTGGCTTAGGGGAATGCTGTAGACATTGTTTGTCTTGATTTCAGTAAGGCTTTTGATAAAGTTCCACATACTATCCTTGTTAACAAGTTGGTAAAATGTGGTTTGGATGGTGTTACCATTTGGTGGATCTGTAACTGGTTGCCAGATTGCACCCAAAGGGTGCTTGTGAATGGTTCCTCATCCTCTTGGAGAGGAGTGACAAGTGGACTGCCTCAAGGATCTGTCCTGGGACCTATTTTGTTCAACATCTTTTATCAATGATTTGGATGAAGGAATAGAGGGAATGCTTAGTAAATTTGCAGATGATACTAAATTGGGAGGGGTTGCAAACACAGTAGAAGACAGAAACAGGATATAGGATGACCTTGACAGGCTGGAAAACTGGGCTAAAATCAATAAAATGAATTTTAACAGGGATAAATGTAAAGTTCTGCATTTCGTTAGGAAAAATCCAATGCATGGTTATAGGATGGGGAGACTTGTCTTAGCAGTAGTATGTGCGAAAAGGATCTAGGGGTCTTAGTATATCATATGCTGAACATGAGTCAACAGTGTGATGTGGTGGCTAAAAAGGCAAATGCAATTTTGGGCTGTATCAACAGAAGTATAGTGTCCAGATCACGTGATGTGATGATATCGCTTTACTCTGCTCTGGTAAGACCTCACCTAGAGAATCGTGTTCATTTTTGAGAAGGATATAGACAAGCTGGAACAGGACCAGAGGAGGGTGACGAAGATGGTGAGGGGTCTGGAGACCAAGTCCTGTGAGGAAAGGTTGAAGGAGCTGGGGATGTTTAGCCTGGAGAAGAGGCGGCTGAGAGGTGATATGATCACCATCTTCAAGTACTTGAAGGGCTGTCCTATAGAGGATGGGGTGGAATTGTTTTCTGTGGCCCTGGAAGGTAGGACCAGAACCAATGGGTTGAAATTAAATCAAAAGAGTTTCCGACTCAACATTAGGAAGAACTTCCTGACTGTTAGAGCGATTCCTCAGTGGAACAGGCTTCCTCGGGAGGTGGTGGGCTCTCCTTTCTTGGAGGTTTTTAAACAGAGGCTGGATGGCCATCTGACAGCAATGAAGATCCTGTGAATTTAGGGGGAGGTATTTATGAGTTTCCTGCATTGTGCAGGGGGTTGGACTAGATGACTCTAGAGGTCCCTTCCAACTCTATGATTCTACCTCACAGGGTGTCTGTTGTGGGGGTGGGAGGTAAAGGAGACAGTCTCTGAGATTCAGAGTATAGGGCAGGATATAAATCCAATATCATCATCTTCTTCAGCAGTGCTAATGTATGTTTCTGCAGCATGAGTGATGGCCTTCTGCTTTGAAACTGGCCCCCTTTTTTCGACAAATGGGATTGCCTTACGAGGAATAGCCTTCCAGCATTGAAGGAAAAGAATCAAGTTGCATTTGCAGGGCAGCTCTCCCCATTCCTGAAAACGTGCAGATATTTTTCTCTGTCTGCAGGGACCTTTAGGACCATCAGGTCCCAACACTAAAGCAAAAACAAACAAACAAACAGAAAAGCCCAAGAGTTGGACAGATTTTTCTCGTCCTTACAGGCTCCTTTGATTCAAGGCACTGCCAGGCTTGTCATTTTCAACTTTTTAATACTGCTAAAGTTGACTCCCTTTCTGTTTGGCACAAAGTATTTCTCCTCTGATCCTTTTCTGGCTCGATTCCTCTTCCCATGGATTCTCTTCCAGTTTCATTGTCATTCCTCTATTCTTAACGCTGATTCTTGTTTGGTTTTCTTGGCATCCTGTTGTGCTCGTTTTTCTCTTTGGTTACACACCTTTCTCTGGCTTACATTTCCTTACCGGTTTCCATTTAAGCTTTTGCTTTTATTGTTTTGGTTTTAAATCTCTCTATGTTTTGGCCCTGTCCCCTCTTCTTTCTCGCTTTTGGCCTCCTCGTTACTTAAGCTAGTAATACTGGAGAGCCAGTTTGGTGGAGTGGTTAAGTGCGCGGACTCTTATCTGGGAGAACCGGGTTTGATTCCCCACTCCTCCACTTGCACCTGCAGGAACGGCCTTGGGTCAGCCATAGCTCTCTCAGGAATTGTCCTTGAAAGGGCAGCTTCTGGGAGAGCTCCCTCAGCCCCACCCACCTCACAGGGTGAGCCACTGAGTCTCTGATTCAGAGAGAAGGGCGGGGTATAAATCCATTCTCCTCCTCCTCCTTCCCTCTCATCTAAACTTTGGGTTTTGTTTTACCGTCCTTTTTCTCTTGCTGCTCCTGCCTTTTCTTGGCTTTTTTCTGAGAACCCTCCCTCTTCTATCAAGGTTTTGACCTCTAATTTCTGCCTCTCCTTTTTTCTTTCTTTTGTGTCCTTTTCCTTCTCGCAACGTCTGTGGGCAAGGCTCATATCTTCTTTGCTCTCTCTTATCGGTTGCCTAGCACCGTCGTTGTTACTGCTATTTCATATTATTTCTGTGCCGTTGGCTAACAGGTGTATGGTTACGTTGTGAACATTTTCTGGACCTTTGACACACACAGACAAGAAAAAAGAATGTTGTTCGTAGACGAAGGAAAGTCTGTACAAATAGGTAAGTCTTTCTGACAGAATAACCTTTTAGCAAGTCCAAGATTAGTCTGAAGAGGTGTGAGAGCCTGGGTTTCTGGAGAGCTTTGCTGAGACATTTTGCCCACTGAGTGAGGCATTTCTAAGTTGCCACAAGTCCTTACGACAGAACAAATGGAAATTAGAAACTGCAACTCTTAAACACCAATGAGGGAAAATTTTAATCTTCCAGGACATTCAGTTGTTTCTAAGAGCAGCATTTCTCTTACAAAGGAATTTCAAAGGGAGGTTAGAGACTGATGAATTGTGACTGAATTGAAACTGATAAGGAATCTCAAGACAGTGCAGCCTCCTGGACTGAATCGAGACTTAAGTTTCCTGTCTCGTTATCAGTGCTGATCTTGCCACACCTTCTACCCCTCTGCATATCACACCTCATCCAATCACACCTGCTGTTGTGTTTCACCTGCTATTGTCATTTGCCCGCTGTTGTCATTTGACAGCTGAGATCCCTCCAAAATATTGTTCAGTTCAGTTCTCAGTTGATTTATTGTAATTAACCATTGGGTGTTACCAATCTACAAAAATCTCAAGAAAAAGGAAAATAAACTAGGAGTTAAAACATACAAAGTATCATGTAAGGTATAACAAGGGTAGAACAACGGATGCAATACAATGGGAGTAACAATAAAGATGTAGACATAAGTCCAAAAGTTATCCCTTCACATTGCCACCTTGGCACGTATTTTCTTTGCTGCAAGGGCAAAGACTGAAACTTTCTGGGAGATATAAGCATCAATATCAGTTAAAAGAAATGCTATTTTTTTCTTCAACTGAATAAGCACTCTAAGGCCTGACAGAATTCCATCGAAAAACTTAGCACTTGGACTGGAATACAGCGAACAGAAAAGTAAATAATGTGGTAAATCCTCAATTGCATGAGAACAGCAAATGCATGAACGTTGGGCCACTAGAGTTTGGTTAAAACGACCTTCCATGATTGCTGTTGGCATTGGCTCACTCCAAAATATAAAGACTGATGGACTCACATTCCAGCTATAACTGAAGAAGTGAGCAGTGACTCATGAAAGCTCTTCCCCTGCCACAAATTTTGCTAGACCATAAAGTACTTCTGGACTCTTTACTCTTTTCTACTGCTAAGTCGCCTCAGGCTAGCTCTTGTCCTAGGACCATAGGCGCCCACAGGTTTAGTGGTAAGCTTCTTGCTTTGCTGGCTGAAGACTCCCAGTTCAGTTTCTGGTGCCTCTAGTGAAAGAGGAATTCAGGCTGCTGAGTTAAGACAGACCTCTGCTTTAGACCGTGAAGAGCAGGCTGGATCCGTGCAGGGGTAGAATTCTAGCAGGAGCTCCTTTGCATATTAGGCCACACACCCCCAGATGTAGCCAATCCTCTAAGAGCTTACAAGGCTTTTTTTTTGTAAGCTCTTGGAGGATTGGCTACATCAGGGGCGTGTGGCCTAATATGCAAAGGAGCTCCTGCTAGAATTCTACCCCTGGATCCGTGACGTATAAAATGCCAACTCCAGGTTCAGAATTTCCTGGAGTGGAGCCTGCGGAGGACAGGGGTTTAAGGAGTAGAGTGACCTCAGCCATGGCAGCCATTTTCTTCAGGGGAAGTTATCTCCGTGTCTGGGAACTGGTTCTAATTTCAGGAGATCTCCAGGGTCTCACTTTAAGGTGAGCAATTCTAGTGGCATATCAAGTGACCACTTAATTTTTAAAAAAAATACCCTTGGTATTTGGCATTTAATATTTGGCATTTAAAGCTGCCATTTGAGGGAACCAACCGCCACATTGATTTTATGCTTCTGTTCTGATTGATTGTTTTATCTGCTGTCCGCATTTTCATCTAACGCATTATCTGCTCCAGATTGTTGGGGGGTTTTTGCTTTTGCCAATTAACTTTTCTCATTTTATTGGTTGGTTTTTATAATAGATTTATCATATATTATTCTAAACGCTATATTGTTTTAGACATTTCCTGTTGCTGCTGTTAATGGATACTGTTGCTGTTACTGCTTTGTTGTTTGCGTTGGTTGTCAGTTTTATTGTTCGTACTGATCTCAGTAGATTTTTTTTTTAAAAATGAGCAGCATTCTTAATCTGCATTTTATTTTGTACGCCACTTTGAGGGCTTGAGCTATGAAGCTGTATAATAATTCACGTGATACCTTTGACATTTCCTGATAGAATCGTTTTGTCTTGTATTTAAAATAAGCATGAAGAATTTTTGCTGGGGGGGGGGATGCATAAAAAAGAAACTTTAGGGGGAAGGGAGTTCTAGACATCTCTGCTTAGCCAATTTTTCTTCTTCTTTAGTGAGTAATTTGACCGCTCAGACACCGTACGAGATTTCAGCTTGGGCCAAGACCGAACTGGGCGACAGCCCTCTGTCTTTTGCACATGTGGTGACCAGTGGTACAAGACCACCCGCTCCCAGTCTGAAAGCCAAGCCTGTCAATCAGACTGCGGTCGAGTGTAACTGGACTGGCCCAAAGAATGTTGTAAGAATTCTTTTCTGGTCTTCTCAATGCGAAACTCACAGAAGCCAAATTTTCGTTCTGTTATGTGATGCTTGTGGTAACATCATTGTGTGAGAAGGATGCCAGAGATTCAGTTATTAAGGTTTCTTCATTGTATAAAAAGGCAAATAATAATAATTAATGTTGTTATATAATGGGATATGGGCAGGCCTCAGATTCAGTGGGAGCTCACAGGAGTGCAGCTCCTGAACCTTTCTTAGAGTTCCACCTCCTCCTGAGAGTTCCACCTCCTTGTCCATTGAATAGTATGTGCAGCTGCATAACAATCCCTGCATGAGCTCCACCACCTATTTTTTTACAGAATAACCCCTGGATATGGGATGGAAGAGACTAAAGACTTACTTTAAAAAATGAAAGTCTAAAGACTTACTTTGAAAAAGAAAAGAAAAGAAGGCTGGGAATTCAGAGAACCTGTTACACTTACTGATAATATGTTGATATTATGAGAGTCTAGTCATGTTTTTTTTTTAAAAAAAACTACAAATGCCCCAACGACTCAGGGAAGGGGGGTTGGTACTTCTAGGATACTGAGTCAGAGAAAGCTGCCATGTGGTTTCCCTGTTGCCTCTTTACTCTTATGAACAGCCGCACTGGCAACAGGAAAATCACAAAATCCCATCCCTGTGTGGAGACCATCTAGGATCTGGGAGAACCAGGTTCCAATCCCCATTCTTCCATAGAAGCTCACTGAGAAACTCTGAACCCGTGACAATCTCATCCTCAACTACTTCCTAAGTTGGTTGCTGCAAGGATAAGACAGAAGGCGGGAGAGTAACATGACGAGCCACTCTTAGGGCGATAAGCAGGTTATAAATAAAAACTAAGCATAACAATAAATTTGCCTTTCTCCCTTGCTGTTTCTCTTTGGCAGGTGTACGGTGTCTTCTATGCCACATCTTTCCTAGAGTTGTACAGGAACCCCAGCAGTGCTAACACCACGCTACACAACATCACTGTCATTGTGAACAGAGATGAGCAATACTTGTTTTTGGTAGGAGTGTTAACTTTTAATTTTCCTCTTTTCCCACAAACAAAGACAGCTTAGGCTATTGTCTGTTGATTTGATCCTGTGTTGTAAGTTTCTTGGGGAAGGTACCTGTATTTTCCTCCCTCAGTCTGTGCCCTGTGGTACCATACAAATGATGCCCTCCTTTATCCCCCCAATATCTGCTGGGGATGTCTTCCGTCGTTTCATTTTTCAAGACCAAGGAGAAGAGACTTTTCTGTTGTGGCTCTCACCTTGACAGATTGGGTCCCAAATCAGATTTGCAGCTTTCATTATACCAGAGCAATTCTTATACATCTGGGGGGGGGGGGGTTAACATATGGGTAGAGAATATTTCCTTTAAACTTTTATCTTTTAATTACTATAGAAAAATGGCTTTGCCTTTTTTGCGCAGCAAACAGAAATTGGTTTTTAGAGGATCTTGTTTGCTGCGCGAAAGAGGTGGAGCGAGTTGCAGCCCCGGAGCAGGTAGTGTGAAATCCAACAGAAGCCCCGCAGAGAAGAGGAGAATGAGAGCGGCAGAAGACTAGTGTGAGACCGGTGTTAATGAGAATAAAAACTCCAGATATCTGAAGAAGTGAGCGAAAGAGGCAGAGCAAGTGGAAAGCTCCTCCCTTGCCACAATTTTTGTTAGTCTTTAAGGGGCTCCTGGATTCTTGCTGTCTTCTACCCAGGCCCATAGCTATAGTGGGGCCTGGGAGGGGCCAGGCCCATTCTTTCAGCCCCCCTTCCAACTATTGGAGGGGGCCCCTTTGCTCACCACCACTCTAAACAAGTAGTATCATTGCTGAGGTCCATCAGTGGCTATTAGCCACAGTATGTGTGTGTGTGTATGTATGTATATATATACACACACATATTGGCCACTGTGTGACACAGAGTGTTGGACTGGATGGGCCATTGGCCTGATCCAACATGGCTTCTTTTATGTTCTTATGTGACACAGAGTGTTGGACTGGATGGGCCATTGGCCTGATCCAACATGGCTTCTCTTATGTTCTTATGTGACACAGAGTGTTGGACTGGATGGGCCATTGGCCTGATCCAACATGACTTCTCTTATGTTCTTATGTGACACAGAGTGTTGGACTGGATGGGTCTTTGGCCTGATCCAACATGGCTTCTCTTATGTTCTTATGTGACACAGAGTGTTGGACTGGATGGGCCTTTGGCCTGATCCAACATGGCTTCTCTTATGTTCTTATGTGACACAGAGTGTTGGACTGGATGGGCCATTGGCCTGATCCAACATGGCTTCTCTTATGTTCTTATGTGACACAGAGTGTTGGACTGGATGGACCATTGGCCTGATCCAACATGACTTTTCTTATGTTCTTATGTGACACAGAGTGTTGGACTGGATGGGTCTTTGGCCTGATCCAACATGGCTTCTCTTATGTTCTTATGTGACACAGAGTGTTGGACTGGATGGGCCATTGGCCTAATCCAACATGGCTTCTCTTATGTTCTTATGTGACGCAGAGTGTTGGACTGGATGGGCCTTTGGCCTGATCCAACATGGCTTCTCTTATGTTCTTATGTGACACAGAGTGTTGGACTGGATGGGCCATTGGCCTGATCCAACATGGCTTCTCTTATGTTCTTATGTGATACAGAGTGTTGGACTAGAGAGGCCATTGGCCTGATCCAACAGGGCTTCTCTTATGTGACACAGAGTGTTGGACTGGATGGGCCATTGGCCTGATCCAACATGGCTTTTCTTATGATAGCCTTTTCACTTTTTTTTGCTTCCCTTCCTTAACACACCTTGCAGAGGGGGGAGTCGAGAGATCTCTGTCTCTCTGAGAGAGGGGCACATAAGAAAGGGGTGAGGGAGCAGAGTTGCTATGACTGCCCAGGCACGAAGGGGGGTTGGCTTGTGGAGCTCAAGGCAGCTTACAGTGCCGAGAGCCCTGGGCTGCCAAACCAGGTGGTCCCCCCAAACAACAAATGCTGCTGTGGGCCCCACGAAACATGAAATCCGGGCTACGGCCCTGCTTCTACCGCTATAGACAGACTAACAGGGCAACCCGTCTTGATCTCTGTCCTTCCCAAGGTACGGGTGGTGTCTCCATACCAAGGACCGCCTTCCGATTACATCGTCGTGAAGATGATTCCAGACAATCGCCTCCCTCCCCGGCACCTCCACACTGTGCACACAGGGAAAACGTTTGCTGTCATCAAGTGGGAGTCACCGTATGATTCTCCTGACCAAGATTTGGTAAGATTGCCGCGCAGTTTCGAGCATGGATTTCTTGGGCTGAAAAGCGCCGTCAGAGCTATTATGAGAGCCAGTTTGGTGTCATGGTTAAGTGTGCGGACTCTCATCTGGGAGAGCCGGATTTGATTCGCAACTCCTCCACTTGCACCTGCTGGAGTGGCCTCGGGTCAGCCATAGCTTTCACAGGAGTTGTTCTTGAAAGGGCAGCTGCTGTAAGAGCTCTCTCAGCCCCAACTACCTCACAGGGTGTCTGTTGTGGGGGAGGAAGGTAAAGGAAATTGTAAGCCGCTCGGAGGCTCTGAGATTTGGAATGGAGGGCAGGATATAAATCCAATATCATCTTCATAAGGAAGATTTCAAAAGCTCCTAACAAGAGAAGCAGGATTTTTGAGTCTTTGAGCACTAACTGCAGTGCTTTTTTTTTAACAGAAACTCCTTTGCATATTAGGCCGCACCCCTGCCCCCCGATATAATCCTCCTGGAGCTTACAGTAGGCCCTGTACTAAGAGCCCTGTAAACTCTTGGAGGATTAGCTACATCAGAGGGGTGTGGCCTAATATGCAAAGGAGTCCCTGCTACAAAAAAAAGGCAGTTGACTATAATTTTTTTCGCCTTTCTTAGCTCTATGCTGTTTCAGTGAAAGACTTAATAAGAAAAACTGATCGGAACTACAAGGTGAAAACGCGCAACAGCACTGTGGAGTATACCATCAAGAAGCTGGAACCGGGGGGGAAATACCACATCATCGTCCAGCTTGTAAACATGAGCAAAGAAGCTAGCTTGAAAGTTAGCACAGGTAAGCTTGCGACACAGGAGGACGCGGAGGGACGGGGTGTCCGTTGCAGAAAAGCCTCGAGAGCGGAGATGGGCAAGTCTTTCAGCTCAAGGGCCTCGTGTGTGTCCTCGGCAATGTTCCCTCTCAGCTGAGTTAGCGTGAGCTAGCTCACAGTCGTTTAGCCTCCGGCTCACACATTTTTTGCCTCAGCTCTGGAAAAACAGCCCCAGAGCAAACTAAGTTTCTGCAGCAGCTCAGCACTTCAATGCCAGTAGCTCACAAAGTAGAATTTTTTGCTCACAAGTCTCCCCAGCGTAGAAGGAACCTTGGTCTCCGTCCACTTTTGAGGACTTTAAGCTGGGTGCCAGCTCTTCCTGTTGCTGGTGCTGAAAACGGGGGTGGGATGGGGGTGGGGTATCCAACCTGGAGTCCTGAAAATTACGTGGAGACCTAAATGTGGTCCCTCTCTCCCGTTTTGTATGTCTTTAGTGGCTGTGGCGCAGAGTGTTAAAGCTGCAGTACTGCAGTCCTAAGCTCTTCTCATGACCTGAGTTCGATCCCCGGTGGAAGCTGGGTTTTCAGGTAGCCGGCTTGAGGTTGACATCCTTCTGAGGTCGGTGAAATGAGGACCCAGCTTGCTGGGGGGAAAGTGTAGGTGACTGGGGAAGGCAATGGCAAACCACCCTGTATAAAGTCTGCCGTGAAAACGTTGTGAAAGCAACATCACCCCATAGTCAGAAATGACTGGTGCTTGCACAGGGGACTACCTTTTACCTTTAAGAAGAGCCCCGTGGCGCAGAGTGTTAAAGCTGCAGTACTGCAGTCCTAAGCTCTGCTTATATGACCTCAGTTCGATCCCTGCAGAAGCTGGGTTCAGGTAGCCAGCTGGAGGTTGACTCAGCCTTCCATCCTTCTGAGGTGGGTCGAATGATTCCCCAGCTTGCTGGGGGGGGGGAGCGTAGATGACTGGGGAAGGCAATGGCAAACCGCCCTGTAAAAAGTCTGCCGTGAAAACGGTGTGAGAGCAACGTCGCCCCAGAGTCGGAAACGACTGATGCTTGCACAGGGGACCTTTCCTTTCTTTGGGCTGTTAAGGGGAAGCATCAGCCAGCTGTCTAACACTGCAGTTCAGTAGAATGATGCTCCGGGAAAATGACTAAGCAGCTTGAGGGACAGAGGAACTCTCCCGTGTGTCGGATGTGACTTCCAGAAAGTCACATGTTGCCCATCTCTGTTCGTTGGTGTGCCTCGCTTATGGAGACCTTATGAATTAATGACCTAATGTATGAATGAAAAGTCCTGTCGTTAGCAGTCTTGCTCAGATCTTGCAAACTGAGGGTTGGGGCTTCCGTGATGGAGTCTCTCCATCACTTTTTGTGTCTTCCTCTTCTCCTGCCTTTGACTTTTCCTAGCATTATTGTCTTCTTCAGTGACTCTCATCTTCTCATAATGTTCTAAGGTGGGATATTGAATAGAGGCCAATTATGGGCTTTCCATGTGGGCTTTTCCTACTGCCAGTGGCACCAGGTTTAACATTGGGGCAAATTGTGCGTGTTATAATGGAATGCAAGAGCGGGGGGAAAATGAGCCACACCTTGTAAAGTGCACATAAAGTGTGGGGAGCCAGTGTGGTGTAGTGGTTAAGAGCAGTGTTCCCTCTTAGCTGAGTTAGTGTGAGCTAGCTCACAGGTTTGTAGCCTTCAGCTCACACATTTTTGTCTTCACTCCAGAAAAATAGCCCCAGAGCATACATATTTTATGCAGTCGCTCACAACTTTAATGCCAGTAGCTCACAAAGTGGAATTTTGGCTCACAAGACTCCACAGCTTAGAGGGAGCATTGGTTTAGAATATTGGACTACTCTCTGGGAAGGCCTGGGTTCTAATTCTCACTCGTGCCATGGAAACTGGCCGGCTGACCTTAGGCTAACCGCATGCTCTCGGCCTAACCTACCTCACAGGGTGGTTGTGAGGATAAAATGGGGGAGAGAAAAATGATGTTAAGCTGCCTTAGGGAGAAAGACGACAGGGCACAAATGAAACAAATCATACAGAAGGGAACTTGTGATGGTGAGATGCACTGGCCACAGACGCGAAAAATGGCTTGTGTATCTTACCCCACTCACACAGTTCCTTTTCATAGAATGCACTGAAAACAAAGTAAGATAGCCTGTGTAGTATAGCTGGACTAGGATCCTCAGTCCACGCAGCTCAATTGGTGATCTGGAGTCATTCACCTCTCGGCCTCAGAGGGCTGGTGAAAGGTAACATTGAGAAGGAGGGTGGAGAACCTTGCCTGCCACTCTGAACTCCGTGGAAGAAGGGTGGGATAAGAATATACTGGGTAGAGAGCAGTGTTCCCTCTAAGCTGAGTTAGCGTGAGCTAGCTCACAGATTTTTAGCCTCCAGCTCACACATTTTTGTCTTAGCTCAGGAAGGATGACCCCAGAGCACACTAATTTATGCAGGAACTCACCACTTTAATGCTAGCAGCTCACCAAGTAGAATTTTTGCTCACAAGACTCCACAGCTTAGAGGGAACATTGGTAGAGTGGAAGGAACAGGTTTGCCAAAACATTTTTCACGGCTTCCCCCCTCGCTCTTTTTGCAGTTTCCCTGGCTGCTCCAGAAGCCTTAAAGATTATACCAGAAAACGATCACATTTTGCTATTTTGGAAGAGTTTAGCCTTGAAAGAAAGTCATTTCAGCGAAAGTCGGGTGAGTTAGCATCTTGCTCGGATGCCAGTTTTCCTCTTTCTCCTTGAATAAAGATGCTTCCCCCGCTACAAATGCCAGTCTACGTCTGTGTAACTTCATTTGCTTATGGCTGTCTTATATTACCCTTTCCTTTCCTGTTGTTGGCTTAAGATGAGAGCGATGAAATTAGCAAGAATGCAAACAGAGGGCCATGTAGATAAAACTGGCAGTGAGCCCTGAATGCTAAAGACAACCACTGTGACTTCCATCCAGCAGGAGTTATTGTGGATTTTACTGTTCTTGCGGTTCTGTTTTATTTATTTATTTCAAAACTCTTATTAGCTGCTTTTCTTCCTCACAAAACTCAAAGTGGCTTATAATAGAAATAGAATACGTGAAACTGTGTGCATAAAAATACATAAAACTGACATCTGATATAATATTGCTACCTAAGAGTAATTAATGCGGAATTCACTGCCCGCAGGAAGTGGTGGCAGCTACAAGCATAGACAGCTTCAAGAGGGGACAGGAGAAATAGATGGAGCAGAGGTCCATGAGTGGCTATTAGCCACAAGGTATAGACAGAACACTCTCTGGGACAGTGATGCTCTGTCCTTTTGGTATCAGTGGTGGTGGTGGGGGGGGGGTAACGGTGGGAGAGCTTCTGGAGTTCTGGTCCTGATGGCACCTGGGTTTTGGCCACTGTGTGACACAGAGGGTTGGACTGGATGGGCCATTAGCCTGATCCAACATGGCTTCTCTAATGTTCTTATGTGACACAGAGTGTTGGACTGGACGGGCCATTGGCCTGATCCAACATGGCTTCTCTTATGTTCTTATATGACTCAGAGTGTTGGACTGGATGGGCCATTGGCCTGATCCAACATGGCTTCTCTAATGTTCTTATGTGACACAGAGTGTTGGACTGGATGGGCCACTGGCCTGATCCAACATGGCTTCTCTTATGTTCTTATGTGACACAGAGTGTTGGACTGGATGGGCCATTAGCCTGATCCAGTATGGCTTCTCTAAAGCTCAAAAGTGAGGGGGCCAGGTGTACCTCCTCAGGGAGGTTTCTCCCTAGTCGTGGGGCTGCCACTGAAAAAAGCCCACTCCCATTTACCCACCAAACGAGTTTCTTTGATTGATGGGACAGTCAAGAGGACCTCTTCCTGTGTTCTTAATTCCAGGGCAGGAACTTGAGTTTTATGTTGTACAAAACCTAAAAGGTTAATATGCAAAACATTAAAAGCAAACTGTATAATCAATCATAAGCAAACATACATGTATTTATTATAGAAAACTAATACCATTTAGGGACCCATCATTAGCCTCTATCGTGTACAATCATAAAGCCACAAGGGGAACCCACTTATTTTAACTTGACCTGACGCGGTTCGACCTAGACTGGTCTTTAGAGGTCAGAAAAGTAAGTACACCTATTAGCTCATAATACAGAATACAATAAAACCATAGAACAATGCTGGACCACAAGGAAATTTAATGAAGTGAAAAAGGTTTAAAGATAAGAACATAAGAGAAGCCATGTTGGATCAGGCCAAGGGCCCATCCAGTCCAACCCTCTGTGTCACATAAGAACATAAGAGAAGCCATGTTGGATCAGGCCAATGGCCCATCCAGTCCAACACTCTGTGTCACATAAGAACATAAGAGAAGCCATGTTGGATCAGGCCAATGGCCCATCCAGTCCAACGCTCTGTGTCACATAAGAACATAAGAGAAGCCGTGTTGGATCAGGTCAATGGCCCATCCAGTCCAACACTCTGTGTCACATAAGAGAAGCCCTGTTGGATCAGACCAATGGCCCATCCAACACTCTTTGTCACACAGTGGCCAATACACACACACACACACACACACACTGTGGCTAATAGCCACTGATGGACCTCTGCTTCATATTTTTATCCAATCCCCTCTTGAAGCTGGCTATGTTTGTAGTCTCAAGATTTTCTTGTATTCTCAAGATATTCTTGAGGCCTCTTATTTTGCAGCCTTATGTCCTAATCAAGGACATACATATTGCATCCAGTGTCTTATTGTATGCCTCACCACATTGTCCAGAATTGATCAAGGTAGGGGTAAGTCCTATTTGCCAAGAGTTATGTTGTGTCATTGTAAGCTGAAATGGCAGTGTACCAGTGTTTTAAATAACCTTTAAGGGCAAATAGAATGATTTAAGGTTTGGAACACTTTCCCTATGAAGAAAGGTTAAAACTCTTGGGGCTCTTTAGCTTGGAAAAACGTCAACTGCGGGGTGACATGATAGAGGTTTACAAGGTTATGCATGGGATGGGGAAGTAGAGAAAGAAGTACTTTTCTCCCTTTCTCACAATACCAGAATCCGTGGGCACTCCGTGAAATTGCTGAGCAGTCAGGTTAGAACGGATAAAAGGAAGTACTTCTTCACCCAAAGGGCGATTAACATGTGGAATTCACTGCCTCAGAAGGTGGTGGCGGCTACAAGCATAGCCAGCTTCAAGAGGGGATTGGATAAATATATGGAGCAGAGGTCCATCAGTGGCTATTAACCACGCATATTGTTGGAAGTGTCTGGGGCAGTGATGCTCTGTATTCTTCATGCTTGGGGGGGGGGCAAAGTGGAAGGGCTTCTAACCGCACTTGTGAACCTCCTGATGGCACTTGGTTTTTTTTTTTTTTTTTGCCACTGTGTGACACAGAGTGTTGGACTGGATGGGCCATTGGCCTGATCCAACATGGCTTCTCTTATGTTCTTAACTGATTTTTTTTTAAAGCAGCTGAAATGGCTTGTTTCCTTTTTTGATTTCAGGGGTATGAAATACACATGTTTGATCGAATGATGAATGTCACCGCCTATCTAGGGAACACGACGGAGACGGTCTTCAAAGTTTCCAACCTGAAAATAGGACACAATTACTCCTTCACTGTCCAAGCCAGATGCCTCTACGGTGGGCAGATGTGTGGGGAGCCTGCCACGCTGCTTTACGATGAACTAGGAATGGGTGAGTTTCAGATGGTCGGCCTGGAGGTCTCGCTGTAGAACAACTGGACCGATTCCCCACCCGCTTTACGCCGCTCTCACACAGCTCTTCTCAGCGGGGCTTCCATCCGATTTCACACTATCTGCCCCGGGGCTGCAGCCAGCTTCTCCTTTTTCGCGCGGCAAACAGAAACCTCTAAAAACTAGTTTCTGTTTGCCACGCAAAAAAGGTGAAGCTAGTTGCAGCCCCGAGGCAGATAGTGTGAAATCGGACGGAAGCCCCCGCAGAGAAGAGGAGCGTGAGAGCGATGGAAGGCTAGTGGGAAATCAGTCCTAGTTTTGAGCCCAGTATGGCCGAGGACCTGCCTACCTGAGGGACCGTCTCTCCCCATATGAGCCCCAAAGAGCACTGAGGTCGGCAGGGAAGAACACGCTGACTATCCCTGGGCCAAAGGAGGCGAAATTACAGAGTACCCGGGCACGGGCCTTCTCTGTTATAGCCCCGTGCCTTTGGAATCAACTTCCGGAGGAGGTACGGGCCCTGCGGAATTTGGACCAATTCCGCAGGGCCTGTAAGACCATCCTTTTCAAGCAGGCGTTTGTAGAAGTTGATAGGATGGCTGTTTAATTACCAACGATTTATCTAGTGACCCCTGCCATAATACAAGTGTACAGATAACATCAGGAAGATCACCGCCGTTTAAACTATGGAATGATCCAGACATTTGGAGCTGGTTTTAGATTGTTGTTTTAAATCAATGTATAACTTAAATGTTGTTTTAAATTACCTATATTGTATATTTTATATTGTATAATTTTCGAACTGTTGTCAGCCGCCCTGAGCCTGCCTAGGCGGGGAGGGCGGGATATAAATAAAATGTATTATTATATTATTATTATAGCACTTTAAAAATGGATAATTTTTTGGAGGGGGAGGTAATGAGGTTTTGAGAGTACCTTGTTGTTTATCATCATTAAGCTGCTACTGGGCTCGAATCTAGGAATGGGTAAGGAAAACAGATTCTCCTTCCAGTTCAGGGTCTTCTTGTAGTTTCCCTCTGCTCCCTTGTGGCTTTTATTGCCACAGTTTCTGGAAATGTTTGGGCAGTCCAGTCACCTTGAGCCTTCCTGTTGACTGGTCTCCTTCCCTTCTGGCCAGCTGACAATCAAGTTGGAAGGCCCCTTTCAGAATGGAGGCCTCGTTGGTTGTTTCCGGGCTTGCCAGAGTTGCTAACAGTATAGGAAGAAGCCAGAGGAAGAGTGGTTCTTGTGCTACTGCAGAAGATACGTCTGCTACTGCTGAACACATGAAGATACTGAATTAGATCCTTGGTCCGTCAAAGTCAGTCTTGTCTACTCAGACTGGCAGCGGCTCTCCAGGGTCTCAAGCTGAGGTTTTTCACACAATATTTGCCTGGACTCTTTTTAGTCGGAGATGCCGGGGATTGAACCTGGGACCTTCTGCTTACCAAGCAGATGCTCTACCACTGAGCCACCGTCCCTTCCCAGAAGATACATGAAGGAGTGTTCTCTGAAGGTGCAGTCCAGGTGATGGAGTGGATAGAAATGAGCAGTGGTAGTCACTGGGCGACTTGGGAAGAGCCACATTGGCAATGACCGTCAACCAAAAGAGGCACCTGAACTTCCGTCCTCGGCAGGAGGTTTGCACTTCTTGCAACTTACCTGTTCCTCTGGCGGCAGCCATTTCAAGGTAGGAACCACCTGCCAACCGCAAGCCCCACTGGACCTCCTGAGGAAGCCTGTTCCACTGAGGAACAGCTCTAACTGTCATTAGGAAGAACTTCCTGACCATTAGAGCGATTTCTCAGTGGAACAGGCTTCCTCAGGAGGTGGTGGGCTCTCCTTCCTTGGAGGTTTCTAAACAGAGGCTAGATGGCCATCTGACAGCATTGCGAATCCTGTGAATTGAGGGGGAGGCGTTTGTGAGTTTCCTGCATTGTGCAGGGAGTTGGACTAGATGACCCTGGAGGTCCCTTCCAACTCTGTGATTCTGTGACAAGGTCCTTGCCTGCTTTCCTTGAAACACGAGGCAGGTGCCACGTTGGGTGTTTGTCAGAGAGCCACATGTGGCTCCTAAACCACTGAGTGCATATCACTGTATTAAGAATTGCATTGTACGGGTTGGATCCAGATTAGTTTTTCCACTCACAATGGGCACTTTTTGTGGAGAGTTGTCTCCCCCCTCCCTTCCCACTGCAGCCCACTGATCTCCCCAAAATGCTGCTTTTGGGGGACTCTGGGCTCTTTCTAGCTGGAGCGCCTCTGCATATTAGGGCACACCCCGTGTTGTAGCCAGTCCTCTGAGAGCTTAGAGGGCTCTTCTTACAGGGCCTACTGTAAGCTCCAGGAGGATTGGCTACATCAGGGGTGTGGCCTAATATGCAAAGGAGGTCCTGCTAGAATTCCTTACAGGGCTCTTTTCACAGGGCCTACTGGAAGCTCCAGGAGGATTGGCTACATCAGGGGGGGGGGCCTAATATGCAAAGGAGGTCCTGCTAGAATTCCTTACAGGGCTCTTTTCACAGGGCCTACTGGAAGCTCCAGGAGGATTGGCTACATCAGGGGGGTGGGGCCTAATATGCAAAGGAGGTCCTGCTAGAATTCCTTACAGGGCTCTTTTCACAGGGCCTACTGGAAGCTCCAGGAGGATTGGCTACATCAGGGGGTGGGGCCTAATATGCAAAGGAGGTCCTGCTAGAATTCCTTACAGGGCTCTTTTCACAGGGCCTACTGGAAGCTCCAGGAGGATTGGCTACATCAGGGGTGTGTGGCCTAATATGCAAAGGAGGTCCTGCTAGAATTCCTTACAGGGCTCTTCTTACAGGGCCTACTGTAAGCTCCAGGAGGACTGGCTACATCAAGGGTGTGTGGCCTAATATGCAAAGGAGGTCCTGCTAGAATTCCTTACAGGGCTCTTCTTACAGGGCCTACTGTAAGCTCCAGGAGGATTGGCTACATCAGGGGGGTGTAGCCTAATATGCAGAGTTGCTCCTGCTAGAAAAAGCCCTCAGGAGTATTAAGAGAGTCAAATCAGGAGTCAGCTGCTGGAAGACTGAATTGGTGGGAATGACTCTCCTTTGGTTATTGGGGAATCTAATCTGGATCATCCCTACGATCCCAATCCTGTTTGATTCCTTTAACACCCAAGTAAACGTCAGGGAACGTTCTCAATCATTACTGGTTTCTTTCCCCCTTTTTTTTGTCCCCCCTCTGCTCCCATAGAAGAAGACGCTGCTGCTTCTGGAACGGGCAAGTCCACGGATGTTGCTGCCATAGTGGTTCCCATCTTATTCATCCTGCTAGTGACTGTGGGTGCAGGGTTCGTCGTTTTGTACATGAGGCACAGACGGTTGCAGAACAGCTTCACGGCCTTCGCCAACAGCCATTACAACTCCCGGCTGGGGTCAGCCATATTCTCCTCAGGCGACGATTTAGGTAAATGGCACCATGTTCTTGAGACTCAGTGAGATTTCGTTTTAAATTTTCGAGAAGACACTGAGCCCACCCTGCATGGATTTGTTTTAACTGTAGCTTAGCTTCATAATTAGTTTTTTCTTTTCTCATTCTGTAATGTGTTACAGGCCAGTTCCGCCCTAGTCCTTCAATCCTGGTTCACCCTTGTCCCCAAACTGAGCCAGCTGGGTGTAGTGGTTAAGTACACGGACTCTTATCTGGGAGAACTGGGTTTGATTCCCCACTCTTCCACTTGTAGCTGTTGGAATGACCTTGGGTCAGCCATAGCTCTTGCAGAGCTGTCCTTGAACATTAGGGTTTGTAGAATCTTTCGGGATCAAGTGCCGTGTTCTACTGGAGAAAGTTTTCCTTCCAGACGTTTCGTTCTCAGCTTCGGAGAACATCCTCAGTGGCATTGCAGCCGGAGCAGGCGCTCAGACCTTCTTGGCTGCTGTGCATTGAGTGGGCTGTCCTTGAACAGACAGCTTCTGGGAGAACCTTCTCAGCCCCACCCACCTCACAGGGTGTTTGTTGTGGGGGAGGAAGATAAAGGAAATTGTGAGCCGCTCTGAAATTTGGAGGGGAGGGCAGAATATAAATCTGTTAGTTCTTCTTCCCTAGAATCATAAACTCATAGAGTTGGTTTCTGTGATTCCGTAATTCAAGTTTAGAATGTCAGTTTGGGGACAGGGCTTGAACCTGGATTAAAGGTCTAGTGTGGAACTGGCTGTAGTTTGTTTAGTCGGCTGGAATGGTTTCCCCCCTCCTGTTTGGCATGAACTGCTTTCTGCATATTGGTTGATTCCCACGATGGCGCTAACAGTTCCAGTGGAGAAAATGCGTCTAAGATTCCTTTGTGTGCATTGAATATGAATGCAAGCAGCCTATCTGTGCAAGAACTTGGTGCATGTATGGGAGTCAGAAAATTCCAGCTGAACTAGAACACTTGGTTTGTAAAAGATAGCAAAATTCTTGAGTCGCCAAGCAGATTTCTAGCTGTGGATGTGTTCCCTTAAACGAGGTGTCGCCGCTGCAGAAGCCTTGCCCTCCTTAGCATTTGTTATGTTTATTTCTCAGGAGACGAGGATGACGAAGCTCCCATGATCACGGGTTTTTCAGACGACGTCCCCATGGTAATAGCATGAAGAGCGCTCCCGACTCTGGAAACCAAAATGGTGTAAATATTTTATTTGATAAAAATAGTCAACTGTTTATTTTAAAACAAACAAAACAAAAACAAAAAAAATGCACTTTTGAGTTGCAATACGTTATTTTTGTATGGGCCGATAAAAAAAAAGAAGAAGAAGAAGAAACAATTATTACACTTTGTAGTACACAGCTGTGAACTTTCAAACCGGGTTGATTTAGTTAACACTTTCTGTTAATATTTTTTGGGGAGGGGGGAACGTTTAATTTAGTCTTACAGGGCTACGCTTGCTGGGCATGCTTTTAAGTCTGTGAGATGTCTTCTGTTGACTGTGACTCCGATCTTCAGAGAACTCCCATCGTAGGGGTAGAGAAAATGAGACGTTGACGCAGGTTGCTATTTTCTGTGGCATCTCGGAGCACCATCTCCTCCTATCCATGGACGGAAGTAGGGTGAGAGAAAGCCAAATGGTCCTTTAGTAGCCTTCATTATGTGAAGGTGTAGAGAGGAAGGAGGGGTTCAAAAGGGGAAGAGGAAGGGGAAATGCTAGGCCAAGAATTTCCCCAATGGCATTCCCTCCCCCCCCCCCCCAAAAAAAACACTGCTGCTACGATCCTCTTGCTTCCAGGGCTCTTGTGTGCATGTGGGGGGGCAAGGCCCCGAGATTAGTAACTAAAGGACCTGTTCTCTCAAGATCGGAGTCTAAAACTGGCACTTCTTTTTTATTTTTTCTAAGAGAAAATTTTATTTAAAAAAATATTCAGGAAATTACAAATATATATATATATATGGAAAGAGAGAATAGTTCCTGAAGGTTTTACAGTGACTTAAAGAATTCTTTGGACTTTGTTTCCTGTGAGGGTCTTTCCTCCCTCCCCCTTTTTGCTTGATTAATTTATTAGGAAGTCTGCTTTGGGTCAGAGTTCCAAAAGTCTCAGTCATATATGCACACTTGTCACGTGGGAAGATGTACCACTCATCATTTTGCAACCTGGACCCCTGGATGTTTTCCCCCCCTCCCCTTCTTTGTCCTGTAATCAAATCGGGTATTAACATAGTAAAAAAAAAAAGAAGCAAAAAAACAAATAACAAGGGTTTTTTTAAAAAAATTCTTGAACAGTTTTGTGTTTTGAGAGAACAAAAAAAACAAAAGGAGTGGAGTGACAGCCATTGGTTTGCTAAGCTGAGGGCTGGAATGTGTTTGGCAGAGCTCCCAGAATGCATTTGTCCAAACATAACACAGGCACACAGAATTTCAGAGGCTTCAGTGTAGTCATCTGATTGCGATTTTTAGATCCCAGGAAACATGAAGCACCGATTCATAGTCCCAAGTTCATCTTGTGTGAGTAGGTCCCCCATTCCTTTAGATGGAAAGAGCAGTACCAGGGGTGTCCCATTTTCATAAGAGGCACCGTCCCTTCAGGGTGGATTAAAAAAACCAAACATCTGGGTTAATTGTAACATTTAAATGCAATTTAAATGCATTTTTGCAAACATAACAATTTAAATTGCAATTTAAATGCATTTAAACACATTTTTTGCAAACGTTTAAATGCATTTTTGCAGAAAGTGCATTTAAATGCATTTTTGCTAGCATAACAATTTAAATTGCAATTTAAACATAATTTAAATGCATTTAAACACATTTTTGCAAACGTTTGAAAGCATTTTTGCAGTGGCACCATAAACTTGAGGTCGTTGGTTGGCATGGAACTAGGCTTTCAAATTCAGGTTTGTAGCTGGTTTGCTAACCTCAGTTGGTACTAACCACAGTTTGCTTTTGAATTTTCAACCCACATGGTCCAGAATCCCAGTTTATCATGACAGTAAAAGCAAGGGCTCCTTCCATGGTGCCAGCCCTCACCTCAAGCCATGCCAGTGTGGCACATGGTAGGTTTCTCAGTGTCCAAACATGTTCATAGTCTCTATGCTGGGGCCGTATCTCCATGGCAGCTGCTGACATCTGCCCCACTTTGGATGCTTTCTTCAGCAGGGAGTGTCTGTGGGGTGACCGAATAATAGATTGTTCTGAGTCCTGCTTGTTGCAGCAGTCCAGACACTGGGGCGATCTGTTTTCAGTCCACAAGATCATATGTTCTTTGGCTTTCTTCACTTCCAGGTTCGTTTTTGGGTTTTTTTGCAATTGTCTTGCAAATACAGAAAATCAGCAGGCCATCAGTCATGTCTCTTTTTTGTCCCCTTCAGGATGAGTGGAGGGGTCATGGCTCAGTGGTAGAGCATATACAGAAGGTCCCAGGTTCAATCCCCAGCATCTCCAGTTTCAAAAGACCAGGTAGTAGGAGATACAAAATAACTCTGCCTGAGACCCTGGCAAGCTGTTGTCAGCATGAGTAGATAACACTGACCTTTATGGACATAAGAACATAAGAGAAGCCATGTTGGATCAGGCCAGTGACCCATCCAGTCCAACACTCTGTGTCACACAGTGGCCAAAAAAACACAGGTTCCATCAGAAGGTCCATCAGTGGGGCCAAGACACTAGAAGTCCTCACACTGTTGCCCACCCCCAATCACCAAGAATGCAGAGCATCACTTGCCCCAGACAGAGTTCCAACAATACGCTGTGGCTAATAGCCATTGATGGACTCTGCTCCAGATGTTGATCTAACCCCCTCTTTCTATGCTTGTAGCTGCCACCACCTCCTGTGGCAGCGAATTCCATGTGTTAAAAGGAACAACTTCCTTTTATCCATTCTAACCCGCATTTTCAGTTGGCTACGTCAGGGGTGTGCGGCCTAATATGCAAAGGAGTTCCTGCTACACAAAAAGCCCTGGCTACTGGTAATATTCTCTGATGTTCCCATCCCTCTTTATTGATGGTGGCTTCATTGGCAACGAATGCTTTTTTCCCCGTGCGTTTTTTTCATTGTTGCTCATTTTCTCCCTTTGATTTTCCTGAGCAGTGAAGCCCCATAATAGTTACACTGGAGAGGGTATGGAAGACTACGTCCACCTGTGTTCCTTTTCTGCTCAACCCCACACTACCATAGACAGGCTCAAAGGTGTTCTTGGCCAGTCTCAGCCATGTTTCATATCATCTTGTATCGTTTGTGCTAGCTCCTTGTTTTTCAGATTTCCTACCTCCAGCAGGCCCTTGCTGCAGTGACTTGTCTTTCGAGGCATGCCTGAGCATCTTCCCTGTAACACTCGCAAAGAATGTTGGTTGACCCTGTTAGTTCTCAGCAGGGCTTTTCATGTAGCAGGAACTCCTTTGCATATTAGGCCACGCACCCCGGACGTAGCCAGTCCTCCTGGAGCTTACACTAGGCCCTGTACTAAGTAAGAGCCCTGTAAGCTCTTGGAAGATTGGCTGCATCAGGGGGGAGTGGCCTGATATGAAAAGGAGTTCCTGCTACAAAAAAGTCCTGGTTCTCGACATGAGTTAAGAAGAAGATATTGGATTTATATCCTGCCCTATACTCTGAATCTCAGAGTCTCAGAGCGGTCACAACCTCCTTTACCTTCCCCCACCCCCCCCACATACACAACAGACACCCTGTGAGGTAGGTGGGGCTGAGGGAGCTTTCACAGCAGCTGCCCTTTCAAGGACAACTCCTACGAAAGCTATGGCTGACCCAAGGCCATTCCAGCAGGTGCAAGTGGAGGAGTGGGGAATCAAACCTGGTTCTCCTAACTAAGAGTCCACTCACTTAACCACTACACCAAACTGGCTCTATAGTAACTAAAGCACAGGCTTTGCAGAAGGTCCCTGGTTCAATTCCCAGCAACTCCAGTTACAAAAGTCAGGTGACAGATGACCAGAGAGACCCTGGAGAGCTGCCGCCAGTCAAAACAGACAGTCCTGAGCTAGATAGACCGATGGGCTTGAATAAGTATAAGGCAGCTCCTCCTGTATAGTTGAAGGCAGGGGGCACAGGCTGGCCACGGCGGCCCAACCTGTGCAATCGGGGTAGATCCCAGAATGCAGTCAGCAGTCTGTGCACACAAACACTCACACACCACATAGCTGTAGAAAAGAGCAAGAGTCCAGTAGCACCTTCAAGACCGACAACATTTGCGGCAGGGGGTAGGAGCTTCACTCCTTCAGATGCTGTGGCTCAATGTTGCCGTGTGACACATCAGTCGTGATGGATAAGTCTTGTGTAGCCCCAGGGAACCCAGAACCCAAGAACCGCTTGGCTAGAGGAAGAATCTCAATAGGTCTAAGACGGGGGTGTCAAATTCATTTGTTATGAGGGCCATATCTGACATAAATGAGACCTTGTTGGGCCGGGGCATGTCGGGTTTGGCCAGGCCTTGTGTGTACCTATTTAAGATTAGGTAGCAGAGAAACAAACTTTATAAGGGACACAGACAAACACATTTCTTTTTTTCTTTTTTTTTGAAAAAAAAACCACCTTAAAACATGCTTAAAATGTTAGCACTAGGTCTTAAAGGTGTTTTCTTTATATTTCTCCCATGGGATCCAGGGGACTGGGCCAAGGAAGCACCTTTCAGTAGCTCTGCTGTGCGATTGAGAGAGCCTGGAAAAACAAGCTCTGCCTTCCTCCCCAAGGGAGGAGCCTCAGCCAATGGAGAAAATAGAGGTTTTGCTCTGTAGCTCCTGTGTGATTGAGCACACCTTGCAAAGCAAGCTGTGATGCAGAAGGAAGCAAGAGATAGGAAGAAGGAAGCAGATGTCAGCCAGTTGCTCTGGGGCCTGATAGGAGCCTTTGGGGGGGGGGGGGGCTTGATTTGGCCCCTGGGCCGCACGTTTGACACCCTTGGTCTGAGATTCCTCAGCACTGACTCTCAATTTCACTCCCTGTGATTTAATACTAATCCAGCCAGAACCCCTGAACCTGTTAAACACGCACACCCGCACTCTTTTCTTTATGCAAAAAAAAAAAAAATGTCAAAAGACCACTGTGAAGACGATTCCTTACAGGGCTAGTGCGTTTTATAAGAAGATTGGCGTTCTCAACTTCTGACGTGTGAGCAGGATGGATATTTTGAGCAAATTGTATATTTTCATGGACGTCTGAAGCACAAAACTGAATGAAGATTGTGTCCCTGTTGGGTTTGTGTGTGTTTGTTTTTGTAAATGTACCAGATGCCTGTTTCTGTTCCATGTCTGTAGTTTTGGAAACATGACATAAGCTTTCGGAAATGTTCCTCTGGAAGCCATCGGATGCTCTCACTCAGAGATGACCAGCTATTCTAAATTCCTTGGAAAGGTAGAAGGCAGTTCTGGTGGATGGTGTTCCCCGCCCCCAACTCAAACAGTCTGGGCACCAGTAAATGGGGCAATTCACCTCAGTTTCCAGACTGGTCCTGTTCGGAGCCAGTCCAGCGAGGAAGGCGTTCCGTACCGCAGACTCTGGGGTGGCCAGACTCGTTTAATGTAAGAGGCACATGGAATAAAGGTCAGATGTTCGAGAGCCACAAGCCACAAATATCAGGTGTTTGAGAACTGTAAAATAGGAATGAAGCCCAGACAAGTAGATGAGGGAAGGGGGAGGAGAGGTAGAAAGAAAGCAACTTTAAATGTATTCTCCATGCCTCTGGCTAGCTTGACTTGGAGAAGTAATTTAAAGAAACAACTGCCTTCCCCAAGCTGGCCAATGGGGCGGTGGGGGCTTTGAGAGCCGCACAATATGTGTGAAAGAGTCACACGTGGCTCCCCAGCCATGGTTTGGCCACCCCTGTTCTAAAGTCTGGGGAGCCACTGATACCAGTGGGGGTTCAACACATAAGTTCAGTTATGTATCAGCAATCTGGTCTAAGCAGTAGCCAAGTCTTAAACCGAAAGATAGCCAGTAGGAAAAGAAGGACTGAGCATGGGAGATGGTCAGATAGCAACGCTGTGATCTTGAATTGTTGGCCATGGCTGCTTATGGAATCAGGTCTTGCAAGTCGGAGCAAGGTTATGTAGCTATTAAGACATTTATACCCTGCCTTCTTCCTCATAGTTCTAGGAAACTTACAATGATATATATATACATTTAAAAGTTTCCAGTTAAAAACAATACAGTTCCAAACCCCAAATCTCTGCTTCCCTGTCCCCTTTAAAAGACGTCTGGCATTCAAAAACCCTGGTAAACAGGTGGGCCTCGTCATGCCTCTTGAAGAACTCTGAGGAGAGCCCTCCCTTTCACCTCTTGAGGGGGTTCATTCCACCAAGGTGGAGCCATGATGGCTTCATTTCTGATGCCAGCCAGGTCAGAATTCCTGAAGATGACAGTCGGTTCACATGGGTGTATGGAGGGAGATAGTCCTTCGATATGCAAGTTGCACAGGTCATTTTTCAGAATTTTGGGGGCCAGCCAATGAACGGAGGCCTAGTTTCAGTCTTGTGGTAGCTGGACTCTGGTGCTGTCTCTCCCAGTTTGTATGTTTTGCTTGGGTTCCGACCCGGCAAGTTCCTTCGTTGGCCCTTCTTGTTTCTACCTCTTTTGGATTAGGGAAGAGTTTGAGGCAATGAAGAAAGATCGCTACAGGAATTCTCGCCCTGATGCTCTCTTTCGTCACCTTCATCTTCTGTCCTGGGATGAAGCAAGGAAGTATCCTTAGCCAAACTGCCCATCTGCCTCGGAACAAAATTTAGAAATATGTGATACGGCCAAGTCGCTTTTCTCTGTTTTCCAAGTACTGCTGAAATGACTGTACAGCGTTGGTTTGAATAATAAAAAAAGCTACTGGAAAGGAGGAAATGTTTAATAAAATTTGGGGGTGGGGAGTATTCCTGTTTAAATGTTGCTATCATCTGTGGTCACCCGACGATCAGCTAATGGAATCTGCTATAAAACACGCCCAAACAAATGGAAATGTGTGCAACTATCAGTTTATTTTGAAGCGTGTGAAACTTCGTTGAGAGACTGAAGAACCTCTTCTGGGAATGGTAATGCTGATTCTGCGTTATTTGAATCAACAGCTAGCCCAGTGCAGATCTAAGGGGGAAAAAATGGAAGCACATACAAGGCAAGCATCTTTCTCTAGACTGCTTCAGATCTTCATTTCTGATGCCTACTAAATCTTCCCCCAGAATTGGCTTCACCACAACAAAATGTGGCTGTTCAGTTTTCAATGTCATGGTTTCCGTTCCTTGAAATTCAGCTGACTAGCGTTTTTACTTTATTTATTATTTATTTGTTAATTTTAGATTTATAGTCCGCCTTTCCCCACAATGGGCTCAGGGCGGATCGCAAACACAATAAAGCAGTAAAAATCCAACAGTGAAACCATAAAACAATCAGTAAACAATCAAAATATGCGGCATGGATGGTACAACACATTTTATAGATTTAAGATATAAATATCATGAGTGTCATAGATGTTATAGCTATAGGCCCAATATCTAGCCATTCGGATGGTTGGTCAGAGCAGGGAGGTCTGTTAAATGATGTAAACAGTGTTCGCTTGCCTCAACCAAAAGCCCGGAGGAATAGCTCCGTTTTGCAGGCCCTACGGAATGGTAGTAAATCCGGTAGGTCCCGAATCTCCACAGGGAGCTGATTCCACCAGGTCAGGGCCAGGGCCGAAAAGGTGTCTTAATGAAATGGTGCAGAATACAATCGTTAATTACGAGTTATTACAATAATTGGATTTTCAGTTACAGCTCTGTTTCCCAGTATCATGTGCCCTGGTTCTAGAATTGATGCATAAATCATATAACCAGGCACTACCTGGTGGCGTTAATGACCACTGTTTTTTTAACCTGGGTCAACTTGATCTCATCGCATCTTGGAAGCTAAGCAGGGTCGGCCTGGGTTAGTATTGGGATGGGAGACCTCCAAGGAAGTCCAAGATTGCTACACAGGCAGGCAATGGCAAGCCACCTCCATTTCTTGCCTTGAAAACCCTACATAGTCACAATGTCAGCTGCCACTTGACGGGGCTTTCCACCACTGCTCTTTTGCAAAAGAGGCAGTGAACGATCAAAAGGGCATGCTGCAGAACTTCACTGGCAGCGAAGTGGGTCGTGATCCACTCGCAGCCTGGACAGGAGGCCACCTAGAATCTCTAACTTTCCCTGGAGAGCAGAGAGGGTACTAATGTTTAGCATCCGCCTCTTCGTTGTCTTGGCCAAGGAGGGCAAATAAAAAATGCATGCATTAGGCCCTGAAGAGTTCAGTCAGAGGATCAGCATATTCCAGATTTAAATCCAGTAGCCTGTTGGAAGTGATACCCTGAAACTCTCGGTCCTTTAGGCGTGACTGGATCTAAATCTGTTTTCTGCAGACCACAGCTACCCCCTGAAACGAATGTGTATGTTGGCACCATCAAGTTGTAGCCCACTTGTGACCCCAGCAGTCCCTCATTTCTCAAGTGTTATCCAAATTGCCCTCAAGAGTGGTGTGGGGGAATTTAACTACGTGGGCAAAGATGGCAGACCAATAACCTAGGCATACAGGAGCCAGTCCTCCCTAGGAGCCCTTTTAAATAACGAGGAGATATCTAACTAAAAATAGAAGTTTGTTAGAAAGCACTCAAGCACACAAGAAAAACAGATCAACCACACAGACGTGGGAGAATAGGTAGGAAAATGGTAGGGACGTTCGCAAGAACAGGAATTTGATGATGGGCAATACTGGTACCTGTTGACGACAGAAGAAGGCGATTCCTCAGTGAAGACGAGGGAAGGGGATAGCAAGAGATGACCAGCATCACCCACAACGAGGGACTCAAAACTGATCAGGATTTGGAGGTAGTGTCAGCGATACACCTGAATGGCCAAAAAGCTGGCTTTTTATAGCCAATTTCATATCCCAAAGCAAGGTCTCATGATGAATTACACCTACCTGGTGATTGTTCCCAGGAGATAGAACAAAAGAATTTGATGGGCGATGATGGTCCATGGAGTGCATACCATCTTTTATACAAAGAAATTGGAGTGGTCAATTTAGGGGCGAATATTCACTAAACTCTGTTCATGGCCTAAGTTGGATCCCAGTGAAAACTGGGTTCAGGTAGCTGGCTCGAGACTGACTCAGCCTTCCATCCTTTCGAGGCTGGTAGAATGAGTACCCATCGTGCTGGGGGTAAATTGTAGATTACTGGGGAAGGCAATGGCAAACGACCTCGTAAAAAAAGTCTGCCGTAAAAAAGCCATGATGGGATGTCACCCCAGAGTCGGAAACGATTGGTGCTTGCATGACTTTACCTTTTTATTCACTATTGTAACATCTTGGATGGGGACAATGAAGATGCGTTGCAGGATGTAGCTGATGACAGGGGATCATCTTCAATGATGATCTGTTTAGCTGGAGGTTAGTCTTGATGGACGGCAGGAAGATTCTTTTGTTTGGAGAAAAGATGTTGCAGCGGTCCATTGTTAGCAGCTATGCCCTCACATCTGCATTTCCAAAATGTTGGCAGGACTCTGGAATGGGATTCGTGCAGAAGAAACCTCTGCATGGCAGTTTGCAGGGAGAATGGTGTCTTCTTGGAACATTTCAGAAACGTGGAGTCTCTCAGGGCTGCTTCTTGTGCCATCTTGGAGACAGGGATGCCGTTGCTGCTCTGCAAAGCTAGGCGATATACAAGAGAATCATGGACAATAGACCAGAACAGCAGCAAATCCGTGAAAATAATAAGTCCTTAATAAAGTTTGAATATTATAGTCCACAATTCATATATAATTCATTTACAATAGTCTTCAAAGTCAAGCAAGCTCATACATACAATTTTAACATCCACTGAAAGCTGTACAAGATTTCTTAACGGCAAAGCGCTAGTGCAAAATGCGGACAGTCTTATAATACGTTCCAAATGGAGTAGGCCTGCGGTCCCCAACCGTTTTGGCACCAGGGACCAGTTTTGTGGAAGACAATTTTTCCACAGACCCAGTGCATTTTATTCTGGTGTGGTGGTGAAGTGTGTAGACTCTTACCTGGGAGAACCGAGTTTGATTCCTTACTCCTCCACTTGCAGCTGTTGGAATGGCCTTGGGTCAACCATATCTTTTGTAGAGTTGTCTTTGAAAGGGCAGCTTCTGGGAGAGCTCTCTCAGCCCCACCCATCTCACAGAGTGTCTTTTGTGGGGGAAGGAAGATAAAGGAGATTGTGAGCCACTCAGATTTGGAGTGGAGGGCAAGATATAAATTCATTGTTGTCTTATTATTACTAAATGGAAGAGAAGCCATCTTGGATCAGGCCAACGGCCCATCCAGTCCAACACTCTGTGTCACACAGTATATAATGAAATAATTATACAACTCACGGCCTGGTTACTAACAGGCTATGGACTGGGACCAGTCCATGGCCCAGGGGTTGGGGACCCCTGGAGTAGATGTTCCAAAAGATCCTCAACATGGATAGCCAGCGTATTCTGCACGTTTCAGTGAGGTCCCATCTTCATTGTTGATGTACAGCTTTCAGCGGACTTTAAAAATTGTATGCATGAGCTTACTTGACTTTGAAGACTATTGTAAATGAATTATATATGAATTGTGGATTATAATATTCAAACTTTATTAAGGTTAGTTGTTTTCACGGATTTGCCGCTGTCTCTGAAGCACAGTCTGACGTTCTCTCGATTTTGCAGGCATAGGTGATTTACACAACAGTAGGCACAGACTGGAAACAAGCTGGGCCCTGGCCTGGTACAGTGCTGTTCAGTCCATAAGAGACACACGTCCGTAGCTGGTCTGGCATAACAGCCAGATGATTCAAGTCCGTAACAACTCAGAGCAGTTGGAAAGGGATTTGCAAATTGGGATGGAGATGCAAAAATTTATAGCGGCCGGCGGAAAGTTACGAAGGGAGTCCATCCCAATTCAGTTGGACAGAGGCAACCAAAAGGTAAGGGGAAAAGGCGGGTGGCTTCGAGGAACCCCCTCATCGTTGCCAAAGTCATAAGCCCAACATGGCACACCTTTGCAGGTGTAAGATCTTTTAGTATGCCAGAAGACCTGGCTTCCATGATTCCCAAGACAGTGCGCCATGGAGCACCGTCCTTGATATGCTCCAGGCACAGTTTCCTGAGTCCCAAAACCAAACACGCAGAAGAGGGGGCTGTGGCTCATGGGAAGAGCCTCTGCTTTGCGTGCAGAAGGTCTTAGGCTCAGTCCCTGGCCTCTCCATTTTAAAGGCTCAGGTAGTAGGTCGTGCAAAAGATCTCCACCGAAGACCCTGCAGAGTCAGTCTGAGTAGACAATCCTGAAGTGGATGGACCACGGGTCTGATTCCGGATAAGGCAGCTTTGTGTCTGTTCAAGAACCAGGTAGGTAGCATTTTCTGTCTGACAAACTTTCCACCTTGTATCACCTTGCATTCGAGCGCCCAGGTGCCCCGATGTTGCCTCTGCTTCTGCCTGCTGATAAATGCTCCGTGGCCGGTGCCAGAGCTTGCTCAACCGGGCTGTTAATTGCATGTTCCCGCCCTTCCTAATGAGTTTTCTCTGCATTCTGTAGCTAACATCCAGCCTCTAGCTTGCTCACTTGCACCGGGGTCCTTGTTGCTGGCGTTTGAAATGTAATTTACTGTATGCAAATGCACCAGACACCCACGCAGTTTGAAGGAAAGAGCACCAAGGGATTCCCCACAGAACCAAGATAATGAGGGAGCAAACTTCATGAGCGTGTGTTCACAGCCGACATAATTGGGAAGGCAAGCACAAGAGCAAGGTAGACATAACTAATTCCACCGGGCGCATAACCTGAGTGGGATGCTGCGCTTCATTAATGTTTGGCTTGAGGCTACATTTTAAAAGAACCTTTCTTTTTAAAAAATGCACCCTACTTCCCGAACAAAGACTTCATTATTTTCTCTGTCAGCGTTGCAGTAGTCCTGCGGCCACAGGTTTGGAAATCCCAATCGCGTGGATGCCTCGGTACTATTCCCGAGCCCTTTGGGTACGCATGTAGACCTTATTTACTTCGTGCTATTCTTTGATGAAAACCCCTTTGCTCCCTGGAATCGTGGATTCGTTTACACAGTTGATTAATTCCAGGGGGGGGAAGCCCCCGGATAATCAGCGGCGTTTTACCTGCCTGGGGTTTATCTTTGGCGGAGGGGATTTCACTGAACATGCATGGCCAACTTGCATCTCCCAACAGTCTTTGATTTGGACCCATCTTTTTAAAGCAAAGGCATCACTTGTTTAACCGCTGCACGACTGCCTATGCAGTGGCAAATGTTTCTAATGTGGTTTTCAGTGCTAATATCAACGCGGCAACGAATACTCTGGGGGGAACCAGGATTTACTGTGAGCGCTCAAGGGACTGCAAACGAGCCCAGATTATTAACAGTCCGGCACGGCCATTCTGAGGACCTGCACAGCAAAGGGTTTATGGATGACTATGGAATAAGCCTTGAACTGACCTAGCCCAAACTCGCTGAAGTCGACAGATCTCAGAAGCTAAGCATGGTGGGCCTTGGTTAATATTTGGATGGGAGGCCACCGAGGAAGAAGAAGATTGCAGATTTATACCCTGCCCTTCTTTCTGAATCAGAGACTCAGAGTGGTTTAAAATCTACATCTTCTTCCCCCACAACAGACACCCTGTGAGGTGGGTGGGGCTGAGTGGGCTCTCCCAGAAGCTGCCCTTTCAAGGACGACAACTACGAAAGCTATAGCTGACCCAAGCCCATTCCAGCAGGTGCAAGTGGAGGAGCGGGGAATCAAACCCAGTTCTCCCATGTAAGAGTCCGCTCACTTAACCTCTACACCTAACTGGCTGTCTTTTGAAGTCCAGGGTTGCTACACAGAGGCAGGCAAGGGCAAACCACCTCTGAACTTCTCTTGCCTTAAGAACTTCACAGGGTTGCTTATGTTGGCTGGAATATGATGCCCCCCTCCCCCCAAAAAGTACATATAACCACAGTGTGTTTCTTACTGGTCTTCTGATGTAAGAGCCAGTTTGGTGTCGCGGTTAAGCGTGTTAACTCTTATCTGGAAGAAGTGGGTCTGATTCGCCACTCCTCCACTTGCAGCTGCTGATGTGACCTTAAGTCCACCACAAGTTCTCACAGAGTTGTTTGTCTCAAGAGCAGTTTCTGTCAGAGCTCTCTCAGCCCCACCTACCTCATAAAATAGAGTGTCTGTTGTGGGGAGGGAAAGGAGATTTGTAAGCTGCTCTGAGACTCCTTCGGGCAGGGTATAAATCCAATCGCCTCGACTTTTTTATGTGGCAAGACGGAGAAGGCCCATGTTATTTATGTAGAAAATTTGAATGCTGCCTTTCCATCCCAAAAGGGCCCCAATGGTGGTGAATGTGAAAAGATTTGAGCATTAAAACAGCATTTAAAACAGTACATAAAATAGTTCAATAAAACATCAAGGCACTGAAACTAGGGAGAAGTTAATAAATCATTCCAAATAGAACAAACTATTCCAAACAGAACAAAAAAGATCTTCACCCAGTAATAGAAGACCACAATCGAGGGAATTGGACAGAAGGTCGGACCAGAACCAATAAAGAGAATCAGACAGAAGGTCAGACCAGAACCCAATGGCCTGAAATGAAATCAAAAGAGCTTTCAGCTAAACATTAGGAAGAACTTCCTGACAGAGCAGTTCTTCGGGAACAGGCTTCCTCAGGAGATGGTGAGCTCTCTTTTGGAGGTTTTTAAACAGGCTAGATGGCTATTTGACAGCAATGCGGATCCTGTGAACTGAAGGGGAGGTATTTGTGAAATTCCTGCATTGTGCAGGGGGTTGGACGATGACCCTGGAGGTCCCTTCCAACTCTATGAGATCTCCCAGGGGAAGGCACTGCAAAGATTTGATGCCTTACCTGAGAAGGCCCTTTCTCAAGAGTGCCCCCTGTCTCTCCTCAGATGGTGAAGCAGGGCCTCTGAAGATGACTGGAGGGGTGTGAGTTCATATGAGAGAAGTTGTTTCCATTAATGAAGCTCACATAGTTTTCCAGAATTGGAACTGAAGCCCCTCCCCGCCAGGTTTTTGAAGCGCGGTACTCTTGCCCTGCCATGTTTTTGGAGCACTTGAAACCATACTTGCACTCTCACTTGGCTTAACTGTTCTCAGAGGTCGTTTTGTGGAAAAATAGGTGGTGGAGCTCATCCAGGGATTGTTATGCAGCTGCACCTACTATTCAATGGACAAGGTGGGAAGGAGGAGTGGGAACTCTCAGAAAGGTTGAATAGTACGTGCAGCTGCGTAACAGTCCCTGGATTAGGAGAGTGGGCAGCCAGCCAGCCACCAGGGGCTTTGCCACACCCCCAGCAGCCCTCATCAACCCCTGGAGAAGCCAGCCCCACCCTTTCTCCAGTTACGAAGTGATTTTGGGGGGCGGGGGGGGGCTTGCTGGCCTTTTGACGGGGGTGGGGAGGCCTGAATCTCTAGCCAGTCCAAGCAGGGCTTGCTGGCCCAGGGCTCTCCTTTCTTGTGTATGGTTGCTTTTGGCTGGTGGGGAGGTGGGGGTGGCAGCATATGCTAATGAGTTCTGCTAATGAGCACCACCACCTGTTTTTCTACAAAACAATCCCTGCTTAAAAGATTAGTGTTCTTGCAGTTTTTTATTTCACACACTCTGATAACTGAAGGAAGGAAGAGGGAGGGAGAAGGAAGCAGATGCTTGCGGGCCTGATAGGAGCCCTCTGGGTGCCTGGTTCAGCCCCCGGGCCGCATGTTCGATACCCCTGGCCTATTCGTTTTCCAGATCAGGAAATTCCTGGAGATTTGGAGGCAAGCCTGGAGAAGGTGGGGTTTGGGGAAGGGGCTCAGTGGGGTATAATGTCATAAAGTTCATCTTTCGAAGCAGTCGTTTTCTCCAGGGGAACGGTTCTCTGTAGTCTGGGATCAGCTATAATTTTGGGAGATCTCCAAGTCCCACCTGGAGGTAACTGGAAAATATACACCAAGTATAACCCCGGATTACGAGTTTAACTATACATAATCCAAATAGGAATAATTCATTCAGAATTCATATGATCATAGTTCATAGGATATCTATAGTAATTAGACAGAATTAATCAACAGCCCACAAATGTGGTAACGATCTATAGTGATTCGACATTGGTGGATTACTATGAAGCACAATGGATTATTATGAATTTGTGGACTGTCGATGGATTTTGTCTGATTACTATAGGTATTGTATGAATTACGATTACCTGAATTTTGAATGAATTATTGCTATATGAATTACATATAGTTGCACTCGTAATTTGGGATTATGATACTTGGTGTATAATTTCCAGCATACTCATATGTTAGAAGAAGAAGACGACATTGGATTTATATTCCGCCCTCCATTCACGAGTCTCAGAGCGGCTCACAATCTCCTTTACCTTCCTCCCGCACAACAGACACCCTGTGAGGTAGATGAAGATATTGGATTTATATCCTGCCCTCCACTCCGAAGAGTCTCGGAGCGGCTCACGATCTCCTTTACCTTCCTCCCCCACAACAGACACCCTGTGAGGTGGGTGGGGCTGAGGACTCTCACAGCAGCTGCCCTTTCAAGGACAACCTCTGCCAGAGCTCTGGCTGACCCAAGGCCATGCCAGCAGGTGCAAGTGGAGGAGTGGGGAATCAAACCCAGTTCTCCCAGCTGAGAGTCCGCACACTTAACCACTACACCAAACTGGCTCTCTCAACCAGTTTTGTGTAACCTCCCGTTTTGTGTCTTCTTCCCCACTGGGAGGCTGGCAACCCTATAAATCCTACAAGCATAAGGAAAGTCTGGTTGTTAGATGACAAAAAAGTAGTTTCCAACTGTGAGTCAATGCAAGGACGGCTTACAAGCGATGATCATAAAGGAGATGCTGGCAGAGAGGGGATGCCTCTCAACCTGCCAAAGGTAACACACTACTGAAATGCATTCTGTACGCAATTCGTTTGCTACTAAATCTACCAAAGCAAGCAGTGGCCTTTGAAGGATACAAGCCCAATGGCTATGCAGAAATCCTGGACCAAAAACGAACGAATGATTATGATGACAATACTAATTCTATCGATTGCAGGGAGTGATAAATGTGTCCCTCCACTTGCTAAACTCCATCCTCGCAGAGAGGTGGGCCGGCTTCATTGTTTGGTTGATGGGCTGTTAGGGGTTACCTTGCAGCAGGTGGCGCCAAAGAGCAAGTGAAGACATCCAGCCTGTACTGTGAATGACAAAAAACAGATGTAGCCCCCATCAGCTCTTTGCCAATCGCCTAGAGCTTTGGTTTGCATTTCCTAAATTAAAGTCCAAGCTCAACCTGGTGTTGTGGGGAGGTACAAGAAGTGCCTCGCCGAAAGCACAATTTCTTTGTCTTCCTCGTTTTTATTCTTATCCCCAACTGAAACACAGCTTCGATATACTAAACTTTATTTGGACTCGTTCATTCATCTTTACTTCTCACCCCCACCCCTCTCTGGCCCGTCTCTGTGGACTGTTATTCTTCTCCCATGGATTCCCCACCCTCCCATAGAGATTTGAATTGTAAGCCCTTTGAGATGAGGAACCTGTCTTTTAGGCACATTACTTTTGTCAAGATGCTGTGCACTTTGATGCGAGTATAGAACAAGGCAAATAATAATAGCAATCAGTAAATGAGGGGTCTGGAACAAGCCGTTTTGTCATTTATGAAACTGACAGTCTGCATTATGAAGAAGATGATGATATTGGATTTATATCCCGTCCTCCACTCCGAATCTCAGAGCGGCTCACAATCTCCTTTATCTTTCTCCCCCACAACAGAGACCCTGTGAGGTGGGTGATTAGATAATTTAGATAATTAGATAATTTTATTTATATCCCGCCCTCCCCGCCAGGGCAGGCTCAGGGCGGCTAACAGTAACATTCCATTATACAAAGACAAAGTTACATTCAACATTAAAATTCTAATAGGTTTAAAATTAATTAAATTAATAAAAGTGTTAATGCTATTGCTATTTGTTCTTTATTATGATGGCGGTATCATTAGCAGTTACTTTCCTCGTCAGCGAAAGCCAGTCGGAAGAGGAAAGTCTGTTCAAGGTCCCGCAGGGCCCGCATTTCCTCTGGAAGTTGGTTCCATAAGTTCGGGGCTACAGAGGAGAAGGCCCGATTGCGGGTGCATTGCAGCTTCACCTCTCTTGGTCCGGGGGTGGTCAACAAGTTTTTTCCAGCTGACCTCAGTGCTCTCTGGGGCTCATATGGGGAGAGACGGTCCCTAAGGTAGACAGGTCCTCGACCATATAGGGCTTTAAAGGTAATGACCAGCACTTTGTAACGAACCCGGTATATAACTGGTAGCCAGTGCAGCTCGTGCAGTCCAGGCTGTATGTGCTCCCATTTAGGGAGCCCCAACAGTAGCCTGGCCGCTGCGTTCTGCACCAGCTGCAGTTTCCGGGTTCGGTACAGAGGCAGCCCCATGTAGAGGGCATTACAGTAATCCAGTCTCGAGGTGACCGTTGCGTGAAGTACCGTTGCCAGATCTTGGCGCTCTAGGAAGGGAGCCAACTGCCTTGCCCGCCTCAGGTGGAAAAAGGCTGACTTGGCAGTGGCTGCAATCTGGGCCTCCATTGATAATGAAGGCTCCAGTAGAACTCCCAGACTCCTAACCCGGTGCGCCGCTTTCAGCGGCGCCCCGTCGAAGACCGGAAGAGGTATTTCCCCTTCCCGGGCGCCCCGACCCAGACAAAGGACTTCTGTCTTCGCTGGATTCAATTTCAGCCCGCTCCTCCTCAACCACATTGCCATGTCCTGCAAGGCCCGGTCTAAATTCTCAGGGACGCAGTCAGGCCGGCCGTCCATCAGCAGATAGAGTTGGGTGTCATCTGCATATTGATGGCACCCAAGTCCGTATCTCCTGGCAATCTGGGCAAGGGGGCGCATATAGATATTGAATAACATTGGTGAGAGAACTGCCCCCTGAGGCACTCCACAATCCAGTGTGCGCCTCCGGGACCGCTCGCCACCAATTGCCACCCTTTGTCCCCGATCCTCGAGGAAGGAGGAGAGCCATTGTAAGGCAGACCCCCTCACGCCTATATCAGCGAGGCGGCGGGTCAGTAGCCGATGGTCGACTGTGTCGAACGTGGCCGACAGGTCTAACAACATCAGCACCGCCACACCGCCCCGATCCAGATGCCATTGGAGATCATCTACCAGGGCGACCAGTACTGTCTCCGTCCCATAGCCCGGGCGAAAGCCGGACTGGCAAGGGTCTAGGATGGAAGCGTCATCCAGAAAGCTCTGCAACTGCGACGCCACTGCCCTCTCTATTATTTTACCTAAAAACGGTAAATTAGAGACCGGTCGGTAATTTGCCAATTCGGCCGGGTCTGCTGTGCTTTTTTTCAAGAGGGGTCGGACCAAAGCCTGGGTGGGGCTGAGAGGGCTCTCACAGCAGCTGCCCTTTCAAGGACAACCTCTGCCAGAGCTATGACTGACCCAAGGCCATTCCAGCAGGAGGAGTGGGGAATCAAACCCGATTCTCCCAGATAAGAGTCCGCACACTTAACCACTACACCAAACTGGCTTTCCAGCAAGTAGTTTATGCAATTGTATACAGAAACGAACCCATGGCTTTAAGAAGGACTAACCCGTCAAGCCAAGCCGCCGTTAAACATTACAGCAAAAGAACAAGACATAAAGCTTACACTACACACCTCAACGTATAAACTCCAAAGATGCTCTGAAAATAAGCAGGAAATCCTTGAGAACTTCCTTTGTCATAGCAAGGAAAACAGATCATGGACAATGGATTTGGGAGGAAATAAACCAGCTGGTAGACGATTCTGCAGGGCTGTTGTGACTTGAGCTAAGTTGAACCATGCTATCCCATTACCAGTGCTGTGAAAATAAGGTAAAAGTGTGCCATTGAGTAGCAAGCAACCTATAGTGACCCCATGAAGTTGAGGCTCAGGGGTTTTTCAAAGCAAGAGATGAGCAGAGGTGGCATGCCGCTGCTTTCCCTTTCACAGCAGCCCCTTGGTGGCCTCCCAAGTTCCAACTCTACTTAGCTTCTGTGCTGTGATGAGACCGGCATAGCCTGGCTTATTAGGGCCGCTACACTACCGTCAGCCTCAGTTGAAAACACTAAACATAAAGATTCATTGTAGTACTCCTCAAGTACAGCAGGTGGCAGCGTAGACCTTACCTTGTGGCAGGCCAGCCTAGAAGTCGGCTTCCGTTCTTTCTTTCTCCTTTGGTTAATACTTCTGGTGGCCTCCACGAATTATTTGTTCCAGATGAGTTCTTGCTATTGTAATATCTGGTTTAACCCACCCGGCTCTGAGTGAAGTCGGCACAAGGATAAATATTGTGTTTTTCATATACTAGGACCTTGGTTCTTAAAGGGCCAAATGTTCTCTGTTTGCACTCGGATGAGGGGGAAAGCTACCCGGCTTTTTGAACATGGAGGAGGTGTAGCCGGTGGTAACAATGGCACTTTGTGGCAAGAATATTATCAGAGTGGAACTGACTGTACATATTGAACCAGGATTCCCTGGCTTGGGTTTCCCTTTGAAGATTAGCGCTATTAAGTCCAAGCAGGGGACAATCTGTCTTATGAGGGCAGGATACGGGGAGTCACGTCCGCCGCTATTGTGCCGCTGCCTTTCGACTGTGACCACACACTTGGCTTTCGCCGAGTTCACCTTTCTCTTTATGCTCCTTTCAAGGCCTCCTTTCTTGGCGCTGTGCGAAGCACACAGGGTAGAACTGTGAGCAGAGAGCATTCTGAACCTCTTTGCAAAATGCATTTGTACCGTTTCGGCTCCTTCGTTCTCTCCGGTCTTATTTTATTTATTTGTTCGGTAGCAACCACTGATTCTTGTATGAGTTCTGAAACCGGTGGAATTCCCCAGTTGGAGAAGTTGATGCATTTTTTAATAAAGGATTTGCAGGTTAGTGGGCTCGGATTGAATGCGGCTGATGAAAGATACATGCTCATCTTTTTTGAACTTTCTGTGGCGGTTTCCGGAAATAGACGGCTGGTGGACTGTGAGAACAGCCTTTACTTGTGGAAATGTTCTTTGTGCCACCCTGTTGTGCTGCAGTATGCTTATAGGAAGCTGGCCCAGTTGAATGTAGCACTAGGATGCCAGCAAACACTCACCCGGGCTGCTGCCCAGTGGCATGGGAGCACTACATGAGAGCGGGTCAACATATGTGCCTCAGAGAGTACTACAGTCCGAGACTGATTTCCCACTAGTCTTATGCCGCTCTCATGCTCCTTTTTTTCCACTGGGTTCCTTCAGATTTCACACTATCTGCCCCAGGGCTGTAAGCAGCCTTTTTCACGCGGCAAACAGAAACTGATTTTTAGAGAATCTTGTTTGCTGCGCGAAAGAGGTGGAGTGAGTTGCAGCCCTGGGGTGGATAGTGTGAAATCCGACAGAAGCCCCACAGAAAGAGGAGAGTGAGAGCGGCATAAGGCTAGTGGGAAATCGGTCTGGGTCCCAAAATCTCCTTTTGATCCTCGGTCCCAAAGAGGCCAGGCTGGCTGCAACTTGAGCAAGGGCCTTCTCGGTTGCAGCCCCACGCTGGTGGAATGAGCTCCCCGAGGATGTTAGGGCCTTGCGGGATCTCTTACAGTTCAGCGGGGCATGTAGGACGGAGCTCTTCCGCCAAGCCATTGATGGTTAAATCTAGTACTTGCCCTGGACGGATAGACCTGGGCCCCGTGAAGTTCGTCCCTTGGACCTGATGTGTATCTGAATGCTGTGATGAAGATGACTGCAGTACCGCCATCACTTCTCTAGCACTTTAATGTTATTGGAATGATGATTTTCTTAAAACAAAATTTTATTGGCTTTTCAAAGTATACAAATAAAGCATATATTGCAAAAGTTAGAGTGTGTTCTATGTGACTATTCAACATATATTAAAACAATAATGAAAAAGAAAATAATTACTTCCACCTCCTATACTGCTTATGATACAGTACATTTTTCTTCTAATTGCACATGAGTGTTCACTATAGATACCCTTTGTTAACAGTAGTAGGGATTTCTGCTTGTGATGTTAGGTATTCAAGCATAGGGAACCATAGAGCTTCAAAATCGGTAGACCTATATACATTTGCTGTAAATTTATAGTTATTTTGCTCATACTATAAATACGTAGGGTTGCCAATCCCCAGGTGGGGGCAGGGGATCCCCCGGTTTGGAGACCCTCCCCCTACTTCAGGGTCGTCAGAAAGCGGGGGGAGGGGAGGGAAATGTCTGCCGGGAACTCTATTATTCCCAATGGAGATTTATTCCCATAGACAATCATGGAGAATTGATCCGCGGGTATCTGGGGCTCTGGGGGGGCTCTTTTTGGGGGTAGATAGATAGATATGTTCAGTATAGCATCTAGTGCCTCTCCCCAAAATACCCCCCAAGTTTCAAAAAGATTGGACCAGGGGGTCCAATTCTATGAGCCCCAAAAGAAGGTGCCCCTATCCTTCATTATTTCCTATGAAAGGAAGGAATTGAAAAGGTGTGCCGTCCCTTTAAATGTGATGGCCAGAACTCCCTTGGAGTTCATTTATGCTTGTCACACCCTTGCTCCTGGCTCCGCCCCTAATGTCTCTTGGTTCCACCCCAAAGTCTCCTGGCTCCACCCCCAAAGTCCCCAGATATTTCTTGAATTGGACTTGGCAATTCTATAAATATGCCATATTTTTTTCTGCCAGAGTTCCAGTGAAAATGGAACTCCAGTGTGGGTCTTTGTTTATTTTTCCAAAGCCATACTATAGTTGAACTCATTTGGGCATAAGTTAGTAGAAGTGATTCCGGGGAGATCTCAGTCAGATAATCTGTGATGCACTAAATTTGTTTTATTGCTGTCGACCAAAATGGATATATCAGAGGGCAATATACGTCATGATTGTTTAATTGGTTTTAATTAGTCTTAAAATGTTTTTGTTTACCTATTGGCCTTGTCCGCCGCCCGAGCCTGCTTCAGTGGGGAGAGCGGGGTACAAATGGAAACATACAAACAAATACAAAAGTGAGAGGCTTTAAAGTTTGGTGTAGAGGTTAAGTGCGCGGACTCTTATCTGGGAGAACCGAGTTTGATTCCCCACTCCTCCATTTGCACCTGCTGGAATGGCTTTGGGGCAGCCATAGCTCTGGCAGAGGTTGTCCTTGAAAGGGCAGCTGCTGGGAGAGCCCTCTCCAGCCCCACCCACCTCACAGGTTGTCTGTGGGGCGAGAAGATATGGGAGATTGCAAGCCGCTTTAGAGTTTCTGATTCAGAGAGAAGGGTGGGATATAAATCTGCAGTCGGGGGGAGGGTCTCCAAACCGGGGGATCCCCTGCCCCCACCTGGGGGTTGGCAACCCTAGTCGGGTCAGCAAGCTTGTTTCCCCTCTGCCTCCCTGCAAGTTCAGTGAGTGTGTGGGGCTGTACTGGACTACATTCTATGAGTCAGCTTTAAAAAAGAAAGAAATGTACTTTTCTAAGTTCTGGTCCAATTCCAAATTAGCTTTACATGCTCAATGAGAGACTGAGTGGGCCCATCTTGTGTGCCAGGTTGCTGAATGCCAGGGAGCTGACCCTCTACCAGAAGAAGAAGACTGCAGATTTATACCCTGCCCTTCTCTCTGAACCAGAGACTCAGAGCGGCTTACAATCTCCTATATCTTCTCCCTCCACAACAGACACCCTGTGAGGTGGGTGGGGCTGAGAGGGCTCTCACAGCAGCTGCCCTTTCAAGGACAACTCCTACAAGAGCTATGGCTAGCCCAAGGCCATTCCAGCAGCTGCAAGTGCTGGAATGGGGAATCAAACCCAGTTCTCCCAGATAAGAGTCTGCGCACTTAACCACTACACCAAACTGGATCTCTCAGCAAGAGGACATCACTCAGTTCCAGAACCTTTAATGAAGGACTGAAGCAAGAAGGTACCTGTTAAATATTGGGTTTGAGGCCTAGATGTTCAGAACAGGAACATGCTTTATTGATAACTCAGGAACAAGATAAAATGGCGGGGGCACAAGCCCGCTTACATTCGTGTGCAAAAACCACCCCCCAGAATCCCATACCAAATCATGACAATTGAGCTTCGTGCCAAACCCACTCATTGGTCCTGATCAGAGTCCAGGACTGTTTTCACACTAGGCTTGTTCCAACTGGAGAGCCCTTTTGCTCCTGGCGCTTTTCTCTGTTTTTTGCACAAGCTGCCCCGGAGCTGCGAGTTGGCGTGCCGCTCGCAGAAACTGCTTGTAAGAGGATCTCATTTGCTGCGGGAAAGTGGCGTGCCAACTTGCAGCTCCGGGGCAGCTTGTGCAAAAACGGAGAGAAGCGCCGGGAGCAAAAGGGTTCTCCACCCGGAACAAGCCTAGTGTGAAATCGGTCCAGGTCTCTAATGTAGCAAAACGTCTCTAGTGCCCTGCTGCCACCAGGTGCGCGAGAGCTTTCTGCCAAACACAGATCTCAAGACAACAGCACCCAATGGCTGCGATCACACACACTAAATAATGCACTTTCAATCCACTTTCATTGTGGTTTCCAACTGGATTTTGTCAATTCTCACAGTAAAACCCCATTGGAAAGGCCATTGAAAGTGTATTATTTAGTGTGTGTGATTGCAGCCTAGGAGACTGTGAGCTATTTTCAAATCTCCTAGCATCTTGGAGACCAGCAAGACTTCAGAGCAGAAGCTTTTGGGAGTCAAAATTCCCTCTGCCAGATACCAAGGTGGGACTCTTAACAGTTTATCCTCCAAAATTCCTTGTCTCTCCTGGACTCGAATCTGACTCTTAAAGACCAAGATATCTACCCAGGGCTTTTTTGTTGTTGTTGTGGGAACTCTTTTGCATATTAGGCCACTCCCTCTGATTTAGCCAATCCTCCAAGAGGTTACAAGGCTCTCCTTACAGGGCCTACAGTAAACTCTTGAAGAATTGGCTACATCAGGGAGGTGTAGCCTAATATGCAAAAGAGTTCCTGCTACAAAAAAAGCCCTGTTTCATCAGATATCTGATCTATTCATCAGATATCTGGCAACAGGACCTTTGACTCTCAAAGCTCATTCTCTGAAAATCTGGTTAGTTTCTAAGGTGCCACTGGACTTGAATCTAGCTGTTTGTGGTGACCCTCCAAGGTCTCAGGTGAAGTCCCCCACCTGATCCTTTTAGCTAGAGATGCCAAGGACTGAACCTGGGACCTTCCGTGTGGCAAGAACTGATCAAAGGACGTCATTCACCCAAAGGGTGATTAACTCATGGAATTCACTGCCTCAGGGGGTGGTGGCTGCTGCAAGCAAAGACAGCTTCAAGAGGGGATTGGATCAACATATGGAGCAGAGGCCCATCAGTGGCTATTAGCCACAGCATATTGTTGGAACTCTCTGTCTGGGGCAGCGATGCTCTGTATTCTTGGTGCTTGAGGGGACATAGTGGGAGGGTTTCTGGTGTTCTGGCCCCACTGATGGACCTCCTGTTGGCGCCTGGTTTTCTCAGCCACTGTGTGACATAGGGTGTTGGGCTGGATGGGCCATTGACCTGATCCAACATGGCTTCTCTTATGTTCTTCCCTTGCAAGAGCTGTCAGCCATCCCTCTTCCTCTGACCTAATGCAGTAGGTCTTTCGGCCAGTCTATGTGGGCAATAACAGCAGAATTACAAACACAGGCCGTGCTCTTTCACGCTCCTTTCTTCAACTTTGTTGTAGCCTTTATTGCTTGCATAGGCTTCCATCTCTCCATCTTCCTCGTTCCTTCCCCCAGCTCCTTTGCAATTGCCTTTGTTCCACTGCCTGGGATCGATTTGCTATCCGAGCGCAACATAGCCTTGGGGCTACTGCTGGTATATGTGCGTATACAAACCACACATGTATTATAATCCTACACTCACTTATACAGGTACAAGGCAGCCATGTGGAACTCATTTCTATGGGCTCCGTGCTCAGGGGAATTGTATTTGCGGTGAACTTCTATCAGGTGTACCTTTCACGCAGCAACTTGGTGAACGCAGTTGCCGGTAACTGGCACATGGGTTTCGTTGCACAAATCTCCTGACACCAAAACAAAACAAATAATTGAAAACCGGAGTCTTGCGGTGCCTGAAAGGCTAACAAACTTTATACCAGCATAAAAATTTATGGATTATGCTGGAATAAAATTTTGTTAGTCGGAGGGAGTTTAGGGTTTCTGGCCCTATTGTGGTGGGAGATCTCGGGGCCAATGCTGGGGAAGGGTGAAGTTCCAGGGGGATATGATGTCATTTCTGCATGAGGTGCTAGCAATTTCCCCTAACCATCACCAGTGGTCTGACCTAGCCTCAGATCGCAAAGCATGGAGACACACCATCCACCAGGCTGTCTCTTCCTTTGAGAACGCACGCATAGCTGGTCTTGAGGACAAAAGGAGATTGAGGAAGAATCGCACTGCTACAGCACCAATCCTAAATCAGACTTTTCCCTGCAGCCACTGTGGCCGGACCTGCCTGTCCCGCATTGGTCTTGTCAGCCACCAGCGAGCCTGCAGCAGACGTGGACTATTGCACCCTTCTTAAATCTTCGTTTGCGAAGCCAAGCCGAGGCTAGCAATTTCCCCTAACCATAGGGGAAATTTTTAGAGCATCACCAACACTGCCATCCCCCACATTTTTTGAATTAATTGAGGGTGGAGAATTGCCCGCTGCCAGTGGGCAAATGGCAAACCTAACAGGACTTCTGTTTCTTAATGCCACAAAAGACTAACACAACTACCCCTCTGAAGTTACTCTAATGCCAAAAGGCATTAAGTCTTGATGTCCTGTAGGCAGGATTTTTTTTGTAGCAGGAACTCCTTTGCATATTCGGCTGCACACCCCTGATGTAGCCAATTGTTCAAGATCTTACAAGGCTCTTAGTACAGGGGCTACTGTAAGCTCTTGGAGGATTGGCTACATCAGGGGTGTGTGGCCTAATATGCAAAGGAGTTAAAAGCCCTGTCTGTAAGTAGAAGGGACTGCAGCCAGTGTTTGCCTGCTTTTTGGGCTAGACAAATGCTGGCAGGAATGGTGCGAAATTTCTCAGCTATGAAGGAGGATTTAAGGACATGGCTTCATGGCAGAGCATCTGCTTTATGTGCAGGATGTCTCATGCTCAATTTCCAGAGACTCCAGTTTAAGGGATCAAATGTTAGGAACGGCTGCTGTGTCTGAGACCTTGGAGAGTCACTGTCATTCAGAGGAGACCTTGTTAAGCAAGAGAACCTTTTGGTTTGACTTTGCATGTTCCTGCATGCACGGCTGTGTGGAATTTGCATTAGGAAGCTGACACGGGCCGCTTTTGAGTGTCTGTCTCATTCATTCCAGAAGGGCAGTGGAAGGGACTGCAGCTGTCTGCAGCACTTGCTGTTGCAGTGACATGCCCCGTTCTTGCTTTTGGCCATAGATGATGCAGCGTTGGCTGTTCCTTCATGGTTCTTCCAGTGGTCCCATTGTCCACCTTCCCTTCCCGGCTGTTGGTGGAAATGGGAACAGGAGAATCATAGAGTTGGAAGGACCCCCACGGTCATCTAGTCCAGCCCCCTGCACAATGCAGGAAATTCACAAGTCCTTCCCCCTAAGTTCACAGGATCAGCAGTGTTGTTTGATGGCCATCTAGCCCCTGTTTTAAAACCTTCAAGGAATGAGAGCCCACTACCTCCCAAGAAAGCCTGTTTGATTGAAGAACTGCTCTAACTGTCAGAAAGTTCTTCCTAATGTTGAGCTGGAAACTCTTGATTTAATTTCAACCCATTGGTTCTGGTCCAACCTTCTGGGGCAACAGAAAACAATCCTGCAGCATCCTCTATAACAGTGGTCCCCAACCTTTTTGGCACCAGGGACCAGTTTTGTGGAAGACAATGTTCCCACGGACCGGGTGGTGGTTTTGCGATGATACAGTTGTGTGCTTTATTTTGGTGTGGTGGTAAAGTGTGCAGACTCTTATCTGGGAGAACTAGGTTTGATTCCCCACTCCACTTGCAGCTGCTGGAATGGCCTTGGGTCAGCCAGAGCTCTTGCAGAGCTGTCCTTGAAAGGGCAGCTTCTGGGAGAACTCTCTCAACCCCACCCAGCACAAGGGAAGGGAGGGGTGGATGGTGGCAGCGGTGGAGGCAGGCAAACTAGCCATTTGTCATGGGCATCGCGGGAGAGCCCAATTTGGCGCCCCCCTCCCAGCACCCTTGGCCCTGGTTGCGGCCAAGTTATGCACACAGCAGCAACCACTATGAAATCAGTACTGTGGTTACTTAATTGGTCCCAGGGAAGAATCAGCATTGGTATGTAGCAATGTCATGGGAGCTCAGGCTGCGAGATTGAACTCCATGCTTCATCAAAGTGCTAGAGTGGTATAGTCATTAAGAGTGTCACTAGGATCTGGGAGAACCAGGTTCAAATCCGCTTTCTGCCATGGAAATTTCTGAGTGCCTCTGGACTTCCAGTGGTCATTCTCTTTCAGTCTGGCCTACCTCACAGGGTTGTGGTGAGGATAAAATAAGAGGAACACAGAACTTGTATGTCTAGGATGGGCACAACTGCATTTTTACAGTTTGGTTCCTGGTTCGTGGCTGAACCACAAATTGAACCATGAATTTCAGCCAGTTCGTGAACGGAAGGAGTTTGGTTTGGTTTGTGAGCCATTTAAAGTTTAAATCCCTGCTTTCTGTTCCCTTTGGGAGCAAGAAGCAAGGTTTTTCAAACAGCTGAGCAGCCAGGAACTCCCAGCTACTCAGCGGGGTTTTTTTTTGGGGGGGAGGGGGGTTGGTGAAGAACAGAAAGCAGGGGCTTCTGCTCTTCATGAACCGCATGAAAATTCATGGAAGTTTTTGCTGGTTCTTCAGTTCGCGAACATCGCTTTGCGAACCACAAAACAGCCAAAATTCATGGTGAACTTTAGTTCATGAGCCAGTTCATGGTGGTCATCCCCGGGGTGGAATTCTAGCAGAAGCTCCTTTGCATATTAGGCCACACACCCCTGATGTAGCCACTCCTCCAAGAGCTGACAAAAAAGAGCCTTGTCAGCTCTTGGAGGATTGGCTACATCAGGGGTGTGTGGCCTAATACGCAAAGGAGCTCCTGCTAGAATTGCACCCCTAGTCATCCCTAGGTATGCTGCCTTGAAGATCTTGGAAGAACGGTGGGATTTTTAAAAAGTGCAAAATAAATGTCGTGCACTCTGGAAAATCTCTGGCTCTAGTGTCCTCTTGACCATTAGCTTCAGACAAGCAAGCTTCAGACAAGCATGACTTAATACAGAGGATAAAAATATGGACTAAATGGAGTGAAGTCGCCATGTAAGTAGCTGATTTACAGACTCTGATTTGACTCAGCTAATCACATCACTTGGTCAGCGCACTTAAAGAAGCCTCAAGTGACTAAGCTTTGAGTGGACCCAGGAGTGTTGCAGGATGGGGGACATTGAGTAGTCAAACTGTCAAGAAAGCATGGGTGGAATTCTAGCAGCGGCTCCTTTGCATATTAGGCCACACACCCCTGAGGTAGCCAATCCTCCAAGAGCTGACAAAAAAGAGCCTTGTAAGCTCTTGGAGGATTGGCTACATCAGGGGGTGTGGCCTAATATGTAAAGAAGCTCCTGCTAGAATTCCATCCCTGCAAGAAAGTGACTGATTTCCATTCTGCAGCAACCAGACAACATCTGGAGGGGGGGCGGGACAGGAGAGAGGTGGCCATTAGCAGTGGTTTAGCCATAGAGTTTCTGGCAATTCCTAGAGAGGCACATCCTCACTTCCAGGTTTTCCAAAATGTGATGTCTCGCCAACAGCATTTTTCTCCCCTCCTGCCAGCCAACGGAGTACTAATGGGTAGCACTTGCTGGGAGCAAGGAAATCTCCTGCGCCCAACAGGCATTTAAACAACTTTAATATGTTGTGTTTTAATTTATTTATATATGATGGAACCCACCCCGAGCCTGCTCGTGGGAAGGGCAGGATACAAATTTAATAAGATAAATAAATATGGCAACCAATACGCCCTCTAAGCTGTGAAGTCTTGTGAGCAAATATTCTACTTCATGAGCTGCTGGCATTAAAGCTGGGAGCGGCTGCATAAATTAGTTTGCTCTGAGGCAATTTTTCCTGAGCTAAGATGAAAGTGTGTGAGCAGGAGGCTAAAAAACTGTGAGCTAGCTCACAAGAACTCAGCTTAGAGGGACCACGGATGGCAACCCTATTGTTCCACAACTTCCAAGTCAGGCATGAAGGTCTGGGCAAATGAAGATTATTTATGTCTAGTGTGTAGGCGCAGCAGAATACGTTGTAGAATGGACTGTACCAGTTCTGACTAGGGAGAAGTTGTTTTTTAACACTCCCCTACATAGAAAGTCCTACAAGCAGGGATGGAATTCTAGCGGAGCTCCTTTGCATATTAGGCCTGTTGAGATTAGGATCTGTTGAGGCTGGGTGAGTGGGCATCAACGTGGCAGATGAGGTTCAGTGTGGCCAAGTGCAAAGTAATGCACATTGGGGCCAAGAATCCCAGCTACAAATACAAGTTGATGGGGTGTGAACTGGCAGAGACTGACCAAGAGAGAGATCTTGGGGTCATGGTAGATAACTCACTGAAAATGTCAAGACAGTGTGCGATTGCAATAAAAAAAAGGCCAACGCCATGCTGGGAATTATTAGGAAGGGAATTGAAAACAAATCAGCCAGTATCAAAATGCCCCTGTATAAATAGATGGTGCGGTCTCATTTGGAATACTGTGTGCAATTCTGGTCACTGCACCTCAAAAAGGATATTATAGCATTGGAAAAAGTCCAGAAAAGGGCAACTAGAATGATTAAAGGGCTGGAACACTTTCCCTATGAAGAAAGGTTAAAACGCTTGGGGCTCTTTAGCTTGGAGAAACATCGACTGCGGGGTGACATGATAGAGGTTTACAAGATAATGCATGGGATGGAGAACGTAGAGAAATAAGTACTTTTCTCCCTTTCTCACAATGTGGGTATTCAATGAAATTGCTGAGCAGTCAGGTTAAAACGGATAAAAGGAAGTACTTCTTCACCCAAAGGGTGATTAACATGTGGAATTCACTGCCACAGGAGGTGGTGGCGGCTACAAGCATAGACAGCTTCAAGAGGGGGTTAGATAAAAATATGGAGCAGAGGTCCATCAGTGGCTATTAGCAACAGTGTGTATATATATGTGTATGTGTGTGTGTGTGTATAAATTTTTTTGGCCACTGTGTGACACAGAGTGTTGGACTGGATGGGCCATTGGCCTCATCCAACATGGCTTCTCTTATGTTCTTAGGCCACACCCCCACTGATGTAGGCAATCCTCCAAGAGCTTACAAGACTCTTTTTTGTAAGCTCTTGGAGGATTGGCTACATCAGGAGTGTGTGGCCTAATATGCAAAAGAGCTCCTGCTAGAATTTCACCCCCGCCTACAAACAGAAATTTAAGAAAGGGCTGTGTTTAGTGCCTTGATTCGAGACATGATACTCTTCCAGGCAATTTTAATATAGTGCACAATCTGAACTGGTATAGCTCACCTTATCCTTTCACTTTGCTAATTTAGGTCCACAGCATTTTCTTGAGATCTTATGACCGCTGTTTGTGAGTCATGATTGCCTCTGCGTTCCTTTGAACGTTGCTAGGGGTGTATAGTTTATTCCTCGATATAAATATGGGCATGGTGTTGTAAAAGGAGGCTAGTCTGTCTGTAAATTGCGTTTTTATTCTAGCATGGTGTCATTCCATTGGTTTTCTGCCAAATGTTTTCCAGATCTTGTGCCATAACTTTCAAAGCCAGGTCAACTGGCCCTTAGATCAATAAACCATGCAAACGAAGAGATGCCATGGGTATAGAGCCTCATTGAATTACCCATGTAAACCTGAGAGAGTAGGCATGCATGAAGAACTTGAATACACATGAACACGCACTTGAGACTTTTTCATGCTGAATCAGGCCATCAAAGTCTGTATTGTCTTCTTCTCGGACTGGCAGCAGCTCTCTAGCGTCTTTCCCATCACCCATTCTCTGGTCCTTTCAATTGGAGATGCTGGGGCTTGAACCGGGGACCTTCTGCATGCCAAGCGAATGCTCTTTCACCGAACCCCAGCGCTTTCCCCTTGCTGTGCTTTTGAAGTATTCTTATGATTGGGTCTCTCTTTCCCAAGTTAAAAGCCTCTCTGTCCCTTTAAGAGAATGAAACCAAAAGCCAAACAGGAGAGAGACTGACCTGAGGTCATGGCTAGAAACGGGACTGCTCCCAAACGTGGCTCTCTCTGCCTCCTGCGCCCAAACCACACATGCTTCCCTTTTCTATGCTGTAATGATAGGGCTGTGATAATGGCTGGCCATAAATGCCCTCACTCATTTCCCAACCAGCGGTAGAAAAACTTGCCGCTTTCCAAGCTTTTACAGTTCAGCTTCCCCCACCTTGGACCAGCTTTTCCCTTCAAAAGTTATCAGAGGCCGGAAATCTGTCATGCCTTCTTATCTGCCTTCTATGGTAGCTGATGCAAAAGCTAGTTTCAGGTGGGTAGGTGTTTTGGTCTGCCGTAGAAGAGCAAGTCCAGGAGCCCCTTAGAGACCAACGAGATTTTCCAGGGGATCCACTTTTGAGAGACGGCACTCCCTTCCCCAGATACCATAAAGCAGGGGTGGCCAAACTTGCTTAATGTAAGAGCCACATTGAATAAATGTCAGATGTTTGAGAGCCGCAAGATATGATCATCAGATGGTGGAGAGCCGCAAGACAGGAAGGCAGGCAGGCAAATAAATGGTGGGAGGGAGAGGTGGAAAGAAAGCAACTTTAACTTTAAATGCATTCTCCAAGCCACCAACTGGCTTGACTTGGAGAAGTGATTTCAAGAGACAAATGCCTTCTCCATGCAGGCCAACAGGGCAGTGTGTGTGTGTGTGTGGGGGGGGGGGGGTTCCAGAGCCACACAATATATGTCAAAGAGCCACATGTGGCTCCCGAGCCACAGTTTAGTCACCCTTGCCATAAAAGAACAGAGCCAGCTGCTCCATACTCCATGCCAGCAGGGGCAGCCCTAGATTGTCTGGAACCTGAGGCGAGGTTAACTTCTGGAGCCCCGCCCCCTGCATTGATAACATCACCAGTCACATGGGGGCACACAATTTGGTTCCCCAAAAGGCTGGTGCCCTAGGCTGTTGCCTAGTTTGCCGAGTGGCAGGGCTGGCCCTGGGTGGGGGTCAACCATCCATGCCCCCACCCTCCAAAAGAAAGAAAGAAGGTTCCTAATGCCACCACTCTCAGCTACCCTGTCTGGGGTTCACAGCAACAGCCCTTCATGTCCACCCCACCCATCGTAGGGTTGCCAGATCTGACTCAGGAAATATCTGGGGACTTTGGGGGTGGAGCCAGGAGCAAGCTTGTGACGAGCACAATTGAACTCCAAAGGGAGTTCTGGCCATCCCATTTCAAGGGACTGTGTTCCTTTAAAATGCTTTCCCTCCGTTGGAAATAATAAAGGATGGTTCCATCTTCTTTTGGGACTCGTAGAATGGACCCCACCTGGAGTCCGGCAACCCTAGATTAAGCCTTCAGTCATGATAGGAGGTGGGGCTTTTAATTCAGCTGGGCAGTCACTCAGATGGACAGAGCTAAATGCATCCCAACATTGCAACAACAAATGCGGAAACATGATGGCGTGATGCTTTCTTTTCTGACAGTTCTTCTCATCTGATGAGCGGAGTGCGAATTTTGCCCCACAAGGTGCTTGTCAAGACCCCTTTGCTGACCAGGGATCCCAGGGCCCTGGCATTGTCTTGAGTGCCATTGAGTTGTTTATGGAGACCCTACGAATTATTGCCATCTAAAATGTCCTATTATTAACAGCCTTGCTCGGGTCTCACAGACTGAAGGCTGTGGCTTCTTTGAGAGCCAGTTAGGTGTGGTGGTTAAGTATGCGGACTCTTATCTGGGAGAACCGGGTTTGATTCATCACTCCTTCACATGCACCTGCTGATGTGGCCTTGGGCCAACCACAAGTTCTCTCAGAGCTGTTCTGCCTAAGAGCAATTATGGGAGAGCTGTCTCAGCCCCACCTACCTCAAAGGGTGCCTGTTGTGGAGAGGGGAAGGGAAAGGAGATTGTAAACCGCTTTGAGACTTCTTTGGGTAGTGAAGGGCAGGGTATTAATCTAATCTAATCTCTTCTTCCTCTTTAGGCTTCCCAACCCTCCCGCCCTGGCGGGGGACCCCAGGATTTACAGCCTCTTCCCCCGCTCTCCAAAAAAACGGAAGCGGGGGGAGGGGGGGAAACGGCACCAAGGAGCGTGGCGAGCCGCCCCATCTCAGAGGAGCAGCTAAGGTGAAGCAGAGAAGAGGCGGCAGCAGTGCAGCGGTGTTGCCCGCTCTGCCTCTGAGGTGAAATCAGAGAAGGGGAGGGTGGAGGGAAGGAAGACATTTTAAAAGGTGTGCTGTCCCTTGAAATGCGATGGCCAAAACTCCCGTTGGGGTTCAGTGATGCTTGTCACACCCTTGCTCCTAGCTCCACCCCAGTGTCTCCTGGCTCCACCCCCAAAGTCTCCTGGCTCCGCCCCCAAAGTCCCCCGAGATTTCTTGAATTGGACTTGGCAACCCTATTCCTCTTCGTCGTCTTCTTCTGTTGAGTCCATTCATCTGATGTTGAGTCTTCCTCTTTTTGTGCTGCCTTCAACTTTTCCTAGCATGCTTGTCTTTTCCAGTGAGTCTCATCACAGTCTTAGCTTTACATACAAGTTTGTTCAAGTGCACTGGAGAAAACTGCACCGTTCCGAGGCGCGTCGTGCAACTATTTCTGTTCTTGACAGTAGCAGGTGGACCTATTGCTTATGTAGCTCACGTTAACGCAAAAGGAACTGCAGTCTGAATGATGGAGAAAAGGCTGCAACTTTGGGATGGTTGCCCAGAAAGAGGCTTCATCTGGCCCAGAGCAGGTCCCTGGCAAACAGAGCTGAATTTCCTGACGTCCCAGGTCCGTTTGGGATCCTTACATAAATGCCCTGACAGTGCAATGCATCTTCTGTCAGAAGGAGGGATCATAAAACGGACTTGACTGCTTGCGGTTTGAGGATGTGCTCCAGTTACAAGGAGGAATAAATTCCTTTGGCGGAAAGCCACCCAGTCAAGAAATCTGAATCTCGGATTTGTATAAGCTTAGGGCCCACATTGCTTGCTTGATGTTACGATAAAGGCTGGTTTCATCAGGGGCCTAATGGATTGCATTGGCTTCTTTTTGTTCAAACAGAAATCAAAATTAATCATTGTACACTGGAGGAAGAAAATTACGCAGGTCAGATATATCCCATTGTTGGCTACAGAGCTGTAGATCAAGCCAAGCCTGAACTCTCACTAGAAGCTCAAACGGCTAAACTGAAGCTATTGTAGTTTGGTCACATGGTGAGCAGACAGGAGTCATGGGAAAAGACAATAAGACCAGTTCCCCACTAGGCTTGTTTCAGTATCGAAGCTCTTTCCCCTCCGATGTTTCCATCTGATTTTGCTCAAGCTCCCACAGGGCTGCGACTTGCCTTGCCTTTTTCCCACAGCAATCAAGATCCTCTGAAAACTGGTTTCTGCTTGCCGTGAGAAAGAGGCAGGCTGAGTTGCAGCCCTGCGGTAACTTGTGTGAAATCAGATGGAAGCATCAAGGGGAGAAGAGCTCTGACGCCAGAACAAGCCTAGTGGGGAATCGGTCTAAGTCTTGGAAAAACCGAAAGCTGCAGGAAAAGAGGAAGACCCAACATGAGATGGATAGACTCAGTAACAGAAGCCATGGTCCTCAGTTTCCAAGACCTGAGAATGGCTCCGATAAGATATTTTGGATGGAAGTGGCCTCAAGTCAGAAGTTACACGCACACAGTTTGTGTTAGAAGTGACACACACACAGTTTGTGTCAGAAGTGACACACACACAGGCTGTACAACACTTGAGAGCAAACAGACAGGTCACACCACTCTGGAAGGACTCCTTAACAAGTTCTCTTCTTCCAGTGAACTATGACTAATGACCAAGCTACCCTGAGGTGGGCTTTGTACCCCATTTTATTACTTCCTGTCTCACGGTGGCCATTTTGCGATGGCACTCACTACCCTTTCTCAAATTTTAAAAAGCGCCCACAGGTTTAGCAAAGTTCAGGCCGTTTTTCAAGATTATTCTTCAGAAGTGATAAGAAATGTAGCATATAGAAACCAGCACGCTATGAAAACACGTCTGGCAGAATATGCGGGGAAAACAGTCAAGGGCTCTGTCTCTACTGAACTGTAGAATCAATTGCTAATAGGGCCATCTTTTGCCAAGGCATGAGCAGAATTCCTGCGTCGTCTTATTTCTTTGGTAAATGCATCAGATTTCTTACTTAGGATTTGACCACTCCCTGGCTCTCTTAGGTTTTAGAACAGGCGTGGATGTTTTAAAAAATTCTCCTTGCCTCTTGTCATGACAATACAGGGAGACCACAAAGGTGGAAAGGAAAGGAGGGGTCCCCGGTGCAAGCACCAGTCATTTCCAACTCTGGGGTGACGTTGCTTTCACAACGTTTTCACGGCAGACTTTTTTACGGGGTGGTTTGCCATTGCCTTCCCCAGTCATCTGCACTTCCCCCCCAGCAAGCTGGGTCCTCATTTTACGGACCTCAGAAGGATAGAAGGCTGAGTCAACCTGGAGCCAGCTACCTGAAAACCCAGCTTCCGCTGGGATCAAACTGAGGTGAGCAGAGCTTGGACTGCATGACTGCAGTTTTCTCTGCGCCACAAAGGTGACCCCCCACAATAAAAGGAGTTTTCTCTCACTAAGGCTGCGATCACACATACTAAATAATGCACTTTCCAACTGGATTTTACCATGTGAACTAGCAGAATCCCGTTGGAAAGTGCATTGGAAGTGGATTGAAAACGCATTATTTAGTATGTGTGATTGCAGCCTAAGTAAATTTTTTCAGTTCTGTCACTTTATCAAGAGACGAGGAGAACTTTAGCAGGGGTGTCGAATTCATTTGTTATGAGGGCCGGATCTGACATAAATGAGCCCTTTTTAGGCCAGGCCGTGTGTGTCATAAAATGTAATGCCAGGTAGCGAAGATATAAACTATGTAAAGGACACTGACAAACCCATTTTTTTAAAAAAAAAGCAACCTTAAAATGTGCTTATTAAAATATTAGCACTCTTGCAATTTTTCATTTATTTAACAGTTTTTGATAATTGACACCTCTTGCTCTGAATTATTGCATCAAAATATGGAGACAATGTCTGTGGTGTAGTAATCTTGAGTATGCCGTTCAGGTGTCGTTCAGGTGTGCTTCTCTAAGTTTTGATTTATTGACATTCATTACAGAAATCTCATGGTCAATGCTTTGAGCCTAAGACTCAGGGAAAAACATGAAATGGCTGGGCACTGCAAGCTTTTGTACATAAGCTGCTTCATGTGCTGGTCAGCCAATGGAGAAAATAGAGGTTTTGCTCTTTAGCTCCTGTATGATTGAACAAACCTGGCAAAGCAAAAGAGAGAGAAGGAAGCAGATGACAGTGAGTTGCTCGTGGGTTTGATAGGAGCTCTTGGACCACACGTTTGACACCCCTACTTTACAACCAGTGTTCCCTTTAAACTGAGTTTGTCTGAACTAGCTCACAGTTTTTTAGCCTCTGGCTGACACATTTTTGTCTTAGCTCAGGAAAAATGGCCCCAGAGTAAACTAATTTACGCAGTAACTCAATACTTTAATGGCAGAGCTCACAGAGTAGAATTTTTGATCACAAGGCTCCCCAGCTTAGAGAGTGTACAGGTGGATGGTAGACCACATGATTTGAATGTGTGAGAAATGATCATCTATATCTACACAACCAACCACCTTGCCAACTGGCTACCTGCACACTGTAAATTACCACTCAGTCGATCATTTTACCTCATGATCTACCATACCCTTGTAGGTGATGTGTGGTTACCACCTCCTTCCTACTGGATGACACAGTTGGGCCAACTGTCGCATGGTATATTTTCCCTGTCTTTACCCTGATGAAGAGCAGAAATGTGGCAGATTTTTCTGCACAACATGAAAAAGGTGGCTCATCCAGTGATTTGATACACTGTAGTCTGTTCTCGCCTTATTAAATTATCATTTGTGTTCAACCACATCTGTGTCACTAAATCCACCATTTTCTCTTGTACATCATGAGAGAGATTCATTGGAATCAAACAATTAAGGATGATGGGCGTACTTCGGTGATATTCGACTGTCAAAGCAGTTTCCTTTGTATACCAGCTGAAGTGAGAGAGCTTTTTATAGCCCTCTCAGAACCAGAAATAGCATTAACTTGCACAGTCTCTTTATAAAGAACAACGCTTTTGTGCATCAAATACTGTATCTTGACAAGGAAAATTCCAGTCAGCTTCCCTTTTCAGTCTCATCCTACCCCACTCCTTCGACCTTCCGCCCCTATGTGATGTTCACCTACTACCACCCTTTTCAACGCTTGCAGTCACAAAGCGACGAGAAATCAAACCACGGCGAATAAATGCTTTTTCCAGACACCATTTTCGAACCAGAGGGGGAATTTTACTGTTGGCTGCTTCTTAGTTTTTTAACGGTTGCCCAGCGTGGACCGGAAAGAAAGGAAGAAAGCCATGTGCATGAATTACAAGACACCCTGCATGGAACGAATTTGCACCACTGGAGCAAAAATAAAGAGGTAACCCCCCCCCCCCATGTTATATAATGTTCTTTCCTGCACTTGTCTTTTCCTCTGATCGCGTACTGCAACATCTGACTGTACATCTTTTAATTACTTCTTTTCCAGTAAAACTTCATCATCTATTGACATTGGGCAAAGATGGTTCTCTTAAAAAAAAAAAAAATTAAACATCCATCACTTTGTTCTACAATTTGCTTTTGACGCTGCAAAAAGCACTAATTGTAAGAGCCAGCCAGCCTCTCTGCTTCTCATTTCTATTCCAATTTTGACTCTGCCATTGGCTCGCAAGAAATCCCCGAGAACCAATCGGGACGGTCTTTGCCATTCATGTCCTAGCAACAAGCCCTGTTCCAATCCTTCTCCAGCAAACTTGACACCTGAAAAATTACATCATGAATAAAAGCCAAGCAACAAGGGCCAAGACATTTAAAAAAAAAAATCTGTCTGCTGCAGAGTTCATTTAAGGTGTTTCAGTCTAGATTCTTAAAGCTATACAGCTCCTAAATGGTGGCCGATCTCTGCTGCCTCTCTCTGTTTCCTGCTTGCGGCAGAATCTGAATTCACACCGTTTGCATTTGGCTAGACCTTCCCCAGACGTGTCTAGGTCTTGCTGGGAGAAGGATGGATGCAACAAGCCATAGGAATGGTTGAGCACTGATCAGGGGAAGGGTGGGGCAGGGAAGACGATCCAATTAAAAATGACAAAGGAACTTTATTTACGGTCTTGTCGTTTGCTTCAGCTTCGAGGAATCTCTCCTGGAAGGAGGGATTGATTGGCAAAGGTTGCGCTGTGCTGCGCACAACAGTGTCTTAAATCAGCCGCCTGGGAGGTTTGACACAGGTTGCGCACGGCTCCTGGAGGCTGAGATCAAACTCTTTCCCTTTTCTTTCCCAGCTATCATTTTTTATTAATGAAGGCAGAGCTGCCAGTGGAGCTGAGGAGAATCACCACTCCTCCCCTCCCCACTTTTTTTTCGTTTTCTCTTTTTAATTAAACTTAACAAAAAAGAAACCCCCCAATGATATACAACAAGTGCAGCCAAATATTCACAAAATCTTAACCCTTTAAATCCCCCCCCAGACAAAAACCTATAATTACACATCCGTACCATTATCCTAGGATCAGATTCAGAGATGGAAAGTTCAAGCAGTAGATACAACAGGATCGACATAAGAAGCTTGCAAAATAAACTCCCTACGTAGAGAATACATATTGACAAGTTCAAAAGAGGTTCAGCTTATAGAATGCGCGGAATGCACAGGGTGAACTAACTTCCCAGAAAAGGAGGGGATAGGGGGGAAACAAACAAAAAGATACACAATAAAGCCAAAATGCAATAGTAAAGGAATGTTTCTGCTTTTAGAAAAATATACTTTCCGATAGGAGGGTGTGTGGGGGGGGGGGGGGGGGGACTCTGCAAGGATTTCATGATAGCAGCGTCAAAAGAGAAAGAGAGCCTGGTCTTCCTCTTCCTCTTTAACAGGAGACAGCCATCGAGAGACCATCATGCTGCAGTGCAGGACTCTCAGTATATTAGCAGGCAAGAAAACCTGCAGATCGCAGCCCACCTGCAAAGGTGTAAGGTGGGACAAAGGATACGGATGTAGTGAGGTTTGAACATGGTTCGCTGCGAAGAGATGTTATGCAAACGAGAAGGGGGGGATTCTTTTTGGGATTTGATTTCCATCATTGCAACGTGATCAGAGCCCTTTGAGGCATTGTTCTCTTATTTGAACTGGATTTGCCGTTTTGTGTGTGTGTGTGTGTGGGGGGGGGGGTTGATTGAAAGGGGAGGGAGGGAGGAACCTTCTGCAAAATGCAAGATACAAAGAATTGTTGCAGTAGAAAGGAACCGGTGCCAGTTCCCATTGTGACCTCTGGAGGGTCTCTAACATCACGCTGAGTCTGATCTTCCAATGTGCAGAGAAAGTGCTTTCTCTCTCTGTCTCTCCCTCTGTCTCTCTTTCATACACACACCCCCAAGCCAGGTCTTGTGCAAAAAGGTTTGCATTTATAGACCTTCACAGGAGTCTGCAGTGGCTCTGAGCTACAGATCCATCTTAGACATAGGCAGGGCTCATTTCATAGAAAAAGATACGCTGGTGCTCATTAGCACAATTCATTTGCACCACTCCTTTGCATATGCCACACGACCCCTGACATCACCGGAAGGTGTACTAAATCATATCAGCTCAACATCTACCTTAAAATGCTTCTTGAATTAGAATGATCATAAAACCTTGCTCCCACCATACTATTAAAAATTACTGTCTCCTCTGTGGCCGCAGTGGCACGATGAAGATTTCTAGCTGCTTGCTTTATATGTTTTGGTTATTTTCCCACTTTTTGTGGGGGAAACTATTGGAAAGTTTGTCAAATCGTAGAGTTCAGCAAAATTCGCACAGGGGGTTTGAACAATGGAGCCCAGAAGCAAGTATTTTTTTTTGGGGGGGGGGGTGCGATAAGAAAGAGCACAATAAAATGTAGACGTTCTGGAGCTCCACTTCTGCAAGCTTCTGCCCAAAGTGAGACCTGATGGTCTCCCATCCAACTACTAGACAAGCTGGAATTGGTCCAGAGGAGGGCAACGAAGATGGTGATGGGGCTGGAGACAAAGTCCTATGAAGAAAGGTTGAAGGAGATGGGCATGTTTAGCCTGGACAGGAGGCATCTGAGAGGTGATATGACCACCATCAGCAGAGTCACGCCCCCTCTGTCCATTTCCCAGCGCAAGTCATTGACCAGGATGACCAAGGCTGTTTCAGTCCCATCACCAGGCCTAAAGCAAGACTAGAAAGGATCTAAACCAGGCATGGCCAAGCTACAGCTCAGGAGCTGCATGTGGCTCTTTCACAAATATTGTGCGGCTCTCGAAGCCCCCACCACTTCATTGGCCAGCGTGGAGAAGGCATTTGTCTCTTTAAATCGTTTCTTCAAGCTAAGCCAGCTGGCGGCTTGGAGAATGCATTTAAAGCTAAAGTTGCTTTCTTTCCATCTCTCTCCTCAATCTTCCTTCCTCCCTCCCTCAAATATTGTGCGGCTCTTGAAGCCCCCATCACCCCATTGGCCAGCTTGGAGAAGGCATTTGTCTCTTTAAATTGTTTCTTCAAGCTAAGCCAGCTGGTGGCTTGGAGAATGTGTTTGAAGTTAAAGTTGCTTTCTTTCCATCTCTCTCCTCCATCTTCCTTCCTCCCTCCCTCCCTCAAATATTGTGTGGCTCTCGAAGCCCCCACCACCCCACTGGCCAGCTTGGAGAAGGCATTTGTCTCTTTAAATCGCTTCTTCAAGCTAAGCCAGCTGGCAGCTTGGAGAATGCGTTTGAAGTTAAAGTTGCTTTCTTTCCATCTCTCTCCTCCATCTTCCTCCCTCCCTCCCTCAAATATTGTCCGGCTCTCGAAGCCCCCACCACCCCATTGGCCATCTTGGAGAAGGCATTGTCTCATTAAATCACTTTGCCAAGCCAGATGGCAGCTTGGAAAATGCATTTAAAGTTGCTTTCTTTTCATCTCTATCCCCCATCTATTTTCCTTCCTTCCCTCCTTTCTCCTTCCCTCCCACCCTTGCAGCTCTCAGACATCTGATATTTGTTCTATGTGGCTCTTATGTTAAGCAAGTTCTGATCTAAACCATTTGCCTTATCCAGGAAAGCTTGAAATTGCCCATTCAGTTGCTTTGTTCAGGAATGGAACACTTGAGACTGGTCAATATAAAAGGGTATTTTACTGCCAAAGAAAGTATAATTTGAGGGGGAAAGTGCCTAGCCCCGAGGAGTGTTTTTATACTTGTACAGTCTGCAATGCGATGTGTGTATTGCACTGAGACAACCGCTCATGCAGCAGTTTCTTAAATTATGCAAAGCAGACATAAGGAGACCTGTTGTCTCTTCCCAATGGTGTTTCCTGTTGTCCTGGCCAGGAAAGAAAATGGAGTTCTCTCCACTGAGATATTTCTTGTGTTTTACCAATTTATTAATAACACATGGTTACAATATTTAATTATCTTTTTCTTACACTAAACCATATGATATTTCACCCCCCCTCTAATCTTGACTTCCCCGAAGTTACAAATTTAAATTCAATTCTAAAGGTACCACTAATCTATCAAAATATAATACTTTTAATTAATACTAAAAAATTGTCCAATGTCTTTTTATGTTCCACTCTTTCTCCATATATCCTTTGAATTTCTTCCACTCCTTTTTAAACAAGTCTAAGTCATAGTCTTTTAAAGTTTTAGTTAATTTGTCCATTTCACTCCACGATAAAACTTTCACAATCCAATCCCATTTCTCTGGTATTTTTCCTTGTTTCCAAAGCTGCGCATACAATGTCCTAGCAGCTGAGAGCAAGTACCAAATTAAAGTCCTGTCTTCCTTTGGAAATTTTTCTAATTGTAATCCAAGCAAAAAAGTCTCTGCAATTTTCTTGAAGTCATAACCCAAAATGTTGGAGATTTCTTGTTGTATCATGTTCCAATACTCCTTTGCTTTTTCACAGGTTCACCACATATGAAAGAAAGAACCTTCATGTTTTTTACATTTCCAACATCTATCCGACATCTTTTTGCTCATCCTAGCCAGCTTTTTCGGAGTCATGTACCACCTATACATCATCTTAAAACAATTCTCCTTAATACTCTGACAAGTTGAGATCTTCATCGAGTTCTTCCAAAGGTGCTCCCATGTATCCATTTGTATTTCTCTATTCACATTAATTGCCCATTTTACCATTTGAGATTTTACTACTTCTTCTTCTGTAAACCATTTCAATAGTAATTTATATACTTTCGATATTAATTTTTCATTATCTCCAAGCAGGACCCTTTCCAGTTCTGTTTGCTCGCGTCTAATTCCATCCATTTTAATATCGTTTTCCATCAAGCTTTTAATTTGTTGCATCTAAAACCAATCATATTTATTATTTAACTCTTCCGCAGATTTTAATTCAATTTTGTCTCCTTGGATCTTAAGCAGTTGATTGTATGACATCGCTCTTTCTTCATCAGATTCAGCTGATATTTTTATTACTTCCGCTGGCACTATCCAAAGCGGCTTTCTCTCGTCGCCATATTTCTTATATTTTATCCAAGTGTTTAACAAACTATTTCTGATATAATGGTGAGAGAAAAGCCGTCCATCTTATTCTTCCCATAACACAGATATGCGTGCCAGCCGAATTTATTCCCATGAGCTTCTAACCATAAAGATTTTTTATCTAACAGCATTATCCAATCTTTAATCCATGTCAAACAGACCGCATCATGATACAATCTTAAATCCGGGAGCTGAAAACCACCTCTCTCTTTGGCATCTATTAAAATCTTCATCTTAATCCTTGGTTTCTTTCCAGCCCTCTCCACTGAGATATTTCAACTCAAATGTTGTAGTTATGGATGATGATGATGATGATGATGATGATGATATTGGATTTATATCCCGCCCTATACTCTGAATCTCAGAGTCTCAGAGCAGTCACAATCTCCTTTATCTCCCTCCCCCTAACAGACACCCTGTGAAGTAGGTAGGGCTGAGAGAGCTCTTGCAGCAGCTGCCCTTTCAAGGACAGCTCTGCAAGAGCTATGGCTAACCCAAGGCCATTCCAGCAGACACATGTCGAGGAGTGGGGAATCAAACCTGGTTCTCCCAGATAAGAGTTTGTGCACTTAACCACTACACCAAACTGGTTCATTTTCCTCTGTGCAATAGCAATGGAATGCTTATTTTTTTAAAAAAAAAAACAACAAAAAACCAGAGGTCTGTTTGACTCTTAAATTATCCTCAGCCCTTCATCAGAATCCTTCTGTTCACGGAGTCCCATTCACAGCTCATAATGAGAAAAGGCTTTCCCCATTTTCAGTGCATGCCTTTGGGTTTCACTCCTGCCTCATTTGCGTTCCAGAGGAATGCGATATTTACAGAACCCGGAAGCATATGGCAACATTCTGGAATAGGGAAAGGATTTGTCTGAACATGATACTCCATCCAGTGTTTTGCCACTAGGCTTGCTTGCCTCCTAGGGAAAGATTGTTGTAAACTCTGAGTGCCAAAAGCATGGCCAGGGATCAAGTATTCTGCTTCCACCAAACAGGCTCTTAGCTCTTTTACTTTTGAGATGCAACCCTTGTCGCTACAGGTCCATACGGACATAGACAGGGCTGGCCCTGCCACTGGGCAAACTAGGCAATTGCCTAGGGCGCTGGCCTTCTGGAGGCGCCAAATTGGGCACCCCCATGTGACTTGATGATGTTATCAGTGTGCGGAGGGGGGGGGACGAAAGAAGTTAGCCTTGCCTAAGGTGCTGGACAGTCTAGGACCAGCCCTGAACATAAAGCTGAGTGCTAAAGGACATTAGAACAGCTGCGCTTGCAGAGTACAGACATTAGAACCTGCCGTTTTTCCACGGAGTGGGAGGTAGGAGTGAAGCGGTTGCATTGTGATTGGCAAGTTTGTCCATGACATAGGGTTGCCAGCTTTGGGTTGGGAAATACCTGGAGCGTTGGGGGGTGGAGATCGAGGAGGCTAGGGTTTGGGGAGGGACCTCAGCAAGGTATAATGCCTTAGAGTCCACCTTCCAGAGTAGCCATTTCCTCCAGATCTCTGTCACCTGGAGATCAATTGTAATCTCAGGAGATTTCTGGTCACCAGCCAGAAGTTGGCCACCTTGTCATGGCAGCACGGTGTGGCCTGAGGTTCAGCTGGAGGGGCTGTGCTCTCTTCCTTTCTCACAGCCTCATGCACTCACCGGGAAGACCCACATGGCTCTGCCTGCTCATCTCCGCCCCCATGAGGCTTTCCTCCTACTGAGATTTAAAGGCATACACACATTCCAAAACACGGTTTGCATGCTTCTTCATGGCTGTTGGGGCCTCTGGTAGGGCTGTCAAGCAGAGGGGCAGGGTGGGGAGTTTTCCTGCTTCGGAGGCCCCCAACCTGCCAGCTCACATCAGGCCAGCGGGGGGACCTCCTCCCAACATTGCTGGTGTGATGACATCACTTGCAAGTGACATAATCACGCTGTGCGCTGGCCGCTCTAGGAGCTTCCGGGAAAACTCTATAGTTTTCCCAGCTGCTCTAACAATTTGAGAGGGAAACTCTATAGAGCAAGACATGCTTACATCCAGGTCAGGGCCCTCACATAGGGTGGGAGCTGCAATGGAAAAAGCATGGGCCCTGACGGACACTGTTACTATTATTAAATGAATCTTGGTCAATTAATGGATTAAACAATGTATTCTTTGTTGATGCCTTTGATTCTGTTCTTTGATCTTGGATCATAATAGAGTTGAAACCATTGATAGATTTGCAGATAAATGAATGAAGCAAAGCCCTCTTCATTGTTTTTAGATGTGTGTCCATCACAGTTGTCACTGTCTCAGGTGAGACATCCTTTCTTGTGTGAAACAGGAAGAAGGGATGCCTCATCCAATATGCTGTCTGTGGACTTACATGGAAAACTGCAATGAATGTTAAAAGAAATCTGCTTTCTGGTTAATCTGGAGCTTCTTTTTAGTCATTCAAGCAATTAATTGAGGAAGCCTGATGATTTATGACAAAGCATTGAAGTCCTAATTATAATTTATTAATATAAAATGTTTTCAAAAGAAATAAAATAGCCACCCTTTTTTCTACAGATGCCATACATAGGAGCAGGATTGTGTCCTCTGTTTTTGCTCAGCAGGCCACACAAACCCATACTATGGTAGACTTGCTCAGCGTGGGGCTGCCCTCGAAGACAGCTTGGAAGCTATAACTAGATCAGAATGCAGCAGCCTGATTATTGTCAAGGGACAAGCTGTCAGGAATGCATCTCACCTATTTTAAAACAGTCCCATGTGTTGCCATTTTGTTTCCAGATTCAATCCAACGTGATGCTCATAAGGCTGTCATTTTATGATAGTCGTGGAAGCTGTGTGAGACTGAACATCTCTCTACAGGTGGCTAGGCTTGTCTTGAGAGTTAGCTATGTTTGCTGAGGACATGACGGGCTGTGGCTCAGTGGCAGAGCACCTGCTTGGCATGCAGAAGGTCCCGGGTTCAATCCCTGGCATCTCCAGTTAAAAGGACCAGGCAGTAGGAGATGTGACAGACCTTTGCCTGAGACCCTGCAGACGGAATGTTGATGAGTGGGTCAAAGGGACCTTATCACTCTAGTCTTGTTCCATCTACACTGGCTTCCAGTTTGCTTTGGGGCCCAATTCAAGGTACTGGTGTTGACCTTTAAAGCTCTCATGCTCCTGGGTGTGCAGAGAGAGCCGTTTGGTGTAGTGGTTAAGTGTGCAGACTCTTATCTAGGGGTGCGGTCACACGTCACATTAAAATTGGGTGTGTAAGCGCTCAAATTTGAACCGCTGAATATTGATTCGATGCAGGGCCGATCAGACGAGCATCCAAGAATGCGACTCGTCCTGTTGTTGAGCGATCAGACATCCCATACTATCACACTCTTTTCTTGGTGCATGTGTGATCAGATGGTGATTCCTGGGAGGAGGGGGGTCCACTGAACATGCGTCCGTTTGGAAGTGGGAAATCAAACGTTGCTTCAGAGGCAGGGGGGGGGGGAAGGGGAGAAAGTTTCCGGAATTAACGTTGCCAATTCAAACCAGGGAACTGCCGGGAACTACTTTCCTAGAAATTGGCAGTGACAATGATATCTGGAAATCCTCCACATTGAAAAAAAAAGATTTTTTTTCCTGTTCTGAAGACTGGGATAATGTTTCTCCCTCCCACCTTCCGATCCTGTGTCGATCGGAGAAGCAGAAGCGTCACCTCAGATTCCCAGATGATCTGGCAATGCGCATGTCTGCTGGTTTGTTTTTTTTTTTAAAGGTGGGAGGGGCGGTAAACATTCAAAGGGGCAGTATCATGCGTGGGCTGTCCAAACAGGAAAAAAACCAATCGTGTGCTGCTTCTGTGAAAAAGGGCCGGACTTTCTGCGCTATCAAATTAACGCGGCATTGATCCGCAACAAGCTGAGATGACCCTGGATGACGCTTGATTGCCAGATGTGGACGTCTGGATGAACATATTTAATCCATCAGCGAGACGGAGCTGTGTCGCCGCTAATGGTACGTCTGAACGCACCCTAGGAGAACCAGGTTTGATTCCCCACTCCTCCATTTGCACCTGGTGGAATGGCCTTGGGTCTGCCATAGTTCTGGCAGAGGTTGTCCTTGAAAGGGCAGCTGCTGTGAGAGTCCTCTCAGCCTCACCCACCTCACAGGGTGTCTGTTGTGGGGGAGGAAGGTAAAGGAGATTGTGAGCCGCTCTGAGACTCTTCGGAGTGGAGGGCGGGATATAAATCCAATATCTTCATCTACCTCACAGGGTGTCTGTTGTGGGGGAGGAAGGTAAAGGAGATTGTGAGCCGCTCTGAGACTCTTCGGAGTGGAGGGCGGGATATAAATCCAATATCTTCATCTACCTCACAGGGTGTCTGTTGTGGGGGAGGAAGGTAAAGGAGATTGTGAGCCGCTCTGAGACTCTTCGGAGCGGAGGGCGGGATATAAATCCAATATCCATTTACCTCACAGGGTGTCTGTTGTGGGGGAGGAAGGTAAAGGAGATTGTGAGCCGCTCTGAGACTCTTCGGAGTGGAGGGCAGGATATCAATCCAATTTCTTCTTCTTCTTCTAAATGAATTGAGGTGAGTATGCTATAAGGACTGGCTACTCACATATGAATTTACATTCCATCTCAGTCATCTTCAGAGACCCTGCTTTGAAAAACGCTCCCCCCCCCCCCCCCCCCGCCATCTGAAGCTACATGAGTGGCAACTCAAGAAAGAGCCCCGAGTCATAGTACTGAAATCTTGGGATTCCTTCCCCAGGAAGATGTGTCTGTCTCTCATTTATTCTTGTCTTCTGCCAGCGGGTGAAGATTTCTTTATTTTGTTTGGTGTTCCCCCAATAACTGTTACTGGCTTTCCTCCCTGATTGTGTTCTTCTCTGTTTGTGTGTTTTGTTTGAATTGTTTAAAGGTTTTATAGACCACCAAGGAAGTCCAGGGTTGCTATGCGGAGGCAGGCAATGGCAAACCACCTCCTTTTGTCTCTGCCCTGACCTGGATGCCCCAGGTTAGCCTAATCTCAGAAACTAAGCATGGCTGGCCCTGATAAGGACTTGGATAGGAGACCACCAAGGAAGTCCAGGGTTGCTTTGTAGAGGCAGGCAGTAATGTAAGAACATAAGAGAAGCCCTGTTGGATCAGGCCAGTGGCCCATCCAGTCCAACACTCTGTGTCACACATAAGAACATAAGAGAAGCCATGTTGGATCAGGCCAATGGCCCATCCAGTCTGACACTCTGTGTCACAGAAGAACATAAGAGAAGCCATGTTGGATCAGGCCAATGGCCTATCCAGTCCAACACTCTGTGTCACAGAAGAACATAAGAGAAGCCCTGTTGGATCAGGCCAGTGGCCCATCCAGTCCGACACTCTGTGTCACATAAGAACATAAGAGAAGCCCTGTTGGATCAGTCCAATGGCCCATCCAGTCCAACACTCTGTGTCACATTAGAACATAAAAGAGCCCTGTTGGATCAGTCCAATGGCCCATCCAGTCCAACATTCTGTGTCACATAAGAACATAAGAGAAGCCCTGTTGGATCAGGCCAGTGGCCCATCCAGTCCAACACTCTGTGTCACATAAGAACATAAGAGAAGCCCTGTTGGATCAGTCCAATGGCCTATCCAGTCCAACACTCTGTGTCACATAAGAACATAAGAGAAGCCCTGTTGGATCAGTCCAATGGCCCATCCAGTCCAACACTCTGTGTAACATAAGAGAAGCCATGTTGGATCAGGCCAATGGCCTATCCAGTCCAACATTCTGTGTCACATAAGAACATAAGAGAAGCCCTGTTGGATCAGGCCAGTGGCCCATCCAGTCCAACACTCTGTGTCACACAGTGCCCAAAAAAACAGGTGCCGTATGCTTTCAGCTGCATGGACATTATATGCGCAAATGTGGAAACAAGACAAAATACCAGAAGTATGGGAATGGACTCAGAAAGTCATGCATTGGAGTTAAATGGACAAACTTACAAGAATCTTAAAAGAACAAGATTTAGAGAAATTTAAAAACGATTGGGGAAAGTTTCAAAAATACATTGAAAAACAATGGAACGTTAAAGGACATTTGGTGATCTTTGACAATGGTTAATTTTTAAAGAAACAATATATGGATTACAGTTTTAAAAATATGATTATTATTTTTTCTCCCCCCCCCCCAATGATTAAGAAGAAATACTATGAAGATGGATTATAATTATAACCTTTGGGTTTTTTGGAGAAAGATTCTTTAATAGATAGAGTTTATGACCTTATAGCAAATTAGATTAAATAGTAATATGGGGACATTTGCTAAGGGGGTATGCACTGCTGGGGTGGGGTGGAGTGGAGAAAATGTTATATATGTGTACTAGCACTTAATGACAAATGATGACACGTTACTACAATATATTACATTACAATAAATTGTTTTAAACAAAAAACAGATGCCATTAGGAGGTCCATCAGTGGGGCCAGGACACGAAGTCCTCACACTGTGCCCCCCCCCCCCCCAGTACCAAGAATACAGAGCATCACTGCCCCAGACAGAGAGTTCCAATGATACGCTGTGGCTAATAGCCACTGATGGACCTCTGCTCCATATGTTGATCCAATCCCCTCTTGAAGCTGACTATGCTTATAGCTGCCACCACCTCCTGTGGCAGTGAATTCCATGTGTTAACCGCCTCTGCACGTCTCTTATCTTGAAAACTCTATGGGGTCATTGTAAGGCAGCTGCAACTTGACGGCACTTTCCACCACATAGAAGTGGAAAAGAGAGCATGGGGCCAATTGACTGAGAAGGCGAGAGACGGAGGCAACCTTTCAGTCGAGAGGCCAGGGAAGTTACATTCACACGGAGCAGATGCGCGAGGGTTTATCCCATAATATGCCGAGACTGTTGTTGTCCTCCTACCATCTGGCTTTAATAAAGTCCTTTATTAAATAAAAGGATGTGATGCTCTGTTTATTTGTTTGACGGAAAAAACAATACTGAGAAAGGAGAGATTGCTAACTAGATTGCAAACAGGAAATTATTGCCTATACTTTGGGCCCTGAGTCTGTAAAACTGCATGTGCAACAGTGGGGGGCGGGGCAAGGAGAGTATTACATTCATGCTCCTGAGTGTGCAGTGTAAGAGATGTGCCACTTTGTGTCTTGCTGCGTCACAGAGGTGCAACCTTGAGAGTGCATATTACTCTACATGATCTGTGGGGTTTGTACTCCATCATCCATCTGAGCCTTGTTAGGGATTCTGGAACATGCCTTCTAGATTGATCTATGCAGTCTCTTAAGACTTTTTGGCCCCAGTGCTGGCGCACTGACCGTAGCCCCAGGGCCGGCAGGGTGGGGGCACCCAATTCAACCTCTCCCCGCCCCCGCGGCATCTCCCCCCCCGTTTCCCTCCCCTGTTTCCTCCTCCCTCCTTCGCCCCCCGCGCAGTCTTGCCGCTGCTCCCCCATGCAGCCTTGCTGCCTCCTCCCCCCGTTTCCACCTGTGCAGCCTCGCCGCCTTTTAAAGGTGCCACTTGACTCCTACTTTGTTCTACTGCTTCAGACCAACGTGGCTGCCCACTTGGATCTATCCTCCTCCCTCTGTTTTCCTCCCTCCGTTTCCTTCGTTGCCCCCACCCCCCTAGCGCAGCCTTGCTGCCTTCTCCCCCCCCCCCCGTTTTCACCATTTTAAGGCTGGGAAAGGGGCTGTGAAGCTTCTTCCAGGCTGACCGCCCCCCCCCCCCCCCAGGAAGGAGGTAAGGGCAGTATTCCTCGCTGCTGCTGCTGCGGTTTTCCCAGCCGATCAGCTGATCGGCGGGGGGGAGGTCGGCCTGGGAGTCGCTTCATCGGTCCTTCCCCAGCCTTAAAATGGTGAAAACGGGAGGGGAGGCATGGGGGGTGAGGGTAGCGATGCTGCGGGGCCGCAAGGCTGCATGGCCCATTGCAAACAGGCCGTGGCCCGGTCCCTGGCCCGGGGGTTGGGGACCCCTGTCTTTAGACACTAAATATGTCCTGAGTTAAAGCTGCTTTCTTTCCACCTCTTCCTCCCTGCCCCTTCTATTTGCTTTCTTTCCACCTCTCTCCCTCCCTCCCTTCTTTCTTTCTCTCAAACATCTGACATTCATGTCTTTTGGCTCTCAAACATCTGACATTTATTCTATGTGTCTCTCACGTTAATCTCTTATGTTGGCCATCCCGATCTAATTCACCTTAGAGCCACTTCATGTGGTCATGTGGCCTTGGTTGAATCAATATTTGCCTCCCATGGGGCCAGACGGTAATCCCTGGCACCTCTATCTGCTACATATATTTTGTTACTCTTGTCCACTGGAAGCCTCAGAAGCTCTATCGGCTTGTTGCAGTGAATGTATGTACAATCCCTGCACACTTAATTGCTCTTTATAGGCACTGTGAGGAATTCTCACATTACGCTCCACACACATACGGCTCGATGAGATTGAAACCCTGCATTTATCCAGGTACTGGTCTTTGGTTTCCTTTGTAAAGTGAACGTTATTGGCTATTTCTTACCAAATGATATATGCATGGGTTTACTGTAATAGGTGAACAGGGCTACAGTCTGGCTAAAATAAAAGAACAGAAGGATTGACCTTCAGCCTCAACCCCATATTCTCACTATTGCCCTCTAATTAATGTAATGCTTTCGCTGTGGCTCACCAGAAGAGTGGCCATCTGACAGCAATGCTGATTCTGTGAACTTAGGCAAATCGTGAGAAGGAGGGCAGGAAGGGCTACATCACTGCTTCGTTCTCGTGGCCCTTTCTTACAAGCTCAGGGAAATGCTGATTGACACTTTCAGGTCAGGCAAGCAGTTTTTCTCCAGGCCAGTTTGGCCAGGGATCCTGGAGCATTTTGGGGGGTTTTTTGTTCCCTTTTCTTTTGCCATCTTCTGGGCTTTTAGCAGGGGTCACTGGGTGTGTGCGTAGAGGGGGGGAGATACTTGTGAATTTCCTGCATTGTGCAGGGGGTGGGACTAAGTGACCTTGGAGGTCCCTTCCAACTCAAGGATTCTATGCTTGGCATGCAGAAGGTCCCAGGTGCATTCGCTGATTGATAGAACCAGGCAGGAAAGAAAGGTTGAAGGAGCTGGGCATGTTTAGCCTGGAGAGGAGGCGGCTGAGAGATGATATGATCACCATCTTCAAGTACTTGAAGGGGTCTCATATAGAGGATGGGGTGGAATTGTTTTCTGTGGCCCCAGAAGGTAGGAGTAGAACCAATGGGTTGAAATTAAATCACAAGAGTTTCCGGCTCAACATTAGGAAGAACTTCCTGACTGTTAGAGCGATTCCTCAGTGGAACAGGCTTCCGCAGGAGTTGGTGGGCTCTGTGGTGTTGGATTCGGTGCTGCAAATTTGGTGCCTCTACCTCAAAAAACAGCCCCCCCAGAGCCCCAGGGCCAGGACACTAGGGCTGATAACAGACGGGCATTCTGGGGCGGCTTGGAGGCATCCCAAATCTGGACGGCCCAAAACGAGCCACCCCGGAGCTTCCCCACGCTCACCCGCATGCTGTTCGCCTCCAGTCTGTGTGGCTACTGGACGCCTCCACACAGGAAGGTGACCCGGAAGCCGGATTCCTCTATTTCCCCCGGGGGGGGCAAGTGCTGATACTCCAGCGCTCTCTTGGGTCCTTAAAAAAAAACCCCGGAAACAACTGGGGGCGGCTTGGCAGTTCCACACTGCCGAGCTGCCTCACTTGCGCCCTTCCCCTTCCAGACGGCGGGGAGGCGACTGATGGCCGGCTCAAAACTTTGCTACCAATTTCACAGTGGTAGCTTTTTGAGCCGAGTGGAGCGGCCGGAAGGACGGGGTGAGTGCGGGCTGGGGACGTCCAGCAGATGTTTGAGTGTGGAGGGATTATATGGGCTGACTTCAGAGGCGTCTCTGAGTTGGCCCAAAGTGCCGGTCTGTAATCAACCCAAAAGTCCTTTTGAATGGCACTTTTCCCTTTTCTCATTGCCCATTGATGAACAGCTTCTGGAAGGCCTAATAAGGATACAACAGGTTTTTTAAAGCTTTTGATATCCATCCACCCACTCCCATACACACAGATACACCAGGATTCCTATAACCTCTTGAAGTTACTTGTGAAAGTGTCCTTTAGCTAAGCTCAGTCAATATAACTGAATTTCTAAAAGAGGGTAGATTTTATTGCTGTTTTACTGCTGTTTTAAACTTTTTTTGATGTGGAAATGTAGTATATGGTTATTGGATTTCATGTAGTCTTTTATGGCTCATATTAATTTATATATTGTATAACGAGCTTACGCTTTAATGGGGAAAGGCAGTCTAAAAAACTTTTAATAAATTAATGAGCAAGGGAACACAAGAGGCTGCCTTGTACCAAGTCTCACCATTGGTCTATCTAGCCTAATACAACTTATTTTGATTGGCAGCTGCTTGCCACAGTTGCCAGGTATGGGACGTTCCCAGCCCCCGTTGCCTTTTAACTAGCAAAGCCAAGAAGTGGCATCCAATGGGAAACTAGATGGGGGCAGTCCTTTGAGAATGCATAAAAACAAGTCCTTGTCCACTTATAGGAAGTTCTTATCACAGACTTCCAGGTGATTCCTAGAGCTACCCAGAAATGAAAAAGATAGCTCTAGATATTGTCAGAAATTTTATGATAAAATGGAAGGGTTTTTTTACCATAGAGTTTTTGTCAGTTCCTACAGCTACCCCTTTCACTTCTGGGTAGCTCTAGGAGTAGTCAGGAACCCTATGGTAAGAACTTCCTGTAAGCAGAGGAGGATTTATTTTTCTTTTTAAATTTTTTCTACATTGCCATTTCTGGTGGTGGCAGGCAACAGGGCCAGGGAATGGGAGATTCCCCCCTCTCACCAGAGGTTTTGCAGCCCAACTGTGAGCACAGGCTTTGCATATTCATGTGTAGCATCATTTCTGCTTAAGGTTGTCAGGTCTGTGCCTGACAATAGAGGAGATTTGGGGGCACGGAGACAGGAAGCATTATGCAATGTAGCCACATCACTTCCAAGTGAAGACCTGGAAGTGATGTCACCACAGGAAGTGGCAATCTAGCAATTTCTCCAGTCTCTGTGGTAAAGACCAAAGAGAGTGGGGGGATTCCTAGAGAGTCACTCAATGAGGTGATCTCATCCCCCTCCCATTTCTCCCCCCCGTTGCTCCATTGAGTGAGCATGTGGGACAGGGAGCTCCAGCAGGTGCTTGCCTGCCAGGAAAGGGCAAAAGACAACCTTTCCTCTGGGCAAATCAGATCTAACCTTTTTAAAATGTCTTCTGAGAAATATGCTAGTAATAGTATGAGTGACAATCAGAAGGACCAATGCACAAACGATGCCTCCAGTATGCCCCCTTCAGTGCCACTGTTCTGCCATTTGCTTCTAACCACAGACCTCCACATCCTTTTCAGCAGCAAAACACCTATTGGTGCTCATAATGCTAGCAGGAGCTTGTAACTAACCAGCACAAAGCCGATTCAGGGTGAGCTCCGGGCATGATCATATGCGGAGAAAGGGAGAGAGAGAGAGAAAAAAAAAATAGGAATGCAGCTTTTCTCACAGAAGGATAAAGGTTCGGCCTAGCTCTGTGTGCCAGAGCCTGCCTAGAGTTTCTCTCTCTCTCGACTATTCATTAATGATTACATGTGCACACACCCCACCTCCTGCGGACACCTGCAAGTGCAACTCATAAAGCTGGCTTTCATAAGATCCTGGCAGCACCAGCATGGGAACTGCAGGGCACAGGACGATGGTCATTGTATCTGTGGGTTTTTTTAAAAAAAGCACTACATTCCTTCGCCCAGACTCTGGCTGCAGTTTTCCTTTGGCACCACAGGACAGGTTAGGAAAGAAAGAAAGAAAGAAAGAAAGAAAGAAAGAAAGAAAGAAAGAAAGAAAGAAAGAAAGAAAATAAAAGCTGCTTTGTGAAGATACTCAAGAGGAATACAGTTGCAGTGAGTAAGATTCTGTCCAGTGTTTTTGCTATGTGACAGGAAGAATTAGCAGATTCATCTCCCATTTGACACTTGGCTTCAAAGCAGATCTCTAGCAGCTTCACAAAAGCTAGGAGGAGCTTCTAAGCTCATCCCTTTGACCTCGAAGCCTCCCCCACCCCCATTTACAGTATCCCCTCGCCACCAAACTAAAGCATAAAAATAAAACATCAGTTCCCCTGGCGAAAGTGGCTGCTGGATACAAGCTGGGCAGCATATGCATGTCCACTGCCTGACGATTCAGGACTCGAGGGCCAGTTGTTCAGGGATAGGATCGCTGCCAAACTCAAAAACACTAGGAAGCAGCCATCAGTGACAGTGTGACATCACTTCTGGGTTTTCCTGGAAGTGATGTCAGTCCTCTCTAAGAACCACCCAATCTATGGTTTTACCAGAGTTCCTGGCAATTCCTAGAGAGTCGTGAAGTCACTTGTGGGGTTTTCCAGAAATGACAGCACATCTTCTCTAATGACATTTAAAAAACAAACAAACTATCAGCCACTAGAGTGGCATCAGATACAGCCCAATGATATTGGGAAATCTTCCTGGGATTGGAGAGCCAGTTTGGTGTAGTGGTTAAGTGTGCGGACTCTTATCTGGGAGAACCGGGTTTGATTCCCCACTCCTCCACTTGCACCTGCTAGCATGGCCTTGGGTCAGCCATAGCTTTGGTAGAGGTTGTCCTTGAAAGGGCAGCTGCTGTGAGAGCCCTCTCCAGCCCCACCCACCTCACAGGGTGTCTGTTGTGAGGGAGGAAGGTAAAGGAGATTGTGAGCCGCTCTGAGACTCTTCGGAGTGGAGGGCGGGATATAAATCCAATATCTTCTTCTTCTTCTTCACAATTTGTGACTGGCCCAAGGTCACCCAGCGAGCTTCCACGGCACAAGTGGGGATTCAAATTGGCATCTGCCAGACCCTAGCAACAGTGAAACACCCACAGCTTCCATTTTGCAAGACCTGAGCAAAGCTATTCATGATAGAATGTTTGGGGGGGGGGCATTCGTTCCCGTGGTGGTGAAGAGGGCCATCACATTGCAACCACCTTTTGGGATTTTCAAGGCAAGTGACAAACAGAGATGATTTGTCATTATCTGCCTCTGCTTAGCAACCCTGGACTTCCTTGGTGGTCTCCCATCCAAGTCCTAACCAGGGACGATTGTGCTGAGCGTCTGAGATCCAAGGAGACTGGGCTAGTCTGGGCCTTCCAGGTCGGGACCATTTTTTCAGAGGGTCATCACAAGCCAGAAGCGATTTGTTGACACACAACAAACACACACAGCACTTGTAGGAACATCACAGTTCATGCACTGGGAACGTGCAACCTCCAAGTGCTAGCTCCCCTTAAACAGGCTGTGGTGATTCGTTTGTTTGGACCAGGGCTTTTATTGTGGCAGGAACTCCTTTGCATATTAGGCCACACCTCCATGATGTAGCCAATCCTCCTGAAGCTTACAGTAGGCCCTGCACTGAGAGCCCTGTAAGCTCTTGGAGGATTGGCTACATCAGAGGTGTGTGGCCTAATATGCAAAAGAGTTCCTGCTACAAAAAAAAGCCCTGGTATGGGCACAGTTCTTCATCTGAAGTCATCAGCTGTTGAACAAACTAGTTACCTGCATAGCTTTCTTTAAGCAGGAATGCAGTTCTGGCTGGCTTGGTGTCAGGGGGTGTGGCTTAATATGTAAATGAGTTCCTGCTGGGCTTTTTCTACAGAAAAGCCCTGTGTGAAACAATGGTGATGTCAGGGGTGTGTGGCCTAATATGCAAATGAGTTCCTGCTGGGCTTTTTCTACAAATAAAGCCCTGGTTATCTGCGACTATCCATGGTATCCACGTGGCAGATTTTAGCCTGCACAGTCCAGGGCCTTGGAGAGGGTAACAGTACTTGTAAACACATTGTTATCTGCCATGAGCACAACAGGTGGGTCATCTCCATTCATGGTGGAAGAAGAACCACATCTGTGTGCAAGAACTCTGTGTGAGTATCAAAATGAATGCAGCGGTTCAGATTGGCGTGAAGAGCGACAATGTAAACAAGAAAACACACTTTAATGTGCTTCTAATTTAAACTTTAAACACTCCCAAACATGCATGGCATATATTTACATTGTCTTAAGCCAGGTAATCAGGGGGATTTGAAGTTTGCTTAAGACAATCAAGGCAATCGTTGCCAAAAAGCCTGAAGACTCCCTGCCCATTGTGTTTCTTGGTCTCAGTTTGTCCGTCGAGCCAAAACTTGAACCATGAAAGCATTACAAAGGTCAAAAGAACAGGCAAAACCTACTGTGCCTTCCAAAAGTAGAACAAAGAGGATGCCCAATGTCAGAGATGGGCAAATTCACAGGAGATAGAATATGGTCCAAGTTTCTGAGAGGAGGGATGAAGACCTGTCCTCTTCAGTCTAATAGGCCAAAGAGGGAGGTGGAGACAACTGGGGTTTTTATGGGCACGGGTGGTTCACTGGGCCCTCCACTGTAGCTCCTTCCACCTCGCCCTGTCATGGGCATCTCTGACACAAATTGTAGCTCCCTTTCTCCTTCCCCCAATTACAGCTACAATTGGGAAGCTGACCCCGCTCAACTTCCAAGATCTGATGAGATCACACTAGCCTGGGCCATCTTGGTCAAGGCAAGAGATAAGCAGAGGTGGTTTGCCATTGCCTGCCTCTGCATAGCAGCCCAGGACCTCCTTGGTGGTCTTTCATTCAAGCACTGACCATGGCCAATCCTTAGTTTCCAGCCTCAGGGTAGTATGGGCTATATTTTCCACCATTCCTGACCTCCTGGACTGGCATCCAATACTGGGGAGGGGTAGAAGATGGCCTCTGCACCAGTGGTGGTGGTAGAAAATGCCATCAAGCTATAGGCAATTTATGGCAACCTTGTAGGGTTTTCAAGGCAAGAGATGGCCAGAGGCTTGTTATTGCCTGCCTCTGAGTAGTAACCCTTGACTTCCTTGGTGGTCTCCCATCCCAGTTGTTGTGTATTGGTTGTTTTGACTGCTGCTTTGTTATGTCTGTTAGTTGACCTTGAAGCATACTTCATTGCCCTCCAGTACCCTGATGCCTACATTCCGATTGGCTGCTCTTTTAGAACCAGCCAATTGGGTCATGAGGCTTTTCTCTCAGGAAATGCAAATGAAGGATCCTGGAGAGACCAATAGGGTGGATTGCTGCCCACATAAGGGGGCATGTTTAACTCAGCCCAAATGGATATAAGGAGTGGTGTGGCCTGTTTGTGTTCAGTTCTGCTCTTGTTCAATAAACGTTCTTGCTTACCTCAAGCTGGCTGAACTCATTATATAATACAAGTACTGGCCAGGGTTGACTCTGCTTCGCTTCCAAGATGACAACATCAGGCTTGCCTGAGCCATCCTGGTTTGAGCTGATGCTGGTAACTGTAGATGGGCTTCAGCAGGGAAATTTTGTAGAAAAAGCTCAGCAGGAACTCATTTGCATATTGGGCCACACCTCCTGATGTCACCATTGTTTCTCTGCAATAAACCGTGACTAGCAATGGTCTTGTTCAGGGACCAATTCAAACTTGTGGCTCCATTTAAAATCCATCCTATAGAAATCCCAGTGATACTCACTCAACCATGCCCAGGTATATCTCCATGGCCACTCACTTCCTACTGTCTCGGATGGAATCTGCTGTTGCAAAAGATCATGAGAAGTACATATCCTGGGGCAGTCACTCATCCAACATCCCACTGGCTCTCCTCTCTCCCACCCCATTATGAAATATCACAATGTTTTCCGTAAGAGAGAGAAAATGCAAGGAAGTTAAGGAAGCTGGATGTGCTTTTGACTTAGTAATAACTGTAGCAAATTTCCCCAAGAGATACAAACAAACACATGCTGGAACAGAATACCAATTAGGTCTTTTTTAGACCAAAGCACATTAAAATGCAAAGCAGGAGATAATGAGATAAAGGAGCATTGGTTCCAGGTCCCAGATTTTTTTTCTTTAAAAAAAAAAAAAGCAGCCTTGAAGTGGCTGGAAACGGGAGTACTAAGTGGACCTCGTAAAGGGATGGGAAATGACATCCATTTGCTATTTTTGGAATCGCCATCTCAACCAACAGCCATCCCCAAGTCATGGGACCTCTCTCTCTCTCTCTCTCTGTATTCCACATTCAATGTTGATTAATCCAAAAGATGAAGTCAGTCTCTTGAGATGCCAAAAGGCAGAGTGACTAGATGCAAAGGAGACAAGAAGTTGGATTCAGGTTAAATTTTCCAATGGTTACTGCTCCCAGGTTATTATAAACCCCAAAGAATGACATGAGGGGGAGGGGGTCTTCAGCTGAAAAGAGGAATGGGTGGGAATTGCCAATTTAGTCTAGATCCATCCCAAGGGCTCTTATATCTTGGTGTAGAAGATGGCCCAGGATATTTGGATCTTGTCAAATCTTGGAAGTTCAGCAAGGTTAGCCCTGGTTAGTACTTGGATGGGAGACCACCAAGGAAGTCCAGGTTTGCTACGCAGAGGCAGGCAATGGCAAACCACCTCTGCTTATCTCTTGCTTTGATCAAGATGGCCCATGCTAGCGTGATCTTGTCAGTTCTTGGAAGCTAAGCAGCGTCAGCCCGGTACTTGGATGGGAGGTCACCAAGAAGTCCAGGGTTGCTACGCAGAGGCAGGCAATGGCAAACCACCTCAGCTTATCTCTTGCTTTGACCAAGATGGCCAATGATCTTGTCAGTTCTTGGAAGCTAAGCAGCATCAGCCCTGGTTGGTACTTGGATGGGAGGTCACCAAGGAAGTCCAGGCTTGCTACGCAGAGGCAGGCAATGGCAAACCACCTCTGCTTATCTCTTGCTTTGACCAAGATGGCCTAGGCTGGTGTGATCTCAGCAGATCTTGGAAGTTAAGCAGAGTTAGCCCTGGTAAGCAGAGTTAGCCCTGGTTAGTACTCAGATGGGAGACTACCAAGGAAGTCCAGGGTTGCTACGCAGAGGCAGGCAATGGCAAGCCACCTCTGCCTTGAAAACTTTACTAGGTTGCCATAAGTCAGCTGCAACTTGACGACACTTTCCACCACCAGAAGAGGCAGTTTTGGTAGAGGCAGATCATCACATGAGGATGAGAATATTGGCACCTGCCTAAGCTACTTGGGTGGAAAGATCCCCTTTGCGAGCACCAGTAGTTTTTGACTCTGGGGTGATGTCACATCCCGATGTTTTCACGGCAGACTTTTTTACAGGGTGGTTTGCCATTGCCTTCCCCAGTCATCTACACTTCCCCCCCAGCAAGCTGGGGACTAATTTTACTGACCTCAGAAGGATGGAAGGCTGAGTCAACCTTGAGCCGACTACCTGAACCAAGCTTCCATTGGGATCAAACTCAGGTTGTGAGCAGAGAGTTCAGACCACAGTATTGCAGCTTTACCACTCTGTGCCACGGGGCTTGTTAAGTTACTTGACACTGCTGTAAAAGATACAAGAGGGCTTTCTGCCTGATCTCACCCTAAGCAGCATATTTTGGCTTACTGAAAGCCAGTTTGGTGTAGTGGTTAAGTGCATGGACTCTTATCTGAGAAAACTGGGTTTGATTCCCCACTCCTTCACATGCACCTGCTGAAGTGACCTTGAGTCAATCACAAGTTCTCGCAGAGTTGTTCTTCTCAAGAGCAGTTCTGTTAGAGCTCTCTGTTGTGGGGAGGGAAAGGAGATTGAAAGCTGCTCTGAGACTCCTTCAGGTAGTAAAGGGCGGGGTACAAATCCCATCTCCTCCTCTTCTTCCTCTTCTTCTTATTCGAAATAGTGAAGCGCAGGAAAGATATTTTCTGGTGGGTGGAGAGTTCTGTAGAGAAATTCAGTAACCCTTGAATCACCTCAAGAGAGTCAGCCAAAGGAAGGTGATTTAGATGTTTGCAGGCAGAAGAATAGATCTGGGATCACAACCTCCCAGACATGGATGCGTTGGTATCTCAATGCCAACAGCAAAACACAGTTTGTTGTGCATAGGCCATAGAGATTATGCACCCATAATGCTGATCCTTCTTGGTAGAGCTGTGACTACCTAGAACGGAAACAAGGAAGGTCAGTTTTTTTTTTAAGAAGAAAGGATTTTGATGTTTAGCTTGGAAGGGAAATTAAAATAAGGATGGATGGGCAGGCAGTGAAAAGTGGGGGAAAGAGAAGGAAAAGAAGAGAATACAAATCTTCATTTAACCATTCCTGGGCAGAGGTGAAGTGAAGGCTTTAATTCTTTCCAAAGGCTATATGTGATTGCCTGTTGGGAGAAAGAGCGACATAGTATTTCTCTGACTAAACTAATAATTCATATCAGTGTCAGGAGCTGACTTTTGTGGACTGTAGCTCTCCAGCTGTTCCTCGACTTTGGTCCAGACTCTCCCGGTGGGATTCGTTGTAGCAACACATTTTGCTTATAGGATTCATATGCAGGGGGAGGGGAGAGGAGATGGCGGTAGAGGGGACTCGCAACTGTAAATTAAAACCATGTGTCTGTTATTCCATGTGTATTGAAATTCAAGTCTTTGTGGGCCTTCTGAAAATAGCTATTTCACTGCAGTGAAGGAGTGGGGGTGGAGGTGAGAGAAAATTGGCCCCCTCCAACTAATTTAAAGGAAGCAAAGCTTTTTATGTTTACCTTTCCCGTTTCTCGTAGGAGGTCTTGAAAGAGAGGTAAGAATGCAAGGGTCTTTTATACTTTCCCAATAAAAATTCAGAGCACTTGGCCTGGCTCGGGAGGTGGTAGGGGAGACCGTGTTTTGTGCAGTCGAAGGAAAGCTCAAAACGAACGAGCACATTGTTTTGTAAAAGCTGAATCTGGTCATGTGCTTACCGCAGGAATATTTGCTGCATCTCAAGGAGGTGGAACGAGCAGTGGATTCGATATCTACTCACTGCAAAGGAAGAACACACATCATTGGGGAAGGAGCCGAAGAGGAGTTCCAATTTTTCGTCTGTCTTATTTTGGCCCGAAAATTCCAGTTTCGCTTTTGTCTCAATCAAAGGCATTTGTGGTGCCTGTTTCCTATTTCATCACCCGACTCCCCATCTTCCATAAAATCTACACCTTATTCAATGGTATATGAAAAAAATAATCTATATTTCAGCATTACACATTTTATATCAATTCTGTGTTTAAATGGTACACCCAGTAAACAAAAATACCACATGCATTGTGCATGAATAAAGAGATGCAAACAAATCTTCAAACCCAGCAGCGAAAAGCAGTGATGCAAAAGTGTTGCACTCCCCCCCCCCCCAAAAAAAAAAAAATCAAAAGGAATATAAAAAGGAATGAAATGTTTACTTCTCCCTGCAAACTGCCATGAAGAGGTTTCAGGTACTTGCGCATGGCCCTCTAAAATAAAATTAGGAAACAGAAGTTGCCAGCAGCAGCTATTGGCCTGGCTTCAAGCAGGGTGAGATGGCATTATTTTTCAAAACCCAGAATTGCTGGTTAATGAAATCGTCTCGCACTTTCTGTCAATCCAATTGTCAGCTTTTCATTTCCTGTGATATTAGTTGGCCACAGCCGCTTGCCTTGGAAAGCGTGCGAGGAACATGAAACCATCTAAAAAGAATTAAAAAAAACCCAAAACAAAACATAGCAATGAACATATTTGAACAAGACCCCGGCTGACACACTTTTGTGCAGATTGTAGGCACATTTTAGATGTGGCATATTGATTATTACAATCATTGACATGGCCTCACCCAGCTGTTGGGTGACAGGACTTGGCAACGTGCTTTTGTTTTGCTGATTAAAAGAGTAATTGTCTTTTTAAAAAAACTTATAGGCCTGGATCCTAATGTCCATTTTGCTTGTGGGGAGGCACTTCCTGTTGTAGAAATGGGGGTAGAGTAGGGTTGCCATGACAAAGTGCAGACAGGGCCTGGAGATCTCCCAAAATTACAACTGATCTCTAGACTACAGAGATCAATTCTTGCAGAGAAAATGGCCGCGTTGGAGGGTGGACCAGATGGAATATGTATATGTGTGTGTGTGTGTATAGTATGTATGCATATGTGTGTGTGTGTGTGTATACACACACACACACTTGCACACACACACATATATTGGCCACTGTTTGACACAGTGTTGGACTGGATGGGCCATTGGCCTGATTCAACATGGCTTCTCTTATGTTCTTATGTGACACAGAATGTTGGACTGGATGGGCCACTGGCCTGATCCAACATGGCTTCTCTTATGTTCTTATGTGACACAGAGTGTTGGACTGGATGGGTTACTGGCCTGATCTAACATGGCTTCTCTTATGTTCTTATGTGACACAGAGTGTTGGACTGGATGGGCCATTGGCCTGATCCAACATGGCTTCTCTTATGTTCTTATGAATTATATCCTACAGACCTCCTTCCCTTTCCCATCCCAACCCAGAGCTGGCGATATGCCACTTCATCCATGCTGATCTCCCGCCCCTCCCCTCCCCAGGCTCCACCCACCCTTGAAAGTGCAGCTTCTGTCAGAGCTCTCTCAGCCCCACCTACCTCACAGGCTGTCTGTTGTGGGGGCGGAAGGAAAAGGAGATTCTAAGCAGCTCTGATACTCTGAGATTCAGAGTGAGGGGTGGGATATAAATCCAATATCATCATCATCATCATCATCAGGGCTTTTTTGCAGAAAAAGCCCAGTAGGAACAGCATATTGTTGAACTGTCTTTTATACTTTCCCAATAAAAATCAGAGCACTTGGTCTGGGGCAGTGATGCTCTGTATTCTTGGTGCTTGGGGTGGGGGGGCAAAGTGGAAGGGCTTCTAGTCCCAATTGTGAACCTCCTGATGGCACTTGGGGTTTTTTTGGCTGTTGTGTGACAGAGTGTTGGACTGGATGGGCCGTTGGCCTGATCCAACATGGCTTTCTCTTATGTTCTTATGTGACACAGAGTGTTGGACTGGATGGGCCATTGGCCTGATCAACATGGCTTCTCTTACGTTCTTATGTGACACAGAGTGTTGGACTGATGGGCCATTGGCCTGATCCAACATGGCTTCTCTTATGTTCTTATGTGACACAGAGTGTTGGTCTGGATGGGCCATTGGCCTGATCCAACATGACTTCTCTTATATTCTTAACTCATTTACATATTAGGCCACACCCCTGATGTCACCATTATTTCACATGGCTTTTTAAAGATAAAGCTCAGCAGGAACTCATTTGCCTATCAGGCTACACCCCTTGGTGCCAAGTCAGGTGGAACTGCATTCCTGTGCATTTCTGCTAAAAATAAAAAGCTGCCGCCATCATCATCACCATAATCTCTCTCCTCCTCCCCAGAATTTCCCAATCCAGGGTTAGCAACCTAGAGGAGGTGATTTTCAACAATCCCTGCTGTCCCTGTGACTCCCCCCCTACCTCACAGGGTGTCTGTTGTGGGGGAGGAAGATAAAAGAGATTCTAAGCTGCCCTGAGACTCTGAGATTCAGAAATGAGGGGTATAAATCCAATATCTTCTTCTTAAGATGGGATGAGGCTTGAAACCTCTGTTGGTTAGGTCATCCAAATACCAAGTCTGTGTGACAAGGCTACGGGGTAAGGAATTCTGAGCAACTAGAGATGTGTGAAGCTCACTTGAGAAAGGCTGCATTTTCTTTGATCGGAAATCCATACTTCTGTGTGAGAACTGCCTGTCTTCCTGGGTGTTGATCGGTTCCGCTGGCAGAGGCATCCTTTTATATGTTTATGATTGCTCAGTTAAATACTCGGGCAGTTATTACGGCCTCAGCTTACATCACAATGTGAATTTTGTCATCTGCCATTGCTGCATATACATCTTATCTAGAATATAATATTTATTTATTAAATTCGATTTTAAACTGCCCTCCCATGTAAGAAGAGGGCACAATACAATGTTCATATATTACATAGTTAAAACAATAAAACACAGCAGGGCTTCTGTTGTAGAGAAAGCCCAGCAGAACACATTTGTATATTAGGCCACACCCCTGATGTCAGCATTGTTTTACATAGGGCTTTTTTGCAGAAAAAGCCCAGCAGAACACATTTGCATTTTAGGCCACACCCCTGATGTCACCATTGTTTCACATAGGGCTTTATTTGCAGAAAAAGCCAGCAGGGACTCACTTGCATATTAGGCCACACCCTGATGTCACCATTGTTTCACATAGGGCTTTTTTTGCAGAAAAAGTCCAGCAGAACACATTTGTATATTAGGCCACACCCCTGATGTCACCATTGTTTCACATAGTGCTTTTTTTGTAGAAAAGCCCAGCAGAACACATTTGCATATTAGGCCATACCCCTGATGTCACCATTGTTTCACATAGTGCTTTTTTTGTAGAAAAAGCCCAGCAGAACACATTTGCATATTAGCCACACCCCTGATGTCACCATTGTTTCACATAGGGCTTTTTTTGTAGAAAAAGCCCAGCAGAACACATTTGCATATTAGGCCATACCCCTGATGTCACCATTGTTTCACATAGGGCTTTTTTTTGCAGAAAAAGCCCAGCAGAACACATTTGCATATTAGGCCACACCCCTGATGTCACCATTGTTTCACATAGGACTTTTTTTGCAGAAAAAGCCCAGCAGAACATATTTGCATATTAGGCCACTCCCCCTGACACCAAGCCAGCTGGTACTGCATTCCTGCACATTTCTGCTTTTAAGAAAGCCCTGAAACACAGTAATTAATCTAACAAATCTTGCTAAAAATGTGTTGCTGCCTCACAGATTGGCTAGAAGTGGGGAAGCCAACAGGCTGCCGATCCTCAGTTGGGGGTCAGGGGATCCATGGCTTCGGAGCCCCTCCCCCACTTCAGGGTTATTAGAAAGCTGGGGGTGGCATAGGGTAAAATGAAGAATCGATCTATGGGTATCTGGGGCTATGGGGAAGCTGTTTTTTGAGGCAGAGGCACCAATTTTTCAGCATAGCATCTGGTGCCTCTCTGTAACCCCCCCCCCCCAAGTTTCAAAGACATTGGACCAAGGGGTCCAATTTTATGAGCCCCAAAAGAATGTATCCCATTCTCCATTATTTCCAATGAAGGGAAGGCATTTAAAAGGAGCGCGGTCCTTTAATTGTGATGGCCAGAACTCCCTTCTGAGTTCAGCCGTGCTTGTCACAACCTTGCTCCTGGTTCCACCCCCAGTGTCTCCTGGCTCCACCTCCAAGTCTCCAGATATTTCCTTGAGTCAGATCTTGGCAACCATAGCCAGGAAAGTCAAATGCCTGGTGGAGTATCTCTGCCATGCAGGTCTGCAGAACTGCATTAAGTCCACAGGCCATTATTTAGCAGAAGTTCCCCAGTTTGGAGCCAGGGTAGAAATATAAAGTAACCAGCTATGGTGCACGTACTTCCCTCCCCTTGTAGGCTTAAAATACATGTTAACTGCGCATACGCTGTTCCAGATACAAAACAAAAATTATATTTGCACTGCAACGTAGGTAGTGCGTGTTGTGCATGTGTATAAATTATGCAGATACATAAATGCACTTGTATCATAGCTTATTAGTTGGAACACTGTGCAAAGTTAACATGTATCTTAGCGGGGGGGGGGGGGGAGTTGAGCAGGAATTGCCCAGGAACACAGTTCTGGCTGGCTTGGCATCAGGGGGTGTGGCCTAATATGCAAATGAGTTCCTGCTGGCTTTTTCCTACCCAAAAGCACTGATCTTAAGTGTACAGGGGGAGGGGGGAAATATGCACACTAATAATGGATTCATTGCAGCGTGAGTAATAAAGGTTTTGATATTCAAACTAGGAATGCATCCAATGAAGCTAAGGGGAAGTAGGTTCAGGGCAGACAAAAGGAAACATTACTTTGCACAGAGAGTGATTTAAATGTGGAATTTGCTGCCAGAGGATGTAATGATGGGCCACAGGAACAAACAGTAGATTCATGGAGGACAAGTCTATCAATGTCTATTAGCTACGTTGAATCCCAGAGCACGAGCAACATCAAGGAAGACCTCAGCCTCTATGCTCTGTTGTTGGCCCTCCAGAGGAGCTGGTTGGCCACCGTGTGAGACAGGAGGCTGGACTGGATGGACCACTGGTCTAATCATGCAGGACTCTTATGTTCTTATTAGAGTAAGACCTCAGCCTCTATGCTCTTTTGTTGGCCCTCCAGAGGAGCTGGTGGGCCACTGTGTGAGACAGGAGGCTGGACTGGACGGACCACTGGTCTGATCATGCAGGACTCTTATGTTCTTATTAGAGTAAGACCTCAGCCTCTATGCTCTGTTGTTGGCCCTCTAGAGGAACTGGTTGGCCACTGTGTGAGACAGGAGGCTGGACTGGATGGACCACTGGTCTGATCATGCAGGACTCTGATGTTCTTATTAGAGTAAGACCTCAGCCTCTATGCTCTGTTGTTGGCCCTCTAGAGGAACTGGTTGGCCACTGTGTGAGACAGGAGGCTGGACTGGACGGACCACTGGTCTGATCATGCAGGACTCTTATGTTCTTTGAGTAAGACCTCAGCCTCTATGCTCTGTTGTTGGCCCTCCAGAGGAGCTGGTTGGCCACTGTGTGAGACAGGAGGCTGGACTGGATGGACCACTGGTCTGTTCATGCAGGACTCTTATGTTCTTATTAGAGTAAGACCTCAGCCTCTATGCTCTGTTGTTGGCCCTCCAGAGGAGCTGGTTGGCCACTGTGTGAGACAGGAGGCTGGACTGGACGGACCACTGGTCTGATCATGCAGGACTCTTATGTTCTTTGAGTAAGACCTCAGCCTCTATGCTCTGTTGTTGGCCCTCTAGAGGAGCTGGTTGGCCACTGTGTGAGACAGGAGGCTGGACTGGACGGACCACTGGTCTGATCATGCAGGACTCTTATGTTCTTTGAGTAAGACCTCAGCCTCTATGCTCTGTTGTTGGCCCTCCAGAGGAGCTGGTTGGCCACTGTGTGAGACAGGAGGCTGGACTGGATGGACCACTGGTCTGATCATGCAGGACTCTTATGTTCTTATTAGAGTAAGACCTCAGCCTCTATGCTCTGTTGTTGGCCCTCCAGAGGAGCTGGTTGGCCACTGTGTGAGACAGGAGGCTGGACTGGACGGACCACTGGTCTGATCATGCAGGACTCTTATGTTCTTTGAGTAAGACCTCAGCCTCTATGCTCTGTTGTTGGCCCTCCAGAGGAGCTGGTTGGCCACTGTGTGAGACAGGAGGCTGGACTGGATGGACCACAGGTCTGATCATGCAGGACTCTTATGTTCTTATTAGAGTAAGACCTCAGCCTCTATGCTCTGTTGTTGGCCCTCCAGAGGAGCTGGTTGGCCACTGTGTGAGACAGGAGGCTGGACTGGATGGACCACTGGTCTGATCAGGCAGGACTCTTATGTTCTTATTAGAGTAAGACCTCAGCCTCTATGCTCTGTTGTTGGCCCTCTAGAGGAACTGGTTGGCCACTGTGTGAGACAGGAGGCTGGACTTGATGGACTATTGGTCTGATCCAGCAGGGCTCTTCAGATATTCTTAATGAAGGGACATTCAACTGAACATTAACAGAACTGTAAATTTCATCTTGGATTATGTTTCAAGCAGAAATCCTTTTTTCCTTGGTCAATAAGAATATACTGACAGCATGCAATCTGGAGATTTTAAGATATGGGTATTTTCTGCCCCAAAGCATTGCTTTCCTCTCACTGGCAAATCAGAGGAGACAGAAAGCCGCTTCTTTTTGCATTTCCGTGGCTGATATATCATGTTGCAGCGTGTGATGGATGAGACCAAATATGACAAGTCAAGGCCATTACTGGGTCAGCTCTGGAGATTTTGAAGGCAGCTAAATTTTGCAAACCATGTTTGAGAAAGAAAGGCAGACCAAGAGACATAATCATTCAGAATTGCTAATAACAGCCTTTTAGACGTTCTTGGATCACGTCCCGCCTCTTCAGTCAACAATGCCGAAGGGACTGAGACAATTCTATAGATTTTTTTCCCTTCGAGATTTATGTCATCTGAATTGTGACAAACTATTGTATGTATGATCAAATAGTATAATCCCAGTTTTCTAGGTCTGACCATTAGAATCTTGCCTAAAGCAAAACTTAAAGAGAATGTTGGAGATCTTTCTCAAACAAAACATTTGACCAAAAGGGAAGCCAAAGAATTTCAGTAAGACAGTCAAAATTTACTGGCCATTTTTTTCACACCTTTATTTGTCGCTGGAGGGGGTTTTTTCCCCTAAGAAGAAATTCAAAGCAAATTTGGAGAATCCTCTTTGAGTAAAACCAATGATGATTTTTTGAGCCAGGATAGAAACGTTTGAGGGCAGTTTTCAGCTGGGCGTGTCAAATGTCTCCAGGGTATTAGGGTTTGTAGAATCTTTCGGGATCAAGTGCCGTGTTCTACTGGAGAAAGTTTTCCTTCCAGACATTTCGTTCTCAGCTGCGGAGAACATCCTCAGTGGCGTTGCAGCCGGAGCAGGCGCTCAGACCTTCTTGGCTGCTGTGCATTGAGTGGGGCCAGGGCTGCTGGAGAGCTGCTATTTCTAGGCTGGAGGGGGTGTGATGAAAGGGTGATTGGTTTGCGGATGTGCCCATTGTTTGGTGGGGCTTTCATTACACCCCCTCCAGCCTAGAAATAGCAGCTCTCCAGCAGCCCTGGCCTCACTCAATGCACAGCAGCCAAGAAGGTCAGAGCGCCTGCTCCGGCTGCGACGCCAGTGAGGATGTTCTCCGCAGCTGAGAATGAAACGTCTGGAAGGAAAACTTTCTCCAGTAGAACACGGCACTTGATCCCGAAAGATTCTACAAACCCTAATGATGTTACCAGCCGTGAAAACCTGAAATGTTTCCAGGGTAGTTTCCCGTCTCTACAAATTGTGCATCATCATAACCAATAACAAAAAATTAGGTAGCCTCAGTGATACTTTGAGGGTCTCTCAACACTTCGGGGGTGGGGGGGGGATCTCTCAATATTTTTGCAGTACACATTGACGAACTGGTTTATTTTCATTTTTGCAATGGTGCTCCCCTTTTTGCCCATTAGGGTAACCCTTTGCAAGTCCCACTGCGTGCTATTACATACTATTGCATACAAAAACCTGGACCGTCGTATCTGGAAGACCACCTTTCCCCCATGCCCCGCCACTACAGCTTCTCTCATCACAGCAAAGCTTTCTGATGGTGCCATCCCGCAAAATGACCAAAATCAACAACTGTCCATATGCATGCCTTCTCTGTTGTGAAAGCTGGTTGGTGGGCTCTTTAAATGGAGGGGGAGGCTGGCCCAGCTGCTTCTGCGCAATCGGGAGAGCATCCAGGGCAGGTGCCAGCCTCATGGGCGATTTAAGGGCCCTGCCAAACAGCTGATCGTGGGTCCTTTTACTGGCACGGGGAGGGCAGTGGCTGCTCTCGGGCACCCTCCTGCACAATTTAAAATCGCCTAGGAATGAGGGAGTGCCCCCCACCCTCCCAGTCTAGGATGCCAGCAAGTCTGGCACTGTCCCTGCTACTATTTATAAAGCAACAGTAATAGTCAGAAAGTGGAACAAAGCAGAAGTCAAGGAGCACCTTAAAGACTGACAAACATTTATTCAGAATGCAAGCGTTCGTGTGCATGCACACTTTTTCAGACGAGGAATGAGGTACCGTCAGCAGAGCTACATATAGCTGGTGGGGTTGGGAATGCCAAGTGGCACAAAGTTAAAATCCAATAGCAGAACAGCAAAATGAACAAATTCAGAAAACCTTTGATCTGGGTTGCATTCGCATGGGAAACCAATAAAACAGTAACAACACGTCTGATGAAGTGTGCTTGGAGCACATGAAAGCTTACATTCTGGATGAAAGTTTGTTGGTCTTAAAGGTGCTCTTGGACTCCTGCTTTTTTCTACTGCTTCAGACCAACACGGCTGCCCAGCTGGATCTATCTAGTCAGAAAATGGAACGCTAAGACAGAAAAGATGCTCAGACAGAACATTAATTTTTTTTTTTTGAAATCTGGTTTTCCCAAGAGTTAACAAAGCATGAACAGGAGCAGTCTGAATCATGGAATCAAACTGTGTCACTGGCAGCCTACCTAGTAAAGCCCTGTGCAAGAACCAGTCATTTCTGACTCTGGGGTGACCTTGCTTTCACGACGTTTTCATGGCAGACTTTTTACGGGGTGGTTTGCCCTTGCCTTCCCCAGTCATCTATACTTCCCTCCCAGTAAGTTGGGTACTCATTTGACCGACCTCGGAAGGATGGAAGGCTTAGTCAACCTTGGGCCATGAGCAGAGAGGTCGTGAACAGAGAGTTCAGACCAAAGTACTGCAGTACTGTAATGTAATGTAATGTAAAATTTTATTTGTATCCCGCCCTCCCCCGCCGAAGCAGGCTCAGGGCGGCTAACAACATTTAAGGTGAACAACACAATAATGAAACAATAAATTCATATTAAATTCACATTAAAACCAATCAATGATTAAAACATACTGCTGCTTTACCACTCTGTGCCACGGGGCACCTACCTAACACAGAGATCAAAGAGGCCCAATCTCGCTCAAAATGCTTCTGAGCCCCATAAATCCACATGTCTTAGACTGAGTTTGTACTGCCCCTTCCTGCGCTGTTCAGCAGCAAAGCAGAAAGGGACCATAGCATAGCCAGCATGAGTTGTGGTGTACATAGAATATACAATGTCTGTACAGTGGGGAGTAGTCATCCTGTGGCGCAGAGTGGTAAAGCTGCAGTACTGCAGCCTTAAGCTCCGCTCACGACCTGAGTTTGATCTTGGCGGAAGCTGGGTTCAGATAGCCGGCTCAAGGTTGACTCAGCCTCCCATCCTTCTGAGGTCGGTAAAATGAGTACCCGGCTCGCTGGGGGGAAAGCATAGGTGACTGGGGAAAGCAATAGCAAACCACCCCGTAAAAAAGTCTGCCGTGAAAACATTGTGAAAGCAACGTCACCCCAGAGTCGGAAATGACTGGAGCTTGCACAGGGGACTACCTTTACCTTTAGTCAACCTGTAACAGCCCTTTACCACCACCACTCTCCTCCCAGTCAGAAATGTCCGCTGAATGGAACTGCCATACCAGGCAAAAGAGAAAATCTATGTAGATACCCATAAGCTTGTCAATATTGTCATTTTGGTCAGTGTTAGAAAAACACCGATGCTGGAGATTTTGTTTTGCTCGCTGTTGCGCTGCAACATGGGATTTGTAGTCACAAGCTGGTGTCCACTGTTAGCTAGTGTCCGAAAATGTACTAATGCAAGATGCCTGGGAGGGGGGAAAATGAATAAGGGCATTTACAAGTTATGTAAGGCCCAAACTGTATTAATCCCATACTTATCATGTGAAAAACTCATCAGCCTCCAAATGTGCTCCTACATACTTGTGCACTTTGTTACCATTTTCAGAATCTAAAGTCTTGTGATGTTGCTGGAGGGGTGGGGAAGACATGGGTGCCTCCTCCCTCTTTTGGAATCTGAAGTCTAAATTCCTGGTCAAGAATTATTAAAAACAATCCTCCTTTCTGCATACAGTAGGTATTTTCCTTCGTATCTCAAACTCCACACATGTTCTTGATCAGAGAAGGATTTTATCAGAGCAACTAAAAGAACTGCGGGCTCCTCACGAGGGTGTACACACACTCACACATTTCCTTCAGAATAAATCAGATCTCTTGCTGAGCTTCCTCAGTAGTGGAAAATGTGAACAATTCTTAGCAGTTTTCACATGCCACCATGCCACGGAATGTTCACAAAAACTCTAAGTCCTGAAGTGGAAGTCTCCGTCAAGGAATGTAGATGGCGTGGATCAGAAATCAGAAGCCTTATGAGAAGGAGACTATGTAGGCTTTATGGGCATTTTGTCACCCTGAAGGCATAATAATTATGAGGGCCAGCATCTTAACAAGAAGATCATTTTTCACAGAGAGGGTCTGGCTGTTAAGAAAGCAGCAGTATTCTCACGGGAGTTCTGCATACTTTGTATTAGGATGCTGTTGAGGTAGGGTGAGGAAACCAAAAAGAGGAAGCCGTGTACTACTACGGAAACCAATACAAAAAACCAACACAGCTACAATCACTGGCGTAATAACACATATAAAGAGCAATGTATAAATAAATCCAATTCATTAGATATGAGTCTCATACATTCCAAATGTGCGAAACTGCACTCTTGTCAGAAAGCCGTCAAAGACAGAAGCTAAAGCCCGTGCTTGAATTCTTAAAGTCCACTGTACTCTTGAAGATTCCAAATGGGGGAAAAAAATCCCTTCTCTTTGCACCTTGGAGGAGCCAGCTTTTTGACTCGTTGGGTTTAGAGAAGAATTGCAAAATGCACAGCACTAAATAATACCCTGATTTAAATGTCTGACAAAGCTCCACAGTGAAACGGCTGGTTCCAGCCTGTGACCCCGCTATCGGATTCTAAATTGGCGGGGTTCTTACCTTCTTTTCCACTGGTGCAAAGAGAAGGGATTTCTTTCACATTTGGAATCTTCAAGAGTACAGTGGACTTTAAGTATCCAAGCACGGACTTTAGCTTCCACCTTTGGCGGCTTTCCAACGAGTCAATTGTTTATGCAAGAGTGCAATTTTGCACGTTTGGAATGTATGAAACTCATATATAATGAACTGGATTTATTAATTTATAAATTGCTCTTTATATGTGTTATTACACCCATCATTGTAGCTGTGTTGTTTTTTTGTATTAGTTTCCGTTGAGGTAGGATAAGCAGAAGTCTACCCAGTATTCCAAAATTGACTTAGCCACAGATCCCTCTTCAATGGTATCACAATATTGGTAGTTTAATTTTCAATCGGTTTCCTAACAAACTAGCGTGGCGTTTGTCTTCATTGCTGCTGCCGAATACGAACCAAGAACAAACTTGACTGAATCTTCTTCGTCACTGAACAAGAGGCATGTATTCTTCAGCATCAACGATGGATCATTAAAGTAACCTCCTTCTCAGCCCTGGGACCACTTGTGGAAAATCCCCCTCAGCTGGTAAAGTTGGATGCATCCTTTAAATGATAGAGGGCGCATATGCTGTGTCTATACAGGCGGTGTCCTCTGTTTATGAAGAGGTAGATGCAAGGAGTGACCAGAAAATTAGCTAGGTTCATGGAGGCAAGACACACAGGGACATCTAAAAAAATCTCAGTTGAGTGAATGGAGGGGCTAAGCCATGAGAAAAAAGTCTGTATGAGAAACAATCAAATAATTCAAATAGAAGCTATGCAATTTGAATTACATAGAGCCAGTTTGGTGTAGTGGTTAAGTGTGCGGACTCTTATCTGGGAGAACCGGGTTTGATTCCCCACTCCTCCACTTGCACCTGCTAGCATGGCCTTGGGTCAGCCATAGCTCTGGCAGAGGTTGTCCTTGAAAGGGCAGCTGCTGTGAGAGCCCTCTCCAGCCCCACCCACCTCACAGGGTGTCTGTTGTGGGGGAGGAAGGGAAAGGAGATTGTGAGCTGCTCTGAGACTCTGTCCTTGAAAGGGCAGCTGCTGTGAGAGCCCTCTCCAGCCCCACCCACCTCACAGGGTGTCTGTTGTGGGGGAGGAAGGTAAAGGAGATTGTGAGCCACTCTGAGACTCTTCGGAGTGGAGGGCGGGATATAAATCCAATATCATCATCTTCTTCTTCTTGTTCAAGGTGGTTTCGACGAGCAGATGAGGGACATCGAAACCCATCTTAAAGTTCCTGAAAGAACGAGTTGTCTCTCTCTTTGTGGGCTTCTGTTGAATCTTCTCTGAGTCCAAGGCTACAGAGCATTTATGAATGCTTTGGAGCTGTATTGCTTATAAATTGTCTGTTTTGTATTGGGTTTTTTTGGTGTATTCAGTCTCCATTACTTTCTCCAGGATAGTTGATCTCTGCCAGCTGGGGATCAGTTTTAAAAGCAGGAGATCTTCAGGCTGGCAATCGCTTTTTCATGCCAACCTCCAGGTGGTGAAACAAGCCCTAAGGCATCCACAAAAAACCAGCCTCAATTATGAAAATAGAACGTTTATCAAACAATTCAAGCAAAAGTGCAAAAAATCACCCGGAAACCCAATGTCCTTTCAATTCATAACAGAAGTTCATAGTCTTTATGGTGGAGATCCGGGAAAGAAGTTGGCCAAGCCGTGAATGGAGAGTCTGACGCTCCAGAGATTTCTTTCAGCACATGCCAGGGGACAATTGGCAGCCCAGCATGAGAACGCAACAGGGAGGCATGTATTGCCCTGTTTCACCGAAGGCTTTTACAAGCTTCAAAATACATTCACAATTTTACAAGAGGCACAAAGCTCAAACATTCTGCAGAGTAAAAACGGCTTGTTTTTTCTTTTCCTTTCCACGTTACTCTTTGTGTTGCTATGACCTCCAGGTGGTGACTGGAGAGCTGCAGGAATCTCCAGTTTACAGAGATCAGTTTCCCTGGAGAAAATGGCTGCTTCAGAGGAGGAACTATGTCATTATACCCCACTGAGACCTCTCCCCTCCCAAAGCCCCACCCTCCCCCCCCCCCGCAAATATCCAGGAATTTCCCAACTCAGAGCTCGCAGCCCTATTTTCGGGTGAAGTTTTGTCATTCATGGATTAGTTTTAGCTGTTGATTCTCTCATGCAAGCTGCTGCAGAGGCCTTTGGCTGACAGGTAGGATATACATTTCCCAAAGAAATAAATAAATGTGGGGTGGACATTGCACAAAATGGATAACATGCTTCATGCACTGCTATCCGAAGAATGATTTAAAATGATCAGGGCTTTTTTTTTTGTATCAGGAGCTCCTTTGCATATTAGGCCACACCTCCCTGATGTAACCAATCCTCCTGGAGCTTGCAGTAGGCCCCATACTAAGAGCCCTGTCAGCCTAATTTGCAAAGGAGTTCCTGCTACAAAAAAAGCTCTGAAAATGATTAAAAACCCTGCTGTTTGCCAGTCAACGATCTCCTTTGCTGAACATTTTTTTCTGTTTTTTTTTTTGTATATGTGTGCGGACGAGTGTGTGTGTTTGCATCTGGAAGCCATTGCAACCCCTGGTGACTGACCTCTACTGGGGACCTGGAGGATTTTCAGAGACGTGGCTGAATAGAGCCTGTCTCAGTCCTCCGGACTGGGTATTCCAAGGAAGTTTCCCACCCAAGTACTAACCACAGTCAATCCTGCTTCGCTTCCGAGATATGACGAGATCAGGCTTGCCTGGGCTATCCGGGTCTTTGTTGATCTTTTAAAAAGGCTGAACCAACATTTAGAACAAACGGTCGTTGCTTCCCGACACCATATCCATACCTCAGCCCAAGTCTCATGACTTCTCTCTCTCCCACCCCTGAATTCTGCACATTCCGGGGGCTCAGCCAGATTTTTCTGCAAAATTTGGCATTCACAAAACATGTGTGCTTTGGAGTTTGCTGGCAGGAAAAGGGCTTTTAAAATCTCCCTTTAGATGGATGTGCATAAGTGCACTTGTTGAAAAGCATACAGAAATCACATTTAATTATCCCTTTTGCTCCAGCCACAGAGATTCTGAAACGACATTCCTCTATACCAGGGGTGGCCAACGGTAGCACTCCAGATGTTTTTTGCCTACAACTCCCATCAGCCCCAGCCAGCATGGCAAAAAACATCTGGAGAGCTACCGTTGGCCACCCCTACTCTACACCCTCCTCTCCCACACCTCTGAACGATGCCGGAGAGAACCAATAAGGCTATCAAGGAATAACTGGAAAGGTTCTCAGTGCAAAGAGGGCCTAATCTAAACAGCTTCCCTCGCTCCATCAGGAAAATGATTGTCGGCGAAAAAAGAAAAGAAAACGGGAGAGAGCGCCGCCGACTTGTTTGCAAACAGCCTGATAAAAGAACAGCAAGTAGGAAGAAGAGAAAGTGCTGATCGAGGAGATCTCAGGAATGAAAACAAAGGCGCTAGAGATAATAGAATCATGGTGGAAAAGGTTCAGCAAGGAATGTGGCTTACCCACAGTCTGGTGTGTATTATGGGATGGCGTTGCCACGGCCCGTGTCAAGCCAATTCAACTTCCCTTTCCTCTAAAACAGAATCTCTCCCAAAAAATCAGAAGGGGGTGGAATCAAATCATTGTGGATTTCTTGAATGTAACGCATGAGAAGCTCTCAGTAATCTTTGTAGCGACTCTGACAGCCATGTTATAGAAGGAACGTCCAAACAGATAGAAGAAGAAGAGATTGGATTTATACCCTGCCCTTCATTACCTGAAGGAGTCTCAGAGCAGTTTACAATCTCTTTCCCTTTCCCCTCTCCACAACAGATACCCTGTGATGTAAGTGGGGCTGAGAGAGCTCTCCCATAACTGCTCTTGAGAGGAACAGCTCTGCGAGAACTTGTGGCTGACCCAAGGTCACATCAGCAGGCGCATGTGGAAGAGTGGGGAATCAAACCTGGTTCTCTCAGAGAAGAGTCCACGCACTTAAGCACTATGCCAAACTGGCTCTCATAGGATCAACCATTTTTCTAAAGACCTCCTGTTGAGTTCACTCACAGTTCATGCTGTTCATCTTGGATGCCGATGCCATCTGGATGAATGAGAAGTATTTTTAATCTGTGGTGAAAAGTTACAGGCGTCCTACTGGATAGATTTTAGGGTTTCCAGCTCTGGGTTGGGAAGTTCCTGAAGATTTGGGGGTGAAGCCCCAAAAAGACAGAGTTTGGGGAGGGGAGGGAGCTCATCAAATATGGGATGCCATACTGTTAGGGTTGCCAGCTCTGGGTTGCGAAATACCTGGAGATTTTTGGGGTGGAGCCTGAGGAGGGTGTGGTTGGGGGAGGGGAGGGACTTCAGTAGAATATAATGCCATAGAGTTCACCTTCCCAAAGTGGCCATTTGCTCCAGGTGATCTCTGTTGCCTTGTAATCCTGTGAGATCTTCAGCCACCACTGCCATTTTCTCCAGGCAAGCTGATCTCTGTAATCTGGAGATAAGTTCTCATTCCTGGAGATCTCCTCGGGGAGGGACGGTGGCTCAGTGGTAGAGCATCTGCTTGGGAAGCAGAAGGTCCCAGGTTCAATCCCTGGCATCTCCAAAAAAGGGTCCAGGCAAATAGGTGTGAAAAACCTCAGCTTGAGACCCTGGAGAGCTGCTGCCAGTCTGAGAAGACAATACTGACTTTGATGGATCCAGGGTCTGATTCAGTATAAGGCAGCTTCATACGTTGTTCCATTCACCACTCGGAGACTGGAAAGCCATGTGCAGGTTTTTTCCCCCCTAAGTGCATATGCAAATTGACTAATTTAACAGGAATAAACACTACGTAAAGTAGTGAAATGGTCCAAAGACCCCCCCCTCCCCCCAGTATATTTTAAATTCCCCACGATGCACATTTCAGTTCAATTTGTGTACCATCATTTTGCCAATGGCTCAGGCTGGATAAAACACACACCAGAAAAACAAAAGGCACACTTCTTAATACAGGTGTCCCACACCTGCTGAATCCTGGTAACTGAATCCTGGCTCAAAAAGCAACATTCTGAAGCTCTCTTCCTGAGTCAGGTTTCCCCAAATCTGTAAGAGAAAGAAACGAAATGTTGTCAATGAAACAAAAGACCAATTAATTACAACAATGGAAATCGGACGGGAAATATGTCAATGTATAATTTATTTATTTCTTTAAAAGCAAGGTGATATCCACATTGGTTCACTACTACTCTTGACAGTCATGACGGTTCGGAAGAGGGCACTTCTACGCACATTGAAGAGTGCACTTTCAGTCCACTTCCAATGCCCTTTAGTGATCATTAGGGGGATATTCTTGTTTTAAACAGTAAAATCCAGTTGCAAAATGCATTGAAAGTGCATTACTCAGTGTGTGCAAAAGCCCAGCTTTAGATCTCACACAAACCTGGGTTGTCATCAGTATTCTGCTCTTGCTTATGGTTGCCAGTCTCCAGGTGGGGCCTGGAGATCTCCCAGAATTACAATTGATCTCCAGTCTACAGAGATCAGTTCCCCTGGAGAAAATAGCTGCTTTGGAGGGCGGACTTTATGGCATTATACCCTGCTGAAGTCTCTCTGTTCCCAAAATCCCACACACCCCCAGGCTCCAGCCTTAAAACCTCCAGGTATTTCCAAACCCAGATCTGGCCACTCTACAACCAGTTTGGTGTAGTGGTTAAGAGTGTGGACTCTAATTTGGAGAACCGGGTTTGATTCCTCACTCCTCCACATGCAGCTGCTGGGTGACCTTGTGTAAGCCACAGTTCTCTCACAGCTGTTTTCTCAAGAGCAGTTTCTGTCAGAGCTCTCTCAGCCTCACCTACCTCACAGGGTGTCTGTTGCAGGGAGATTGTAAACCACTCTGAGACTTTGAGTGAAGGGTGGGATATACATCTAATCTCCTCCTCTCTTCCACCTTCCCCCCCCCCCTGCATTTAGGAGCAGCCTGCAGAAATCTGTTTCCCAAAGCTTCAGTTGACATGGGTGAAGCTTTATCTGCTTGACTTTTGCACAATGCCAGATTAAACCCTGGGAAGGCCACGAGGCAGTCGAAATCTTGGGGGGCCCCTTGCAAATTATCTCAGAGTTTGAGCTCCTGCTCCACTGCCCATGGCCCCTGCTGCAGCCTGCAGGAACCTTCTTAAAAGCCCCTTTTACTAAGCTGGGGGGGGGGGGGAGAGGCAGAGAGAAGCAAACTTAGCGACAACGCCAGCAGCAGCTGCACTGGGCAAATCAGGCAAAGAGCAGCTACGTTGCTGGCTGCACATGCAGGCTCGGAAGGCTGCAAGCAGGGGGGAAACCGGGGTGGGGGTAGCCCTGAAAGACATGAGGGCCCATAGGCTAGTAGTGCTTACTTGGCTTAATGGTTAATCCGGCTCTGCTTCTGCATGCCAGGCAGCTCTTGAGAGCTAGGATTCCAACTTCCAGGTGGGGCATGGAGATCTCCCAGAATTTCAACCAATCTCCAAATGACAGAGTTCTATTTGCCTGGACAAAATGGCTGATCTGGAGGAGGTTTTATACAGCTAGTGCAGAACACTGCGGCGCGGCTGTTAATGAGGCTCCCCCAAAGGGAGCATATTCGACCAGCGCTGAAAGAGCTGCACTGGCTACCTATAGTGTTCCAAATCCGTTTCAAGGTGTTGGTATTGACCTTTAAAGCCCTTTATGGTCAGGGGCCTGTCTATCTGCGGGACCGCCTTTCCCCTTATATTCCCCAGAGAGCACTGCGTTCAGGGACAAAAAATCTACTGTCCATCCCTGGACCAAAGGAGGCCAGGTTGCATTCAACACGAGCCAGGGCCTTCTCGGTGGCAGCACCAGAATTATGGAATGCTCTCCTGGAGGCCATAAGGGCCCTGCGGGACCTCTCTATGTTCCTCAGGGCCTGTAAGACTGAATTGTTTTGACAGGCCTTCGATATTTAACTGAGAGAGAGCTGCCACCTGACATCAGTCAGAGTACTCGGTGATCACCGTCTGGAAAGCAGAACCGCCAATATAGTAATGATACAGCATCATGAAATAGCTTTAAAAATTTTTAATTGTAATGATGTTGTATTGATTTTATTGTTTTTAATTGTGTAAGTGAATGTTGTGAGCCGCCCTGAGTCCGCTTGCGGACAGGGTGGGATAGAAATTTGATATAATAAATAATAAATAAATACCCTGCTGAAGTCCTTCCCCTCTCCCAACCCTCCCCCTGGATGTGAGGGCGATCTGGCTGCCACTTCTGTCACCCCACTGATTGCCAAAGTTGATTTGGCTGATCTGGCTGGCATGGCGGGTGTCCCGTACCTCCCTCACTGCTCCATGTGTGTCCCTCTAAAACACGGCTGGCCGAACTTGTTTAACGTAAGAGCCACATAAAATGTCAGACATTTGAGTGCCACAAGACATGAACATCAGATGTTTGAGAGCCGGAAGGAAGGAAGGAAGGAAGGAAGGAAGGAAGGAAGGAAGGAAGGAAGGAAGGAAGGAAGGAAGGAAGGAAAATAGTTGGGGAGAAGGAGGGAAAGAGAGGTGGAAAGAAAGCAACTTTAACTTTTTAGTGCATTCTCCAAGCAGCTGGCTGGCTTGGCGAAGTGATTTGAAGAGAGAAATGCCTTCTCCAAGCTGGCCAATGAAGCAGTAGTGGCTTAGAGAGCCATACAATGTGTGAAAGAGCCACATGTGGCTCCCGAGCCACAGTTTGGCCACCCCTGCTCTAGAAGCGGCACGCTCGGTAGAAGAGGATGACCATCCCAGATAGAAGGAGTGTACTGTTCTTCAGTCAAGGGTATATGGCAACTGCTGCACTCCCCCACTAGAACCTCCAGACAAGCTCAAGGACCCCCCCTCCCCAATTCACACCTCATATCTCCAGGAATTTCCCAACCTGGAGTTGGCAACCCTACGTCAAAGCACAGAAGCTCGCCTGGTAGAAAATTCCTACTGATGCCCTTTGCAGGTCTCGCTTAAACATTCCTACTTACAAGTTGAAACGCCCCACCGATTTTTTCTCTTTTTAAAAAAAGAAAGAAACAGGAACAGAGTGTTGATAAAACAAACACAAAAGTAATTCAATGGGTGGGGTTTTTTTTTAAGCTGGCCTATTCTTTTCTTTAGCCTGTTTATTATTTCTTGCAGCTGAAAGTGCCCACGTGATCTTGCCGCAAAAACCTCAAAGTGCTGTCAAGTTGTTTATTTTATATCTTCCACCGCAAGCCAAAGGAGCTGAACTACAATTGCTCTTGCCCGCCCCTTTTTGGAATAACGTCTTGATATTAGATCACCTTATTGTGATGCTTACTTCCCTTTTCTTTAACACCGCTCGGAGAGCCAGTTCAGTGTAGTGATTAAGAGCGGTGGACTCTAATCTGGAGAACTGGGTTTGATTCCCCACTCCTTCACATGCAGCAGCTGGGTGATCTTGAGTCAGTCACAGTTTTCTCAGAGCTGCTCTCTCAAGAGCAGTTCGCTCAGAGCTCTCTCAGTCCCACCTACCTTACAGGGTGTCTGTTGTGGGGACAGTAAGGGAAGGAGATTGTAAGCTGCTCTGAGACTCTGTGAAGGAAAGGAAAGGTCCTCTGTGCAAGCACCAGTCGTTTCCAACTCTGGGGTGACGTTGCTTTCACAACGTTTTCACGGCAGACTTTTTACGGGGTGGTTTGCCATTGCCTTCCCTAGTCATCTGTACTTTCTCCCCAGCAAGCTGGGTATTCATTTTACCAACCTCGGAAGGATGGAAAGCTGAGTCAACCTCGAGCCGTCTACCTGAAAACCCAGCTTCCACCGGGGATCGAACTCAGGTCGTGAGCAGAGCTTAGGACTGCAGTACTGCAGCTTTAACACTCTATGCCACGGGGCTCTTGGCTCTGAGTGAAGGGTGGGGTATAAATCCTATCTCCTCCTCCTCCTCCTTCTTTGAGGTCCTTCATCTTTAGTCCTTATCATGGCAATAATCAGTAGGTGTCTACATGCAAACCTGTGTTCTTGAAGCCCTTTGCAAAGACCCTAGGGTTGCCAATTCTGTAATGAGAAATTCCTGGAGGTCTCCTGGAATTACAACTGCTTCCCAGATGTCAGCTCCTCTGGAGAAAATGGCTGCTTTGGAGGGTGGACTCTATGGCCCCACCAGGAGGTTGGCATCCCTTAGGGTTGCCAGGTCCAATTCAAGAAATATCTGGGGACTTTGGGGGTGGAGCCAGGAGACATTGGGGAGGAGCCAGGAGCCAGTTGTGACAAGCACAACTGAACTCCAAAGGGAGTTCTGGCCATCACATTCAAAGGGACCACACACCTTTTAAGTTCCTTCCCTCCTTTAGGAATAACGAAGGACAGGGGCACCTTCTTTTGGGGCTCATAGAATTGGACCCCCTGGTCCAATCCTTTGGAAAATTGGAGGGTGTTTTGAGAAGAGGCTTCACATGCTATGCTGGAAATGTGGTGCCTCTGCCTCAAAAAAACAGCCCCACCAGAGCCCCAGATACCTACAGATCAATTCTCCATTATATCCTATGGGAATCGTTCCCCATAGGGAATAATGGAGTGCCCAGCAGATACTCCCCCCCACCCCATGCTTTCTGACGAAGTGGGGGGAGGGCCTCCAAACTGGGGGGTCCCCTGCTCCCACATGGGGATTGGCCGCCCCAGCATCCCTAGTTTACCAACATCCAGCTAAGCGTAAGGACGATGACACCCTTTCACGGACGTTCCTCTTCCATCTCGAACTTGGCAGCGCTAGACCAGGCTCTCTCCTCTCAGTTCCCAGAGACCTCGTTTCCCCCTCCCCTCTTGACTCTTTCCCCCCTTTAGCCACCGTCTCCCCTTCATGGAACACGAGCCGATTAAATGGTGCCCACTTCTATTTGCGGCATCTAATAAATCTAAATTTTCAAGCATGGGAAACCAGGCTAAACAGCTGGCGTAGAGATAAATGATCTGTCTGCCAAAGACAAATGTATCGTAGCGCAAGGGTTTTCTGTGTACCAGCTCTTAAAGAAAAAGGGCGAGACCTTTAAAAACACATCTTCCTACAAATGCGCGCACACACACACAGACCAGCCAATTGTCATGCAAATTGTACCTGGAAATGTTCATTGCAAGACCTGTCCCTAAAAGGGTTTCCTTAGGCAAAATGTTTTACTTTGAGTAACTTATTTTGCCATCAAGTCGCAGCCAACTTATGGTGACCTCATAGGTTTCCGAGGAAACAGCTGTGCAGAGGTGGGTTTATGGACATATGAAGCTGCCTTATACTGAATCAGACCCTCGGTCCATCAAAGTCAGTATTGTCTTCTCAGACTGGCAGCGGCTCCAGGGTCTCCTGCTGAGGTTTTTCACACCTATTTGCCTGGACCCTTTTTTGGAGATGCCGGGGATTGAACCTGGGACCTTCTGCTTCCCAAGCAGATGCTCAACCACTGAGCCACCATCCCTCCCCTGCCTGCTTCTGAGTAGCGACACTGAACTTCCTTGGTGGTCGCCCATCCAGATATTGACCCATCCTGAGCCTTTCTTCGCTTCTGAAATGTGATAAAATTGGGCTAGCCTGGGATATCCAAGTCACGGCAGAGTGAGAAGTTAGTACCTCATTAGAACAGGCGCTAAAAAAGGTAAAGGTAGTCCCCTGTGCAAGCACCAATCGTTTTCAACTCTGGGGTGTCACGTTTTCACATCAGACTTTCTACGGGGTGGTTTGCCATTGCCTTCCCCAGTCATCTACATTTCCCCCTCAGCAAGCTGGGTACTCACTTGACCGACCTCAGAAGGATGGAAGGCTGAGTCAACCTGGAGCCAGCTACCTGAACCCAACTTCTGCTGGGATTGCTGACAGCAAGAGCTGGTCAACAGTGGAGATGGTGAGCTCCCCCTCACTGGCAGTCTTCAAGCAGCAGCTGGATGAACACTGGTCAGGGATGCTCTAAGTTGATCATGCATTGAGAAGGGGGTTGGACTGGATGACATGAATGCTTGCTTGCTTCCTTCCAGCTTCCCTCCCTCCCTTCTTCCCTCCCTCCCTCCCTCCCTCCTTTCCTTCCTTCCTTCCCTCCCTCCTTCCTTCTTCCCTCCCTCCCTCCCTCCCTTCTTCCTTCCTTCTTCCCTCCCTCCTTCTTCCCTCCCTCCCTTCCTTCCTCCTTTCTTCCTTCTTCCCTCCCTCCCTTCATCCCTGCTTCCTCCCTCCCTCCCTTCCTTCCTCCTTCCTTCCTTCCTTCTTCCCTCCCTCCCTTCTTCCCTCCCTCCCTCCCTCCTTCCTTCCTTCCTTCCTTCCTTCCTTCCTTCCTTCCTTCCCTCCCTTCCTCCTTCCTTCATCCCTCCCTCCCTCCTTCTTCTCTCCCTCCCTTCCTTCTTCCCTCCCTCCGCTTTTCATTCTCCCCATTGGGGACCCAATCAGCTCACATCAGGGCTTTTTTTTTTAGCGGGAACTCCTCTGCATATTAGGCCACACATCCCTGATTTAGAGAATCCTCCTGGAGCTTACAGTAGGCTCTGTACTAAGAGCCCTGTAAGCTCTTGGAGGATTGGCTACATCAGGGGTGTGTGGCCTACTATGCAAAGGAGTTTCCGCGACAAACCCCGTCCCCATCCGCTCCTCTCCTCTCCATTTTATCCTCACAAGAACCCTGTAAGGTAGGTCAGGCAGAGAGAACGTGACTGGGCCCAGGTCCCCCAGTGAGCTTGAGTGCTTTTGTTTTCAAATGTGCTTCTGCTCCTGTTCTGAAGTGTCGCAGTTGCTTTGTTGCTTTGTAATTGCGCTGCAGTAGGGCTTTCATTTGTATGTCACTTCCAATTAAACAAACCTCCCCCACCAAAGATGCAACATTTGTACAAAGAACCAAGCCTCTCGCTTTGGCCATTGTCCTACTCTGGCACCTTTACTGTCAAAGCTGTTTCCTTCTGACGCCTTCCCTCCCTCCCCTGTGAGCGTATCCACCAAATGATACCTCGCTAATGGTCTCCTGCCTTGCGTAAACATGCCTGTCTGAAAACCCCACAGAACTGTGTGACGCTGCTCCTATTTACCCCCTTCCCTCACTTTTTAATTTTCTGTTTTGTGCTTCTCAGCACAGCCATTGAGTTACTTGGCTATCTGTGCACCTATCGAGGATTTTTTTTAAAAAAAAGGAAAACAAAAAACGTTTCGGTCAGCAATTGCACAAGCATTCAGCCTCCCCACCCTTTTTGCACAGCAAAACAAAAGAAGAGAGAGATCTACTTACCTCCCAAATGTTCCTAATTTAATGTTTACTTATGCATTTCCCCCCCATCATAGAACCAGAGAGTTGGAAGGGACCCCCCGGGATCATCTAGTCCAACCCCCTACACAATGCAGGTTGCTTGCCTTTGTGTTTAGGTCTAAATGCCGCTTTTAAATTTAGATAGGTGGTCTGGGCTAGCCTGATTTCATCAGAACTTGGAAGCTAAGCAGTGGCTGGCCCTGGTTAGTGCATGGATGGGAAACCACCATGGAAGTCCAGTCCAGGGTTGCAGCAAAGAATCAGACACGTCTCTTGCCTTGACCTGGATCACCCAGTCCAGCCCCATCTCATCAGATTTTGGATGCTAAGCAGGGTTGACTTCGGTTAGTACCAGTGTTCCCTCTAAGCTGAGTGAGTGTGAGCTAGCTCACAGGTTTTTTTTTAGCCTCTGGCTCACACATTTTTGTCTTAGCTCAGGAAGGATGACCCCAGAGCAAAACTAATGCATGCAGCAGCCAGACTGCTCGCTCACACCTTTAATGCCAGCTGCTCACAAAGTAGAATTTCTGCTCACAAGACTCCACGGCTTAGAGGGAGCATTGGTTAGTACTTGGATGGGAGACCACGAAGGAGATTCAGGGTCATGACGCAGAGGCAAGCAATGGCAAACCACCTGTGCTCGTGTCTTGCCTTGAAACCCCCCACGGGGTCACCCTGAGTTGCCTGCAGTTTGACATCACCCTCTGTCATTCAAACAAGCATTTGACACGCACATGAAAAAAACACTCCTAAGAGGCGGACCGATTTCCCACTAGCCTTCTGCCGCTCTCTCTTCTCCTCTGCAAGGCTTCCGCTGGATTTCACATTATGTGCCCTGGGGCAAAAACTTGCTCCAGCTCTTTCACACAGCAAACGAGGTCCTCTAAAAACCAGTTTCTCTTTGCCTTGCGAAAAAGGCGAAGCTAGTTGCAGCCCTGGGGAATATAGTGTGAAATCTGACGGAAACCCCACAGGGAAGAGGAGCGTGAGCGCAGCAGAAGGATAGTGGGAAATCGGTCGTGGTAGACAGATCCACACTGTCACAGGGGCAAGCTGATCAGGGCTGCAAATAGCTGACTTTGCACTGCAAAGGGGTTGAATTTGGTTCCTCTGGGCGTAGTCCCAAAGACAACGTTGTACGTCTGAACAAAATGCCCATGGGCTTCCACACGTACCCTGCTGTTCGAATGAAGCACATGGCTCCCATCACGTCTGCCTACTCAGACTGCAAGCGTGCAAAGAACAGCGCAGCAGGTAATGAGAAGCAAGCCAGACCCAATGCAAAGAACAGATACATCCTTAATAGAATGAGCTCCCCCCACCTCGCTCCCAATACGCAAATACTGCTGTCCTCAGAGGACATGACCGTAGGACCCTGCTTCACAGGAAACCTGATCTCTGGCCCATCTAGGTCAGTAGAGTCTGGCAGGGACTCCAGGGTGGGTCTCCCCAAATCTGCAGAGTAACTGGACATACCAAAGAGGGCACAAGGGGATCTCCTGCCTGCAAAACAGGTGCTTTCCCACTCAGCTGCCTCTGGGGGCTCATGAATCCTTTCCCGCAGCGAAGATTCCTTCTGCCTCATCGCCTTCCTTATGGCAAAGCATGCTGTGGGAGGCAGTTGCCTTTGGAAAGATTTCAAGTGAGGAGAAGAAGAAGAAGATAATATTGGATTTATATCCTGCCCTCCACTCCGAAGAGTCTCAGAGCGGCTCACAATCTCCTTTCCCTTCCTCCCCCACAACAGACACCCTGTGAGGTAGATGAAGATATTGGATTTATATCCCGCCCTCCACTCCGAAGAGTCTCAAAGTGGCTCACGAGCTCCTTTACCTTCCTCCCCCACAACAGACACCCTGTGAGGTAGATGAAGATATTGGATTTATGTCCCGCCCTCCACTACGAAGAGTCTCAGAGCGGCTCACGATCTCCTTTACCTTCCTCCCCCACAACAGACACCCTGTGAGGTGGGTGGGGCTGGAGAGGGCTCTCACAGCAGCTGCCCTTTCAAGGACAACCTCTGCCAGAGCTATGGCTGACCCAAGGCCATGCTAGCAGGTGCAAGTGGAGGAGTGGGGAATCAAACCTGGTTCTCCCAGATGAGAGTCCGCACACTTAACCACTACACCAAACTGGAGGGGGGAGGGGAAGAACCCCCTTAAGATGTAATTCCACGCACCCTCCAGGAAGCTGAGGAACCAAGGGTGCTTGCCTCAGCTGCTCCGGTTTTATACGAGGGATGAAGAACAGCTTCATATTTATTAATTTTATTTGTGAAATTTATTTTTATCCTGCCTTTCTGCCCTTACAAAGTGCCACATAGTGTTGACAACTTCCATGTGATGGTTAAGAATATAAGAGAAGCCATATTGGATCAGGCCAATGGCCCATCCAGTCCAACACTCTGTCGCACACATTGGCCAAAAAAGCCAGGTGCCATCAGGAGGTCCATCAGTGGGACCAGGACACTAGACACCCTCCCACTGTGCCTCCCCCCCCTCCAGCACCAAGAATACAGAGCATCACTGCCCCAAAGGAGTTCTTGCTTTGTGTCATGACCCCGGTTGGAGATCTCCTGGGATTAGAATTGCTCTCCAGGTCACAGAGATTGGTTCACCTGGAGAAAATAGCTGCATTGGAAGGCGGACTCTTCAGAAGGGTGTCAAACATGTGGCCCGAGGGCTGGATCAGGCCCGTGAGCAACTCACTGTCACCTGCTTCTTTCTCTCTCTCTCTCTCCCTCACTTGCTTCCTTCTGCATCACAGCTTGTTTTGCCAGGACGTTCTTCCCAGTGTTGAGCCAGAAACTGTTCTAATTTAATTTCAACCCGTTGGTTCTGGTCCAACCTTCTGGGGCAACTGAAAAAAATTCAGCACCATATGCTGAATATGACAGCCCTTCAAGTACTCAAAGATGGTGATTGTATCATCTCTCAGCCATCTCCTTTTTAGGCTAAACATGCCCAGCTCCTTCAACCTTTCTTCATAGGACTTGGCCTCCAGACCCTTCACCATCTTTGTTGCTGTCCTCTGGACCTGTTCTAGCTTGTCTATATCTTTCTTAAATTGTGGTGTCCAAAACTGAACACGATATTCTAGATGAGGTTTAACCAGAGCAGAGTGAAGTGATACCATCACTTCAAATGATCTGGAGACTATACTTCTGTTGATACAGCCCAAAATTACATTTGCCTTTTTAGCTACCCCATTACAGTGCTGACTCATGTTCAGCGTATGGTCCACTAAGACCCCCAGATCCTTTCCGCACATATTACTGCCAAGACAAGTTTCTCCCATCCTATAATTATTCATTGGATTTTTCCAACCTAAATGCAGAACTTTACATTTATCCCTGTTAAAATTCATTTTATTTCTTTTAGCTCAGTTTTCCATCCTGTCAAGATCATCCTGTATCCTGACTCTGTCTTCTTCTGTATTTGTTACCCCTCCTAATTTAACATTATCTGCAAATTTAATAAGCTTTCCTTCTATTCCTTCATCTAAATCATTTATAAAGATGTTGAACAAAACAGATCCCAGGACAGATTCTTGAAGCACGCCACTTGTCATTCATCTCCAACAAGATGAGGAACCATTCACAAGCACTCTTTTGGGTGCGATCTGTCAACCAATTAACAGAATCCAAACCACATTTTCCAACTTGTCAACAAGAATATTTTGTGGAACCTTATCAAAAGCCTTACTGAAACTGATAAACTACGTCTGGCATGCCCCTGATCCAACAAGGTAGTAACTTTTTTTAAAAAAAGAGATAAGGTTAATCTGACATGACTTGTCCCTATGGTTTTAGCTCAATGTTTACTGGAGGGAGCACAGAGTTAGAAGCATTGAATCCTGAAGATAAATTTTTCTATGAACTCGAAATTTAGATGAAGCTCTCTGCAAAAATGAAGTCCTAATATATGGAGATGCTCGTTTAGCAGCTTCTTGCAACTTGCTGGACTTTGGTCCTTAATGGATTTCAGTCAGCAGTAATTGTAATGGAATATGTCCTCCTAAGAAAGGAATTTGGTGATTGCATTACTACCTTGAACTTTACCAGTTGGATTTTCAGGTTGGACTGCCTGGTCTGTGCTGTATTTGTTCTGTGCTTGTTTGTTATTTACAGGCTTTTTTGCATAACTTATGAATGCCATATTGTCAGTGCTTTAAGTGCAATTTAATCTTTATAAGATATATTTTGGATCAGGGGTGGCCAAACTGTGGCTCGGGAGCCACATGTGACTTTCTCACACATGTTGTGTGGCTCTTGAGTCCCCACTGTCCTGTGGCCCAGCTTGGAGAAAGCATTTGCCTATTTAAATCACTTCTCAAAGCCAAGCCAGCCAGTGGCTTGGGGAATGCATTTAAAGTTAAAGTTCCTTTCTTTCCACCTCTCCCTCCCTCCCCCTCCCATCTGTTTTCCTTCCTTCCTTCCTTCCTTCCTTCCTTCCTTCCTTCCTTCCTTCCTTCCTTCCTTCCTTCCTTCCTTCCTTCCTTCCTTCCTTCCTTCCTTCCTCCCTCCCTCCCTCCCTCCCTCCCTCCCTTCCTTGTGGCTCTCAAACATCTGACATTCGTGTATTGTGGCTCTCAAAAATCTATGAGGCTCTTATGTTAAGCAAGTTTGGTCACCCCTGTTTTGGAAGTTTATACATGGAGGCTCTGCCTTGTCTTTTTTCCCATCTGGAGGCTGGCAGTCCTAATTCAGAGGCACTAAACCTCTGAATCCCAGAGCCAGGAGCAGGCCTCAGATTCAGCAGGAGCTCACAGGAGCACCTGAACCTTTCTGAGGGTTCCCCTTCCTCCTCCCCAACTCCATGGAATAGCAGGTGTAGCTGCATAACAATCCCTGAATTAGGAGAGTGGGAAGCCAGCCAGCCAGCCACCAGGGGCTTTGCCACGCTCCCAGCAGCCCTCATTAACCCCTGGAGAAGCCCACACCACCCTTTCTCCACTTCTTGTGATTCTGGGCTACCAGTGGCTTGCTGGCCTTGACTGGAGGGGGCGTGGCCCAGGAGAGCCCCAGGCGAGTGAAGCCTGCATGGGCTGGCTAGAGCTCTAGCCAGCCCAAGCAGGCCTTGCTCCTCCGGGCCTCTCCTTTCTTACGTTGGGTTGCTTTTGGCTGGTGTGTGTGGGGGGGGAAGCATATGCTAATGAGCTCCGCTACCTATTTTTCTACAAAATGACCCCTGGCCAGGAGGCAACATCAGGGGAAGGCCTCAGCCTCTATGCTCTGCTGTAGGCCCACCAGAGTAACTGGTCAGCCACTGTGTGAGAAAGCTGGACTGGATAGACTATTGGTCTGATCCAGCAGGGCTCTTCTTATGTTCTTATGCCTCACCGCGTGCCCACGGCATTCTGCCAGACAGGGCGTGTGCCTTAAATTTACACATTGTTTGTACCATGCTTCATCTTGTTTCTGCATCTCTCTCCAAGTGACGAAAGGGCTAGAAGGAAACGAGATTTATATCTGCTCCCTCTACTACCTTGTATAAATAAAGGGGGAAGATATAATAATTTTTTTTGCCTGATAGAAAGTGCGAAGGTTGCGCTGCTTTGTTTAAACATGTCTTGAAGGGATTTGATTTGTCATGTAATATGTACGCTTCTGGCTAGGACAACTCCTTCGCCGATAAAATGAAACAAAATAAAATGGAAAGGATGATTCAATTATCATTGTTCTTTTAAGCGGGTTACAAGCAGATGAGATTACACGGGGGCTGCTCATACCTGGCAGAGGCTGAAATTCCAATCCATGTCTATAAAGGTGAAGTGCCCAGTCCTCAGGCACACCCAGAGCGTTTTTACGGATAAACTGGCCAATTCTCAGACATCATGAGCCAAAACCTGCTTAGCTGAGAGCACAAGAGCTGTTGTTCTGGACCCAAAAATCCCTCTGTCTTCAATAGGCATCTCTGAAAGTCAATAGCAGGGCACCAAAGGGAGGGTTGCCTTTATATGACCTTGTAATGGTGTCTAGATTGCTGAGCAGTCGGGTTAGAATGGGTAATAGCCCCCGCTTTGTGGCATGCCCTCCCTGAAAGAGCCACACAATGTGTGTGAAAGAGCCACATGTGGTTCCCAAGCCACAGTTTGGCCACCTCTGGTGTAATGTCTCATGTTGCCAATTGGAGCTACGGTATCCTATACGGAATACTGAGGGGTTCTTTCCAGGGCCAAATTGGCACACTATCGGCCAGTCTTGAATTTGCCCTTTCTGGGTAAAATTATTGAGAGGGCTGTAGTGCTACAGTTACAGAGTTTTCTGGAGGACGCTTCCGTCCTGGATTCCCATCAAACCGGCTTTCGTCCAGGTCATGGGGTGGAGACAGTACTGGTCGCCCTGGTGGATGATCTCCAGCAGCATCTGGACCAAGGCGGCTCAGCGATACTGATGTTGCTGGACCTGTCGGCTGAGTTCGACATGGTCGACCATCAGTTGCTGATTCACCGCCTTGCCGACGCAAGGATTCAGGGGTTGGCCTTACAATGGCTCTCCTCTTTTCTACACAGTCGGGGACAAAGGGTGGCGATCGGGGGACAGACATCCCAGAGACACCCACTTAACTGTGGTGTGCCTCAGGGGGCGGTGCTCTCCCTGATGCTGTTTAACATCTGTATGTGGCCCCTTGCCCATATTGCTAGGAGGTATGGGTTGGGTTGCCATCACTACGCTGATGACACCCAGCTCCATCTACTGATGGACGGCCGGTCTACCTGTACTCCAGAAAATCTGGACTTGGTTCTGAAGGCCATGGCAGGGTGGCTTAAGCTGAGTCGACTGAAGCTGAATCCTACAAAGACAGAGGTCCTTTGCCTGAGCTGCAGCGGCCTGGGAAGGGGAATCCCTCTACCAGCTTTTGATGGTGCGCCACTTGTAGTGGTGCCCAAGGTCAGAAGCTTGGGGTTGCTACTGGAACCTTCATTGACAATGGAGGCCCAGATAGCAGCCACTGCCAAATCCACCTTTTCCCCCACCTTAGGTGGGCAAGGCAGTTGGTCCCTTTCCTTGACCGTGGCGACCTGGCAACTGTGATCCATGCTATGGTCACCTCAAGATTGAACTACTGTAACGCCCTCTACATGGGACTGCCCTTGTCTCAAATCTGGAGACTGCAGCTGGTGCAGAATGCAGCGGCTAGGCTGTTATTGGGGCTCCCCATGCGGGAGCACATACAGCCTGGGCTACAGGAACTACACTGGCTGCTGATAGCGTACCGGATTCGCTACAAGGTGCTGGTTATTACCTTTGAAGCCCTATATGGCCGAGGACCTCTCTACCTTAGGGACCGTCTCTTCCCTTATGTTCCCCAGAGGGTACTCAGATCAGGGACACAGAACCTGTTATCGATCCCTGGGCCAAGATTGAAGATCACTCGGGAGAGAGCCTTCTCTATAGCGGCCCCCTATTGGTGGAACCAACTGCCAGAAGAAGCAAGCGTCTTGCGGGACCTCGTTCAGTTCCGCAAGGCTTGCAAGACAGCTTTATTTCAACTTGCTTTTAATGGAGAGCCACATATGAGGGTATTCAAGAAGACTGGAATGTATTACTGGAATGTATTATTATTAGCACCAAACTGTTTTAAAAATGTTTTTAATTGTTTTATTGTAAGATTTCAATTAGTTAATGTTTAACCTGTAAATGCGTTTACTGTCGTGATCCGCCCTGAGTCTGCTTCGGCAGGGAGGGCGGGATAGAAATCCAATAAAATAAAACAAATAAATAAATGTTATGCTTTGTTTGGTTTCTGTTTTTAGTCTTCTGGTTGGGTCTACAACCCTCGTCCTATTGCATTGTTTACTGAATGTGCCATGCTGTTGATTGCATGAACTCACCCCATTTAATCCGCCTTGAGTACCACTGAGAAAGGCAGATTATAAATAACAGAAATAAAAACAAGGAATAAATCAGGAACCAGACAGAGGAAACCTGCAGCGGGATACAGAGAGAGAGTGTTCATTCACCTCACCGGTGGCTACAGACCATAGCATGGATAATAAATCTGGCTTTCTTTAGTCATCTGGAAATGTTCCTGAATCTTTAATCGCTCTGCCCTTTAATGTTTAATAATTGTACCCTTTTTCATGATGTATAATAAAATACAGAGCGTGCATCTTACAAGAGATCAAACTGAATCTTTAATTTAACCAGTTGTTAATAAGTGTTAAAACAGCAGGCCACGAGAGCCCTTTCATTTGCTGCACATACACATATCAGGGCAATCCCATGCATAGTTACTCCAGTCTAAACCCACTGAAATCAATGGGTTTGGACTGGAGTAACTCTGTACAGGATTGCACTGATCATCAGTGGAGCAAACGTCTATATCGGAGGTGTTGAACTCACTTGTTATGGGGGTCAGATCTGACATAAATGAGACCTTGTCGGGTCGGGCCGTGTTGTGCCAGACCATGTGTGTACCTATTTAAGATTAGGTACCACAGAGATAAACCTTATAAAGGACACAGACAAACACAATTAAAATAAAACATGCTTAAAACATCAGCACTCGGTCTTAAAGGTGTTCTCTTTGTATTTCTCCCCATGGGATTCAGGGAATTGGGCAAAGGAAGCTCTGGCTCTTTCCTTCCTTCCCCAGGGAATGAGGAGGGGGAGGAGCCTCAGCCAATAGAAGGAAGAGAGGCTTGGCTCAGCAGCTTTGCTGTGGGATTGAGAAAGACTGGCAAAGCAAGCTCTGCCTCCCCGCCCCTTCCTCCCCAAGAAAGAAACCTCAGCAAATGGAGAAAATAGAGGTTTTGCTCTGTAGCTTCTATGTGATTGAGCAAGCCTTGCAAAGCAAGCTGTGATGAAGAAGGAAGCAAGAGAGAGGGAGAAGGAAGCGGATGACCGCTGGTTGCTCGGGAGCCTGATAGGAGCCCTCCAGGGGCCTGATTTGGCCCCCGGGCCACATGTTTGACACCCTGGTCTGTATCTATTTGTTGAAGAAGTTGTGTCACGTCACAGCTGAATTATGGTGACTCTGTAGGGTTTTCAAGGCAGAGATATTCAGAAGTGGTCTGCTATTGTCTGCCTCCCCACCACGACCCTGGTATTCCTTGGGAGTCTCCTATCCAAATACTGACCAGGGCTGACCCTGCTTAGCTTCTGAGATCTGACGAGATCTATTTTCTCCAGACGAACTTATCTCTGTAGACTGGAGATGAGCTGGAATTTCAGGGGATCGTCAGGTCCCACCTGGAGGCTGGCATCCCTAATCTGTGCATTCAGACAGCATAAAACATCCTATCAACAATGCAAGAGGACTTTTTTTTTGCCATCAAGTCTCAGCTAACTGATGGTGACCCAAAAGGGTTTTCAAAGCAAGAGACATTCCGAGGTGGTTTTTGCCTTCCGCATTGCAACCTTGGAGTTCCTTGGTGGTCTCCCATCCAGTGCTTTTTTGTAACAGGAACTCCTTTACATATTAGGCCACACACCCCTGATGTAGCCAGTCCTCCAAGAGCTTACAGTAGGCCCTGGAAGGAGAGCCCTGGAAGCTCTTGGAGGATTGGCTAGACAAGAGGGGTGTGGCCTAATATGCAAAGGAGTCCCTGCTACAAAAGAAGCCCTGCTCCCATCCAAATACTGACCAGAGCTAATGCTGCTTAGCTTCCAAGATCTGATGAGATTGGGCTAGACTGGGAATCCAGGGCACAAGAGGGCTAGAATTACAAAATTAAAAGACCTTTCTGACACTCCCCCCCCCCCATATTAACAAATACACAGTGCAGAAAATGCATCACAAAATTAGAAAACAAGGCCGCAAAAGCTAAAATACATGCAATGAATAATAATTCAAGAGCTCCAAATTGACCTTGCATATGAATGGACAGCCCTAAGTGGTTCTTCAGTTGAAAAATGGATTACAAAACCACAATATGTTATTTATGCTTAACCCAGTTAATTAGGTTACAGGAAGAGAGAGAGAAATCAGGGACAAGGTGAAGAGTTATATTAATAATTAGAATGTATATAAAATAATATTTGCTATAATGAAAGTGTCCCTATTCTAGGTTATTTTTTTTTTTTATCTTCTGGAATAATCAAAATGAATTCTGTTATGTCAGCTAAAGTAATATATGGATTGAGAATGGGGGGGGGGGGGAGAAATGAAAATAAATAAAATGTATGTGAGTTTAAAGGTGCCCAATAGTCACATTGATTTAGAAAAAAAGATGATGATGATATTGGATTTATATCCTGCCCTCCACTCCGAAGAGTCTCAGAGCGGTTCACAATCTTCTTTCCCTTCCTCCCCCACAACAGACACCCTGTGAGGTAAATGAAGATATTGGATTTATATCTTGCCCTCCACTCCGAAGAGTCTCAGAGCGGCTCACAATCTCCTTTACCTTCCTCCCCCACAACAGACACCCTGTGAGGTAGATGAAGATATTGGATTTATATCTTGCCCTCCACTCCGAAGAGTCTCAGAGCGGCTCACAATCTCCTTTACCTTCCTCCACCACAACAGACACCCTGTGAGGTAGATGAAGATATTGGATTTATATCCTGCTCTCCACTCCGAAGAGTCTCAGAGCGGCTCACAATCTCCTTTCCCTTCCTCCACCACAACAGACACCCTGTGAGGTAGATGAAGATATTGGATTTATATCCTGCTCTCCACTCCGAAGAGTCTCAGAGCGGCTCACAATCTCCTTTCCCTTCCTCCACCACAACAGACACCCTGTGAGGTAGATGAAGATATTGGATTTATATCCTGCCCTCCACTCCGAAGAGTCTCAGAGCGGCTCACAATCTCCTTTCCCTTCCTCCCCCACAACAGACACCCTGTGAGGTAGATGAAGATATTGGATTTATATCCTGCTCTCCACTCCGAAGAGTCTCAGAGCGGCTCACAATCTCCTTTCCCTTCCTCCCCCAATGTTGTTGATGGCAGTGGAGAGCCGGGTATGCCAGTCCTCCACTAGCTCATCTAACGACCCACCAGAGGGCATCGGGTCCCACAGGGCCTTTTGAAACCGCTCTGGCTCCATTTGGCTCCGCGGGCGAGCATAAATCGGCTCACCGCCTGAACAGGGCTGGAGTTGCAGGTCCAGTTGGACTTTCAAGCTGTAGTGGTCTGACCATGGAACAGCATTTGCTGTTACCAGATCCACCAATATCCCTGCTCCGAAGATCAGATCCGGCCTGGTGTGTGGGGGCCGATACAACTTGGCTGAGTCCCAGTGTCTCCATGGATGACACCAGGTCCTGAGCCTGCAAATTGTGTGGCTCTTGAAGCTGCCGCTGCCCAATTGGGTGGCTTGGAGAAGAAATTTGGCCAGTTTGGTGCAGTGGTTAAGTGCATGGACTGTTATCTGGAAGAACCAGGTTTGATTCCCCACTCCTCCACTTGCACCCGCTGGAATGACCTTGGGTCAGCCATAGCTCTGGCAGAGGTTGTCCTTGAAAGGGCAGCTGCTGTGAGAGCCCTCAGCCTCACCCACCTCACAGAGTGTCTGTTGTGGGGGAGGGAGATTGTGAGCCGCTCTGAGATTTGGAATGGAAGGCGGGATATAAATCCAATATCTTCTTCTTCTTCTTCTTCTTCTTCTTCTTCTTCTTCTTCTTCTTCTTCTTCTTCTTCTTCTTCTTCTTCTTCTTCTTCATCACTTCACCAAGCCAAGCCAGCTGGCAGCTTGGAGAATGCATTTAAAGTTAAAGTTGTTTTCTTTCCACCTCTTCCTCCTCCATTTATTTTCCTGCCTGCCTGCCTGCCTGCCTGTCTGCCTGCTCTCAAACATCTGATGTTCATATATTGTGGCTCTCAAACATACAACATTTATTCTATGTGGCTCTTATGTTAAGCAAGTTTGGCCATCCCTGATTTAGAAGGGAAAAGGAGGGGGGGATCTCCATGGGAGAGAGCTCACTTTTCATGAAGAGTCTGGGTTCAATCCATGGCATTGCCAGTTAAGAATGATCCTGAATACCAAGGATGGTTCTTGGAGAATTTCTGCCAGTCAGAATAGAAAAAGATCAGGCTCATGTAGCCCATGATCTCTCTCACTGTAAGATTGGCCACTTTCAGAAATAGTGCTCTGTTAACACTACTAGTAGATAGGGTTGCCAATCCCCAGGTGGGGGCAGGGAACCCCCTGGTTTGGAGGCCCTCCCCCTGCTTAAGGGTCATTAGAAAGTGTGGGGGGGGATGAAAGTGTCTGCTGGACACTCCATTATTCGCTATGGAGACTGATTCCCATAGAGTATAATGAAAAATTGAACTGTGAGTATCTAGGGCTCTGGGAAAGCTGTTTTTTGAAGCAGAGGCACCAAATTTAACGCATAGCATCCAGTACATCTCCTAAAAACACCCTCCAAGTTTCAAAAATATTGGACCAGGGGGTCCAATTCTATGAGCCCCAAAAGGTTCTCCTACCCTTTATTATTTCCAAGGAGGGAAGGCATTTAAAAGGTGTGCGGTCCCTTTATATGTGACAGCCAGAACTCCCCTTGGAGTTCAATTATGCCTGTCACAACCTTTCTCCTGGCTCCACTCCCAAAGTCTCTTGGCTCCACCCCCAAAGTCCTCAGCTATTTCTTGAATTGGACTTGGTAACCCTACTACCTACTAGTAGAAGGTCTTCAAGGTGGTACAGGAATCCCAGTGGATGGGGAAGCAGGGGGTTCGTGTGTTAGTGTTAAAAAGATGGTTTTTTAAAAAGAAAAATAATCCTGAACAGCTGTATTCTTATTAGACCTCCTAGAAGCTTTTCATAAGAGTTCATTGAAGAGCCGGGCAGCTTGCCATTCAAAAGACCCCTTTCGTTGGGACTTATAATAATGCAACGTTCCTAAATTCGGAGGCCCCCTTTTTATCACCGTGCTCTGGTATGCCTTGGTATGGTATGCATGCGCTATACTGCCAGTTTTAATTGAATAAAAAGTAATTGGTAACAGGTGGGCCATTCAGGAGTCAAATTCTGGTTCCCATCGTCCATGTGCAATGAGATGTCCGCTTTCTCTCTCTCGCTTTAAAAAAAAAAAATGATCTGGGGGGAAACTGAGTGTATTAATTAGGAATCTGGAATTGTATAGAGCCGTATGGCTAAGGGGTTATATTTTTTAAATAATCAGCACCCCATTGTACTTTACTTGGCAAGGTAGAAAAGAAGCCCAGCAGGAACCTATTTGCATATTAGGCCACACCCCCTGATATCACTATTGTTTCACACGGGGCTTTTGGGTAGAAAAAGCCCATCGGGAACTCGTTTGCATATTAGGACACACCCCCTGACACCAAGCTAGCCAGGACTGCATTTCTGTGCGTTCCTGCTAAAAAAAAATAAATAAATCTGCCTTTAGGTGTACTGAAGATTTGGAGATGTGATAGATTCCCTGTGAAGTTCAAGCCAACGGTGAGGCTTGAAATAAGGGTTTCCTTATTCCTAGGGTTGCCAATTCCAGCTTGAGAAATTCCTGGAGACGCACTGGGACAGAGGACATTGAGGCAGAATAAAACTGACACTGTTACCAAAACAATGTTATTTTATTCTGCCCAATCGATCAGCTCTGTGATGGCCAGTCAGAAGTCTGGCTAGGGAAGAGCCCCCCCCCCAGCCCCCTTTTATAAAAACACTCGGCGGGGGGGACAGGAATGGTGCCAGTGGGTGCCAGGGTTCCCACATGTACCACGTTGGGAAGCTGCAGTCTAAACCACGCATAAGACAACATGCTGATAATACGGAGAGAGTTTAATGCCTGGATCGCACATTGAGGAAATCCACAAATGTGCAAGATGGTGGGAAGAGGGCAAAGGGAGATATCTCTTGACTTCCTGGGCTTTTCCACATGCATACACAACACTGTTCCTAAGATAACGCCCTCCCTCACACCGCTTCAGGGTGTAGAAACTGTTCAAGGAGACCTAGTATATGAGATCCCTTTAGATTATGATTTTTGCATGGGATTTTGTATGGAATTTCTTAGAAAAAAAGTAGAAAATTTAGGGTTGGGGAAAGGCATGAAGCCCTAACTTGGATGGCCCAGGGTAGCCCCATCTTGTCAGATCCCAAAAGCTAAAGCAAGGTCAGCCCTGGTTAGTACGTGGATGGGAAACCACCAAGGAAATCCAGGGTTGCTATGCAGAAGCAGGCAATGGCAAGCCACCTCTGAATTAGAAGAAGAACTGCAGATTTATACCCTGCTCTTCTCCCTGAGTAAGCGGCCCCGTGGCGCAGAGTGGTAAAGCAGCAGTACTGCAGTCCTATGGTCTGAACTCTCTGCTCGTGACCTGAGTTCGATTCCGGTGGAAGCTGGATTCAGGTAGCCGGCCCAAGGTTGACTCAGCCTCCCATCCTTCCGAGGTTGGTAAAATGAGTACCCAGCTTGTTGGGGGGGAAAGTGTAAAAGACTGGGGAAGTCAATGGCAAACCACCCCATAAAAAGTCTGCCATGAAAATGTTGTGAAAGCAACGTCACCCCAGAGTGGGAAACGACTGTTGTTTAAACAGGGGACCTTTCCTTCTCCCTGAATCAGAGACTCAGAGGGCTTACAATCTCCTATATCTTCTCCCCCCACCTGTGAGGTGGGTGGGGCTGAGAGAACTCTCACAGGTCTGTATTGGGGAATACCTGGAGACTTGGGGGTGGATCCAGAAGGGGGTAGGGTTTGGGAAGGGGCCTCAGCATGGCCCAGTGCCCTAGAGTCCACCCTTCCAAGCAGCCGTTTCCTCCAGGAGAGCTGATCTCTGCCAGCTGGAGATCAGTTGTAAAAGCAGATCTCCAGGCCCCACCTGGAGGCTGGCAACCCTACAATGCTTCTTGCCTTGAAAACCCTATAAGGTTGCCTTCAGTTGGCTTCAGCTTGTTGGCATTTTCCACCACAAAGGCATGAAAGAACGCTCTGTGGGAAATGCTGAGGTAAAATATTCCGTCAAACCACTTGCAAATAGGATATTCTCATAAAATATTTCATTTGGAAAAGGAAGCACAGAGGACTTCCTACAGAAACCTAGATGGGGGTAGTGAGGGAATCCTTCTTGGGGAATATGGAGGTTAAAAAAAATAGCAATCTTGTTCAACGTTATACTGAAATTGAGCTGTGGGTGGAGAGGCGATTCTTGGGAAATGCTGAGGTGAGAAAACAAAGACTTCTAGACTGTTTTCTGCTTTGGACGGCATAAAAAACAGCAGAGAATGAAGCAAAGAAAGCCCCATGACCACACAACAAAATTGTAATCCTGCCTGAAGTACCAGGTTTACACATTGTCAGACTGAAGCAATCTGTTTGAGAGAATACATTTTAAAAAAAAAAACCCACACCGTTTCTGTGTGAAAAAGCCAGTTGTATGGAGCTGGAAGCCATACAGCTGTGGACAGCTGCGGGGCTGGTACTGAAACAGAATCTGGCAGGCAGATGGGAGGCCCAAGAAGGGTTTTTCTGTCAAGGGGGAAAAAAGAGTACAGTTTTGCTTCTGTATTAGCTGGAGTACAGGCACCTTCCTCAAAAAACGTTCAATGTAACAAAAGAAAGCTTAAATCAGAATTAGGCAGGGGACCATGGTTGTTTCAGTCTATCCTTTTAACCCTCATGTTTTGGAACAAGAAAGGAATTTCTCTTGGCCCTAGCAAGCTTCCAGAATATTCTAAAGATTCTCTTGATCTATCAGACTTCCCCTGAATACTGTAACCGCAGAGGAAAAGTCTTCCCTAACCTCCATGAAATCGGAATCCTCTAGTGCTCTATGCTGAAATTTAGTCATTTCTACTAACCTGGCTGAAGCTCCAAAGCAGTTTACCACTTTAAAAAAAAAATTGCTCCAGTGATGTAGCTAAGGTTGCCAACTTCCAAGGGAGACAAAGCCAAAAAGGGAGGCTTGGAGATCTCCTGGAATTACAACTGATCTCCAGACAATGAGGATCAGTTTCCTTGAAAAAAAGGTGTCTTTGGAGAGCGGACTCTATGGCATTATACCTTGAGAGCCAGTTTGGTGTAGTGGTTAAGTGCACAGACTCTTATCTGGGAGACCTGGGTTTGATTCCCCACTCCTTCACTTTCTCCTGCTGGAATGGCCTTGGGTCAGCCAGAGCTCTCACAGAGCTGTCCCTGAAAGGGTAGCTTCTGTCAGAGCTCTCTCAGCCCTACCTACCTCACAGGGTGTCTGTTGTGGGGGAGGAAGGTAAAGGAGATTGTGAGCCACTCTGAGATTCAGAGTGAAGGGCAGGATATAAACTCAATATCATCTTCTTCTTCTTGCTGAATCCCTCCCCTCCCCAAACCCTGCCTTCCACAGGCTCCACCCCCCCCAAATCTCCAGGTATTTCCCAACACAGTTGGCAACCCTATTGAGAAATTTCTTTCCAGTTAGTATCATAGGGGATTCTACAGGATGGATTTTAAAAGGCAATGCAAGTTTGAATTGGTCCCTGAGCACATTAATGACTATTATTAGTCCTGGTTCACTATAGAAGAAGAAGAAGGTGATGAGGATATTGGATTTATATCCCACCCTATACTCTTAATTTCAGAGTCTCAGAGCAGTCACAATCTCCTTTACCTTCCCCTCCCCCAACAGACACCCTGTGAGGTGGGTGGAGCTGAGAGGACTCTCACAGCAGCTGCCCTTTCAAGGACAACTCCTACGAGAGCTATGGTTGACCCAAGGCCATTGCAGCAGCTGCATGTGACGAAGTGGGGAATCAAACCTGGTTTGAGGCTGTCATATGCCTCACCCCAGCACTAGATGCCAGGCTGAGAGGTCAGAAGTGGTGAAAAAATAGCCCAAACGCTCCTGAGCTTGGAAGGTAATGACTGTCCATGGTCAGTCAAGGCCACCAAGGAAGATCAGCGTTGCTGCACTGAGGAAGGCGATGGGAAACCATCTCTGCTCATCTCTTGCTTTGAAGTCAGTTGCAGCGATGGCCATTAATTATTATAATTACGAAGCTGCCTCAGACCGTAGGCCCATCTAACTCAGTATTGTCTTCTTATAGCTGGCCATGGTTCTCCAGGGCCTCTAGGTCAAAGGTCAAAGAATCTCTATGCCATTATACCGTGCTGATGTCCCTCCTTTCCTCAAACCCCACGGCTTTTCGGCTCCACCCCCAAATCTCCAGGAATTCCCCACTCAGGAATTGGCAACCTGAGTAGCTAGCACATATTGGTTCAAAAATTTTTTTGAAAGTGGTAGAGCAACTTCTTAAGGACTAGCCTACTTATTGAAACAACAAGCAAGCGCTATCTTTAATATGGCAAACTCAGGAAAAGGATAGAACAAAGCAGGAGTCAAGTATCACCTTTAAAACCAACAAAGTTTTATTCAGAATGTACGCTTGAAGCACACTTCATCAGACAACACTTTGTTGGCCTTAAAGGTGCTACTTGACTCCTGCTTTGTTCTACTGCTTCAGACTAACACGGCTGCCCATCTGGATCTATCCGTGGGGAAAAGGACGGTGCAGAGAAGTAAATTCAGGGCCAATTTGTGACTGGTCCTGAACTGTGCATTTCAGCTGCAGGCTGGTAGAACAGTGAGGAGCGGTCAAACGTCCTGAAACTACCTTTATCCTTCTCTTATCCAGGGAACGTCCCTGCCCTGCCGTAGGCTGTGGTTTAATGGCATCTCATTTCCTTTCCTTCTGCCCTTTGAACTGCTTCTCCCCCATTAATAAAAAGGGAAAATAAACAAAGCAGGAAGGGACACCACATACAAGGAAAACGGGGCAGGGGGAGAGACCCATGGAAGCTTTCTAGCGCAACTGAGGCTATGGACTTCCATATGTTCATAGCTGTCATCAACGCCACCTTTAGCTGCAGGATAAAAGTTGGCCCCGGATTTATTAGCAGCAATGCTGAGATTCCAAAAGCCTTACATAGGGTTGTCAAACTTCAAGTGGATTACCTAATCTCCAGAAAATAGACATCCACTCCCCTACAGAAAATGGCTGCTTTGGAGGGTGGACTCTATGGCATTATGCCGTGCTGCAGTCCCTCTCCAGGCTCCACCCCCAAAATCTCCAAGTACCTTCTAACCCAGAGATGGCCATTATGCAAATTGTATAGATACAAACTGGCTCCTGCCAGTTTGGTGTAGTGGTTAAATGTGTGGACTCTTATCTGGGAGAACCAGGTTTGATTCCCCACTCCTCCACTTGCACCTGCTGGCATGGACTTGGGTCAGCCATAGCTCTGGCAGAGGTTGTCCTTGAAAGGGCAACTGCTGTGAGAGTCCTCTCAGCCCCACCCACTTCACAGGGTGACTGTTGTGGGGGAGGAAGATAAAGGAGATTGTGAGCTGCTCTGAGACTCAGAGTGGAGGGTGGGATAAAAATCCAATATCATCATCATCATCATCATCATCATCTTCTTCTTCTTCTTCTTCTTCTTCTTCTTCTTCTTCTTCTTCTTCTTCTTCTTCTTCTTCTTCTTCTTCTTCTTCTTCTTCTTCTTCTTCTTCTTCTTCTTCTCCTCCTCCTCCTCCTCCTCCCTCCAAAAGAGGTCATGAGGCTCCAATTTATATCCCCAAATTAGCACAAAGTCTTGCTTTTCATTTTCAAGAAGGAGCTGGGCATGTTTAGCCTGGAGTGGAGGCGGCTGAGAGGTGATATGATCACCATCTTCAAGTACTTGAAGGGCTGTCCTAGAGAGGATGGTGTGGAATTGTTTTCTGTAGACCCCAGAAGGCAGGACCAGAACCAATGGGTTGAAATTAAATCAAAAGAGTTTCCGGCTCAAAATTAGGAAGAACTTCCTGACCTTAAGAGCAGTTCTTCAGTGGAACAGGCTTCCTCGGGAGATGGTGGGCTCTCCTTCCGTGGAGGTTTTTAAACAAGACTAGATGGCCATCCGATTGCAATGAAGATCCTGGGAATTTAGGGGGAGATATTTGTGGGTTTCCTGCATTGTGCAGGGGCTTGGGGGTCCAACTCTATGATTGTATAATTCCCCAGTTGCCATTACAGTACAAGAGCGATGAACCCCTAGTTAGGAGAACTTTTATGTGACCCAAACACAGGGGCGGGACCTCTCTGTGCAGTTTAGTATACGAAATGCTCAGTAAGGCATGAGGCAAGGGAAGCAAGCTGATCTGACAACTACTGTCATAATAGATGACATCAGTATTCTAGGAAGGCTCTGCCAAGTAAGAACTGGTTCTAACCAGGTGGATGAGGCAATAAGGTGATGAGTGCAGAATGACTCAGCACTGGAAGCTCATTGGTACAGTGACTAATGGTTTTGTACATAAGTAAGGCTATGCCGTACATAACTACCCCTACTACTCTATATGAATGTCTGGCGGAGCACTTTGATGGAGAGTCTGTATATTTGTAAATAAACCTGTATATAGTTAAGTACACAGAGGCCGTTTTCCCACTGACCTTACTCCGGAGCGACGTCCCTCTTCACCGCGCAGCGTCTGCGCGGATTTCCCACCAGCTGCTGCGCACAACCAGGAAGAGCCACGGCTTTTGCGTCGCAGATGTAAGCTGGTTTTTGGCGGTTTCCATTTGCGACGCAAAAGGTCGGGAACTTCCTGGTTCCTCGGAGCAGCCTCGAAGCAGTTGGTGGGAAATCCGCGCAGACGCTGCGCGGTGAAGAGGGACGTCGCTCCGAGGTCAGCTCAGTGGGAAAACGGCCAGAGTCTTGTTGGACTGTGTCTTACTATAGCAACTCACCTACATGGACTGTTGGTGACTTGGGTGGATTGGTGGTGGTAAGACTAGGCAGTCACAAATCTGCTCACTCAAACAACGACAGTCCAATGGGTCCATAGGAGAGAACGGACTCCGTTCTATAAGGAGGGAATAGTTAGCCTCGCCTAGGGTGCCAAACAGTCTTGGTCCGGCCCTGCATGAGAGGTCAATAGAAATCAGGTGCGACTTGATGGCACTGACCCAGACTAGCCCAGTTTTGTCAAATCTCAGAAGGTAATCAGGGTCGACCTGGGATAGGCAAGAATTGGTACTCGGATGGGACAACCTCAATTTTGTTAGAGCTCAGTTTAGGAGAGGTGGTACTTGGATGGGACACTATCAAGAAAGACTGGCGTTGCCATGGAGAGGAAGGCGACGGCAAACCACCTTTGCTCCTCTCTTCCCTTGATCACCCTCTGGCTGAGATCACGCACGCTAAATGATGCCGTTTCAATCCACTTCCAATGCACTCTCCAACTGGATTTTACTGTGTGAACTGGCAAAATCCAGCTTTGAAAGCCGATTGAAAGTGCATTGTTTAGCACGTGTGATCACAGCCCAGGAGTTGTTTGTAACTTGGTGGCTCATCTTCCCTTTTACCCTGGAGTGACACCATCATGTTCCTCTGGAATCTCCCCGAATCACATGGATTTTGCAAGATGCAAAATTGGACATCGAATCAACGGATTGCTTAGTCTGAAGCCATAAGATCAACCAAGGGCAAAAGCCTCCAGCTGAGAGAGTATCAACACAGCCATGCCGTCCCCTTTGTCTTTCACGCAAGGGGGATGTTTATACTACTCCCAAGGAGATGACATCAAGAATTGGACAAAAGAGAAGCCAACCCCAAAACAGTTTATTTGTGTCACGGGGGACACACACACACACCCTTCCTTGGAAAAAAAAAATTAGGGAAAGAGCCAGTCAGATTTCGAGGCGGTGCTGAAAAGTTCCCGAGTCTGGAAATGAATGTTTTTGTCCTGCGGGTCTGAAGGACCGACCCTTTCATCTTTCTGCGGAACATGTTGCAAACCTGGCTCAGGACATGTTTAACATTTTGTATGCTAATAAAACAAAGTAATTTGGCCTCTGTTAACACGTTGTTTTAAGGGAGACCTCCAGGGAATTCTTTCAAGAGGTCCATAAAGCATTGTGTCGCTTTCATTCTAGCCTCTTCATTTGAAAGAAACCGGGGTTTTTTTTGGGGGGGGGAGGGGAAGTATGTTTTATTGAGATGCTGGTTGCTGAAAACAAAGAGCAAGAGTTAAATAGGACTCCACCCCTCCCTCTTTTGGGCAGGAGGGTGCAACAGGAACCTTTCTATTTGTCTGCGATCAGACGTGGGTTGCATCTCTGCCTTCTGATGGCAAGACAGCTCTCGCGATCAGTGCTGGATTAAACCCTGTGGAGGCCCCTAGGCAGTCAAAATCTTGGGAGGCCCCTTGCAAATCGCAGAGTCAGAGTTCCCACCCTACCACCCGCTGCAGCCAGTTTGGTGTAGTGGTTAAGTGTGTGGACTCTTATTTGGGAGAACCAGGTTTGATTCCCCACTCCTCCACTTGCAGCTGCTGGAATGGCCTTGGGTCAGGCTCACAGGGTGTCTGTTGTGGGAGGAGACGATATAGGAGATTATAAACTGCTCTGAGTCTCTGATTCCGAGAGAAGGGCAGGGTATAAATCTGCAGTCTTCTTCTCCTCCTCCTCAAAATCCCCTTTGACAAAGCTGCGGGGGAGAGGCAGAGAGAGGCAAACTTGGTGACGACGTCGGCAGCAGCCACACCAGGCAAGTTGGACAAAGAGCGGCTCCCTTGCTAGCTGCATGTGCAGGCTGGGAGGACTGCAGGCATGGGGAAAACTGGGGGGGGGGGACACCAGCCCAGGTCCCCTAAAGGCATGGGGGCCCATAGGCCAGTGCCTACTTGGCCTAATTGTTAATCCAGCCCTGCTGGTGATAGAAGGCCAAACTTTCAGTATTATTCCAGAACAGAATTGCATTTTTAGGAATAGCTCGTTGCCATGGCCAAACAGATAAAGGATCAGGGCCAGCTCTGCCACTAGGCAAGCTAGGCAATCGCCTAGGGCGCCAGTCTTCTGGGAGTGCCAAATTGGGCACCGCTCCACGTGACTCAGTGACCTGGGCTATCCAGGGCTGATTCCGCATTAGCCTTTGCTCCGGCTTCAGTGTTGTGTTTCCCCCGAGGTAGATATTGGTTTCCACACATCTTGACCCGGGGCGGCAGTTTGACCCGCCTCCGAAGCGGTGTCGCCCTGAATTTAGGAGATCGGCAAAATGCAAGAAGTTTATTCTTGACGCGGTTCCGGGGCTCGAAATTTATGTGCGGAACTGACGCCAATGCGCTGTCAGTAGAACACATCCACATAACTCCACGCCCATGATTCCGCCCAGTTATTTAGTTATACTTCCTTCATTTTACTCCCTTTGAAAATTATCCAATATTTTCCTGAAATAGAGTAATTTGTTTAAACAACTCACGTTTCGCGTTACAACGCGAAAAATATTTAACGATGTAACGCGATTTTCTTTTACTGAATACATCCCTTGCTTCCACCTGCCCCCATTCTTTATGGTATTCCATGTGATTATGATAACGTGTCATTGCATTGTGGTTACTTTCTTCCCCCCTCCGATAAAAATCACTCCTATTATAATTTTTTCCCCAAATAAGATCGTTACAACGCAACTAAATAAATAGCGATGTTACACGAACTACTTTAAAGATGCGCGATTGCCACCTTTATCGATCCCCCCCCCCCCGTATGGCCTCAAACGGGAACGGGAATTTGATTATGTTTATAGGTTTATATTTTTGATAGGTTGGGGAAACTTTCTCCCTTAACCCCTCTGCATAAATCTTCCCCCCCACACACACCTTCAGGCATCTGTTTGTAATTTGTTATAGCTTTTAATGGAAAACTGTGTGCTTAACATTCAGCGTGTGTGGATAAAAATGGTGGATCGCTGACTCAGATTTCCCGGGGCTTAGATAACCTGCCAATGGCAGGGCAAAAGGAAAACATGTGACTTTGCCAGTATTATGCCTCTGACATTGCAAGTAACACAAACAAAGACGATTGCGTTGTAATGCGAACACACATGCGTGTTAAAAAAAAAACGGGAAACGTATGAGGGAGGGGGAAATTGCTACGATTGTGGGGGAAACTCCGGGAGCAGCGGTAATGCGGAATCAGAACACATGGAACAGATTGGGAATTGAATCCAGGAGATATCCTCTAGTGCAGAATCGGGAAATCACACCCGCATGGAACAACCTCGGAGCGAAAGGGAGGCAAACGCCAAATGCAGAATCAGCCCAGGTCAAGGAGCAATTTCAAGTTTTGTGCTTTTCATTTTCCCCACAATTCATCTGTTTTTGAAAATTGGTTATCAGGGGGGGGGGGGGTGCACCTTTAAGACCAACAAAGTTTTATTCAGAATGGAAGCTTTCGTGTGCTCTAAGCGCACTTCATCAGATGAGAAATCGGATACAGTGAGCAGAGCTACATATAAATATACTGATAAAGGGTGTGAGCTTTTGGAGAAGAGTGTCTCATCGCTGTTTCAACACTGACATCTCTCTCTCTTTTTGCAAATCTTTGACATCAGGTATAACTTGTAAGATGGTAAATTATACCCTAAACGTGACAAGGATATGAACCCAGACCCACTGCCACAACAGAAAAGGTTCAGCCTCCCTTACCTAGAGCCGTTGCACCAGGTGAGTGGCAGAGTTCGGCAGAGAGAGCTTGGATTTCCCCCCATTAGCCGTGGCTGGGATCCAGAAAAGCACTTAAGATTTTGTGCGACTCTGCGCACGTGCATTTATTTCCATTAACTTTTATAGGATTACACATGTGTTGGAGTGTTTTCGTGCTTCGGGGATTGCTCGGCAAGTATATCCTCCGGCATCTCGTTCCTTTTAAAAGACCTTAGGAAAACATGCAGAATTCAAGATCTAGATGTGAAAAACAAGCCCGGAATAGCAGTATCCTTCAGCCCAGAATTGCCCTGTTTCTATTTTCTCCCATGCCTCCGGGGCACTCCTTCTAGCCCTTGTTCCTCCTTCCCCTTCTTTCCCCAGCCCTTTGGGCTACTCTCCCCCTCCGGAATCAGTGAATGGCAGCTAGACACCTTTTGGCCTGCTGCACCTCTCTCTACTCTCACGGCTGCCCAGTCAATCACTGGTAGATACACATGAATACGCATAAGGCTGCCTTATACTGCCTTAAACCATCGGCTCACCGATGTCAGTATAGTCTGTCTGCTCAGACTGGCAGGGTCTCTCCAGGGTCTCAGGCAGAAGGTCTTTCCCATCACCTCCCACCTGATCCTTTTAGCTGGAGATGCCGGGGACTGAACCCTGGGACTTCCTGCACACCAAGCGGAGGTTTTTCCACTGAGCCATAGCCCCCCTCCCCACACTGCCACACACTTGATACTGTTTGTGTTTGATTTATAGCTTCCAAGGAAACAGAAGAAGCTGAAGCACAGAATACTGCAGAAATAAACTGCGGCTCCTACATTTGGGGTTTGCAAAAATGGATCGTTTATTTCTTTTAAACCAAACCACCTCCCATCACACCTCGAGGCTCCCTGCCGCTCATCTCCTCTCCTTCATTTCGTTCTTACCTCCACGCTGAATTTTCTGGGGGGGGGGGTGGAATGGCAAGAATGTGCTTCCTGGGAGCTGCTCGTCATGAACATCTTCTCAGCCGCTTCCAGCTTTGCATATTTCAGGGCAAAGGAGCAGGGCCAGATTAACAATTAGACCAGGGGTGTTGAACTCATTTGGTATGAGGGCCGGATCTGACATAAACGAGTCCTTGAGGGACCAGGCCATGTCGGGCTGGGCCAGGCTGGGCCATATGTGTACCTATTTAAGATTAGGTAGCAGAGATATAAACTGTTTAAAGGATGCAGACAAACACAACTTTAAAAAAAACAAACAAACAAACTTTAAAATGAAACATACTTAAAACATTAGGACTTGTTGGTCTTCAAGGCGTTTTCTTTGTATCTCTCCCATGGGATCCAGGGAACTGGGCCAAAGGAAGCTCTGGCTCTTTCCCTCCCTCCCCAGGGGACCAGAAGGGGGAGGAGCCTCAGCCAATGGAGAAAATAGAGGTTTTGCTCTGTAGCTCCTGTTCGATTGAGCAAGCCTTGCAAAGCAAGCTGAGATGCAGAAGGAAGCACGAGAGAGGGAGAAGGAAGCAGACAAGAGCCAGTTGCTTGGGGGCCTGATAGGAGCCCTCTGGGGACTTGATTCGGCTCCTGAGCCGCATGTTTGACAACCCTGAATTAGAGCAAGTAGGCACTGGCTTATGGGCCCCCATGCTTTTAGGGGCCCCAGGCTGGCTTTCTCTCCCGGTTTCCCCCCTGCTTGCAGCTCTCCCAGTCTGTACGTGCAGCCAGCAACTGAGCTGCTCTTTGCCCAACTTGCCTGGTGCAGCTGCTGCTGGCGTTGTTGCCAAGTTTGCCTCTCTCGGCCTCTTCCCCACAGCTTTGTCAAAGCGGCCTTTGAGAAGGTGCCTTCAGGCTGCAGCGGGGACCGTGGTGGCAGGGTGGATGCTCCAACTCTGAGATAATTTGTGAGGGGACTGCTCAGGGGCCTCCACAGGGTTTAATCCGGCACTGCAAAGGAGTACATACTGCATTCTGCTTCTCCTTAAAAATGCTTTCAAGGACCTTACACAACAAAAACACTTTGCGGGCTTTACTGCTCCCGGTCCCATCAATGTTTGTCATTTTCCCATTCCCATCTCTGCAGCCGCATCTTCTACATCTACGGTTGCACACGGCTTTTAGGATCCATCTGGAAAAGACAAGAATGCTGGGGGAAGCTGAAGGCAGCAGGAAAAGAGGAGGGCCAAGCATGAGACGGATGGACTCCCTCAAGGAAGCCACGACCGAGGAGGCCACGTCCGTTGAAGCTGTCACACCTTACAAAAACAGGAGGACCTCCAAAGTTAGACTTCAATGGCGCCCAGGTTTCAGGCAGTAGTTCACATTGGTTCCATGTTTGTGATTTGGGGGTGGAGCCTGGGGAGGGAAACGATGTTAGCAGGTATAAAGCCATAGAGTCCACCCTCCAAAGCAGCCATTATCTCCAGCGGAACTGATCTCTGTTGTCTAGAGATCAGCTGTAATGGAAGAAGATCTCCAGGCCTCACTTGGAAACACTACAGATGACATTTGTGTCTGAGGTCACTGTTGGCAATTGCCGCTAGTTCTCTTTGTAATGGTTCCTTGAACTACAGTTCTTCTGCTTTGAATACTCGGACGTTAATTTATCTTTTAATGCTGGCTGCCTACCCGTGCTTTCATTTGCTGATGTGGTCTCCGATGTTTACAATTGGTTGCGGTTGACGCCTGGTTGTGACGTATTTGGAAAGACAAGCGATGCATATTTATTTTACTAAAGAAAACAAATGTTTCTAGAGCTGAAATGAACGGGCTTCCCCAGATATTCCTCTGTGAATTGGAGGTGGCGATCATTTTCAAGATATTACTAGATTTGCTGAGAATTTTGCAGTGAATGTGCTCACTGGGTGAACGTATCTTTTTCAAGTTCCTTCATTGCTGTCCACCAGCTATATGTAACTCTGCTCACTGTACCCCATTTCATTGTCTGGGGAAGTGCACATGCGCACGAAAGCTTACATTCTGAATAAAATTTCGTTGGTGTTAGAGCTGCCACTGAACTCCGACTTTGTTCTACTGCTTCAGACCAACACAGCTGCCCACTTGGACCTAAGTGCCTTCTGTTACACTTCACTGGTGAAGCTCATCTAGAACAGGAGCCCCCAATGGTGTCCTGCAGGCACCATGGATGGCACCCACCCACCCACATGTTTTCTAGTGCCCACCAAGTGCTTTTTGTAAGTGGGTGGAGCTAGGTGGGGCTTTAGTGTAGCAGGGCTTCTGATTGGCTGTGTAACTTATAAAGCGGCCTGTTAGACAGAACCTCTGCCTGAAATGTTGAAGAGTTACCAATAGAGTTATAGATAACTTGATTTCTTGTGGCTGGGTCCACCTCCTACAGCAGCCATTTTGTGATTGGCTCCGTCTACTGTAGCAGCTATTTTGTGGTTGTTGTGCCCACCACTCTGTATCAGGTGCCCACAGACTCTAAATGTTGGAGACCCATAATCTAGAACAACTGTGCCTGCATAGTAGTCACTAAATCATTTTATTTACTAGAGAAGATGTAGTACCCCCGGGTGGTCATGATCATTTGGGTTACTAAACTAATTTGTATAAAGGAAAGGAAAGGTCCCCTGTGCAAGCACCAGTCGTTTCCGACTCTGGGGTGACGTTGCTTTCACAACGTTTTCACGGCAGACATTTTACGGGGTAGTTCGCCATTGCCTTCCCCAGTCATCTACGCTTTCCCCCAGCAAGCTGGGTATTCATTTGACCGACCTCGGAAGGATGGAAGGCTGAGTCAACCTTGGGCTGGCTACCTGAAACCAGCTTCTGCTGGGATCAAACTCAGGACGTGGGCAGAGCTTAGAACTGCAGCTTTAACACGCAGCTCCTTGATTTGTATAAAGCATGGAAGCAAATTACAAGTTCATCCCCTCTTTGCTCCTGTAGAGTTGCATATGCACTTTAACTGACTAGGAGAAAATTATGATTCGCTTTTTGCAACTGCTCAATCAATAGCCTCTATTCAAGAAGTGGCTACAAGAAATGAAGACTAGACTATCAAGGCAGACCCCCAAAGGCAAACTGACGATGCAGTCCTAGGCAGGGCTGTCTCGTTTGAAGGCCACTAAAGCCTTAGAAGGTTGTAGTTTTGCTTATGCTGGAAAAAAGTTTTAGCAGAGCGCCAAAGGCGCAGCAGAATACATGCAGCAATGTGTGTTTATCCTTCTTGGCTAAAACTCTCGTGGTCTCTAGAACAAAGAAAACAAAGGTTCCCCATTGCTTTCCTCATAGGGCTGCCAAGCTCCTCTCAGAGGCAGGGGACCACCTGGTTTGGGGGGCTTCAACCCACGAGCGCAGAGCAGGCTGCCGGGGGTTCCCCACCCACAAACAACCCCGTTGTTGCACGGTGTGCCCTGCGCGATGATGTCCCCCGGAAGTGCTCTAGGATTTGCAGTAAAAACTCTATGGTACCATAGAGTTTTACCACAAATCCTAGAGCGTCCCCAGCGTGCCATGCCCTGTGCAATGACATAATGATAATGATAATAATAATAATAATAATAATAATAATAATAATAATAATAATAATAATACCTTTTATTTATATCCTGCCCTCCCCGCCGAAGCAGGCTCAGGGCGGCTAACAACAAAGTTCAAATATACATAATACAAAACAACATTTTAAAACATAATTAATTAAAACTATTAAAATTCTAAAACAGTACAATTGAATTGTGCTATTGTCTAAATGGCGACAATTAACAGTTCTAGTCTGCGAAGGCCATTCGAAACAAACTGGTCTTACAAGCCCTGCGGAATTGCTCAAGGTCCCGCAGGGCTCGTGTTTCTTCTGGAAGTTGGTTCCACAGCTGTGGGGCCACAACAGAAAAAGCCCGGTTACGGGTACTTTCAAGTTTTACTTCTTTTGGCCCGGGGATAGTCAGCAGGTTCTTCCGGGTGACGTCACTTCCGGGTGACGTCATTGTGCCATGCACATGAGAGAGAAGTCCTGTGCCACTGCAGTGGAGAAGCTTGGCAACCCTATTTCCTCAATACTATGTGTTCATGGATGTTCTCTTGAGCTAAGATGGACTCCTTCCTCCTCTTGAATGTGTATAAAAATGACCACTGAGAAGTTTTATTTCCTGCCTTTCCTTAGCCTGCAGTCCACTCCTTTCTCCTCCTATCTGCTGGAAGGTCAACTGTCCCCTTGGCCTCCTGAGGCTGTATGGTTTAGGAGTGACTCAGGGCTGACAATTGGCCTCCTCTGGCCAGGGTCATTTGCGTTTCTGTGGCATGAAAGGGCTAGGCACAA